>NC_045551.1:31649309-31988059 GCF_009769535.1 Thamnophis elegans
TCTTTTCAACAAAGGGTGGAGAAATTCAAGAAAAAAATCTGTTCCATTAGTTCAACTAAATTGAAAGGGGAAATCAAATAGAACATTGCACAATTACCTTGCTCTTACTCTTGATGTTACTCCATCAAGATTTCTATGGTATGGCTGATTAATTCACAGCATTCTACAAGGAACACTAAGTTTCCGAATAACATGTCACTGACTTCTGAAATTATCAGGTCACTATGGAATACCCCAAAGTACAAATGAATAGAAACTGCAGAGGCTTAGCTTCTGGAAAGCCTGGATTTATAACATTCTGTGACTGAAGAGTGACATGTAATATAAATAACTGCATCAATATCTAAATGTATTGTTTAGTGTAGTGATTTGGGTTGTTGGTTTTTTTTCTTTTTATACAAAAAAGAGAAAACAATATTGATGCCTACCAAATGTAAAAGGAGTTATTTTGAAGGGGTGGTTTTTTTTGTTTGCTTTTATATATATTAAAGTATTCATACTTATTTTGATGTAAAATCTGTCGTTCTGTTTGTCAAGGGCAGGTATTTGGTTTTAAATATTCAGGAAGAGGAAATGAGCTGGTAATAAACTTGTGGAACCTTTACTATACCTTTCAGCCACTGTCGATTAATACATGTAAGATATAGAAACACACCAAGTATAAAAATCTTTAGAAAAGAAAAAAAGTGTTTTGTTTTAAACTCAGAACCAGTCAATGCAAATGATTAACTGCATTTTAAAACCTTACATAGTAATGACTAATAGCTGAACAAAATATAAACATATAGTGACTAGTTTTACTATTTTTCCTCATACTTGGACTCTCTAATTAATATTTGGCTGTTTATTTTAATCCCCCCGGATAATTATCTGACAGAAAACAGAATTCATGCTTCCATCAGTGATACTAAAATGTCCAGGTCCCAAAACAACAAAGCTAAACAACAGAATTTAGCTTAATGCCACCCTGCTGTATTGAGAATTGTTTCAAATATTTTGGAATCAGCAGAATCAAAGCGAAATAGTGAAAACATCATTAAAGGAATCAATACTTGCACAGTCCCTGTTATTCAATATACAACACAAATAGTTGACTGGACCCACATGGAACTCGATAACTTGGATCAGACGAATAATGAACATACACAATCCTTTGCACTCAGAAAGTGATATTGGTCATTTGTATTGCCAAGAGCAGTACATGTCAAAACCAGTCGAAAGGATTTCCTAAACAATTGGTGATTCTTTGACCAACCATAATAACTTTTCACATTAATTGGGAAATTTTTATAAATGTTTACATAGAAGATCTTTGAGTTCAATATTACTTTTTAAAAAGTTTTTTTATCCTGCCTTTTCCCCCCTACACAACTCAAGGTTAAGGTGACCAGATTTTCAGATTGGTGAAGAGGGATACCTTTGTCCCGGGGGGGGGGGGCTTGATTAATAATTTTATACGGAGCAACAAAAATTTTCATACAAGGCAAAAATAGTATTGTAATACTTTTTTTTATTTCAACATTACAATTTACAAATATAAATTGTTGCCAAACATCAAAATTTTGATCACGTGGACCGGGGGGGCGGAGCCTGTTGCCGAGGAGGGCTCAACCGAGCTCCTCTCAGAGATCTGGTCTGTATATCTAAATAAGATCATAGATATCACCCCTTTTTGGCTAAGAAAGGGGCAGGGAGTAGCTCTGTGTGCTAGGGTCTATTCGTAATCCACAGCCTTTCTCTCTTTTTTTGGCTGTGGACAGAGATTAGACCCAGCTTGAGCGGAGCTTTTATCTCCAGCCAGTTCTTCTCAGCTGCCTTTTTTGCAGCCCCAGACAGGCGAGCCCCCCCCCCCAGGACAAAGCAAAGTTGTTTGAAGCTAGGATTAATACGGGCGGGTCCCACTCCTGTGAGATTTATGCTTTTATTACTATCTTAAATACCAGCACCATTTGTCTTAGAGCCTTCTTTGTTTAAACAGACTTCAAAATGGCGATTTCTCTCCGTTGGTGACTGATAGGGGATGTACTTAGCCGGTTTTACCTTCCTGCAGACCGCTCCTTAACAAAATAAAATTTTTTTTTTTGGAAACAGAGGGGAGCGAAAGCGCTGTTTATTTGTTTATTTATAATGGCACCCAGGTCAAAATCGAAGCGTCTCTCTGCAAATGTGCCTAAAGAATCTAAAGAATCTATACTGGAATCGCAGCCCTTGTCTCCTACGCCCTCTACTGGAGAATTTTTAACACAGGAATTTTTCTTTCAAATGTTTAATGATTTTAAACAAGACATTAAGGAATTTGTATTGGAGCTATATGATGATTTAAAGTCTAAAATTGACCAAATGAAGGCGAATACGTTTGCAGCCGTGTCTGCCCTGTCAGATTATTCTGCTGAAATAGAGAATAAATTGGAAAGCTTGGAGGAGGCTAATTTTAATTTGACTACTAATATTCAAATATTACAACAAAAAATTAGAGACACTCAAGAACAGCTCGTGATGATAAATTTTAATAAGAAGGCATTCGCAATAAGAGTCAGAGGATTCCGCGAAAAGGAGCGAGAGAATCTGAAACAGACCTTTGTTGAAGCCTTCAGCCATGCGGTGGGAAGCCCGGGACTTAACTTTGATTGGCAGATTCGGAAAATCTATAGCCAGAACTCGTTGGTAGCGGAACAGCGACAGCTCCCGAGGGACATAATTATATATTTTTCCACAAAAGAATCCAGAAACGCGATTATGCAAAAGTTTCATAATAACAGTCTGCGAGTTGATGACCAGGACTTGATTGTCTTCAAAGAAATACCTTTCCAGATGTTGAGAGCAAGAAGAGACTATGCATTTTTAACAAAAGAGCTTAGAAATCAACAGATTCAATATAGATGGGAGGCCCCAGCCAGCATTACGGTCACATTTGAGAATCAAAGACTTCGTCTTAACTCTGTTTCGGAGGCTCGAGATTTCTATTACAAGACTTTGAAGGCGGGACTTCCTGATTCACTTGGGAAAGAGGAGAGACAAGCTGAAGGAGAAGGCAAGCAACAGACCACATGGCTGCAAGATGTAGGGGGTAGCCTTTCCTCCCTCGGAGAAGCAGAAAAGCGGAGATCGAGGATTTAGACATTTTAAAATATTTGCCAAAGTTGTGGACTGAATGGGGGTTTGCGACCTCTCTCCGGTAGAAAAAGCAGAACTTATTGGTGGGGTGATACTGATTGTATATATGTAAAATGAATGCGGAATGACCTATGTTGTGTAAATTCTGTTAGAAGGGATTACTTTAAAACAGAAGGTAAACTGATTCTTGTTGAAAGTATTATTTGAATATGTGGAATGATCCATGCTATTTAATTTTTATTAGAAGGGAAAGCTTGGTGAAATTATTTTGAGTTAGATTTTAAATTAATGTCTGCATAAATTTGATAGTGGTAAATATCAGAGAAGCAAGGGATGAGGGTAAAATGCATGCGGAATGATTTACGTATATTGGTGGGGTGATATTGAATGTATATATGTAAAAGGATGCAAAATGATTTATGTTGTTTAAATTCTGTTAGAAGGGAAAGCTGGACGAGATTATTTTTTTAAAACAGAAGGTTAACTGATTCTTGTTGAAAGTATTATTTGAATATGTGGAATGATCCATGCTATTTAATTCTTATTAGAAGGGAAAGTTTGGTGAAATTATTTTGAGCTAGATCTTAAACTAATGTCTGCATAAATTTGATAGTGGTAAATATCAGACAAGCAAGGGATGAGGGTAAAATGCATGCGGAATGATTTACGTGGTTTAAATCCTATTAGAAGGGAAAGCCGGTCGGGATCATCTTAAGATAGAATGTAAACTGATTTTTGTGTAAAGTAATACTTGATCCACGCTGCTTAAATTTTACTAAGAAGGGAAGGTTTGGTTAGATTATTTTGAATTACTGTTTGAAAATATGGTTAAGAAAGATTATTTACGCTGTTTAAATCCTATTAGAAGGGAAAGTTTGATTATTTTTCTGTAAAGTAATATTTGAATATGTGGAATGATCCACGCTGCTTAAATTTTACTGGTAGGGATTACTTTTGAGTTAGACTGTATATTGATGCCTATACAAATTTGTATAAATGTTTATCTGAATACAAGGTTAAGGAAGAGGAACGGGAGAGTCTACAGGAGGTTGGGGTAAATAACAAAGAAGCAAGAGACGAGAATAAAATATAGATAGAATGACTTACACTATTTAAGCATAGATAAAGATGGGGGGCTGAGCTTAACACAAAGAGTTCTTTTTCTTTTTTTTCCTTTTTCTTTTTTCTTTTTTCTTTTCTTTCTTTTTTCTTGTTTTTCTTTCCTTTAATATATTACTTTTATTTTTAATCCATACGAACACAAGATACTTTAGATAGAAGGCAGTGCCAGGTGTGGGCCCTGGGAAGTCGGGAGGATTAGGGATGGGGATTTATGGGGGGTGGGTGGGTGGGTGTTAACATAGTCTCAATAAGAACAAGAATGCACTTATATACGGTTGTTGTTTTTTTTTCCTTTTTTTTTCTCTTTTCTTTCTTTATATTTTTTTTCCTTGGTTTATTTTACTTTTTATCAGATTAAACAACACTTGAATAAAGGCATACACCAAGGAGGGAGGTAGAGGGAAAGAAGAGGGAGGAGTAAGGAAGGAGTAAGGGGAATGTAAGGAGGGCGTGTTGGGAGTAAGGGGAGAAGGAAGGTTTGAGGGGAAAGGGAAGTAGGAGGGGAGTGTTAGAGGGAGGAAAGGAAAGTTGGAGGGGGTAGATGGGGTGTATGGAGGATGGAAGTGCCAGGTGGGGTTGTGAATGATGAGTTGTGTTTTCTTTTTTATTTTTATTTTTTTATGTTTTATCTTTCTTTTTTTTTCTTATAGCAAATACCCTGTATATAAGTGATTGTAAAATGGAATGTGAAAATGAATAAAATATATTTTTTTAAAAAAAAATTTTTTTGATCACGTGACCATGAGGATGCTGCAACGGTCGCTAAGTGTGAAAATGGTCGCTAAGTGTGAAAAATGATCATCAGTCACTTTTTTCAATGCCATTGTAACTTTAGTCACTAAACCCATACTTATACTTGCTTTCTCATACATGCTTGACAAATCAATAAAGAAATAAATAGCCCTGCATTTGGTCTCTATCCAGGAGTCATCCAGTTTAGCTTAGTTTAATCCAAACCTGCCAGGGGAACCCTTATTGCTAGTGTCTGGACGGTGTGATTAATAAAAGGAGCGCACCACCTACAAGCAATGTTCTCTCTAAATTTTTTTCAGTGTGAGCGGAAAAGTATAGTGTTTGAGCTGCACAGTTTCATGCCTGAGCACCTAAGAGAGCAACAGTTTGAACTGCTGTCACGTCTGCTGGATACTTGCGCAACATTCCAAGCGTCAAGCGCCGATTGCTAGCGAGGTTTCAGCCTGATGAATGCCAGGCATGAAAATGTGCCACTCAAACACTATACTTTTCTGCTCACACTGGGAAAAAAAGGCTCTCTGCTCAGCTTTTACATTGTTAGACTGGCTAGAGGGAGACATGGCACCAACAGCCTGGGTCCTGGCATTTTGCAGGCAACCTGTCCTCTCACATTCTTTGGAATGCAACCCATCAAATTTGAATTAGATTTTGCCAATTATCCTATTAAAAGATAATCCTATTATTCTAAAATATGACTAACTCAATCTTAAAAACTGTAAATATTTAATGCTGGTAAATAATAGCAGTAATTGTTATTTAGTATGATTAAAATCAGTATTGATATATCAATATAATATCTATCAAAATTGACAATAAACACTAAAATAACAATACAAATATATAATTTGGAATATAAATGTAATAAATATAATATATAAATGCAATATAAATGTAATAAAATAATTTATCATGAAACTCTCCCCCTTTAAAGTAGTAAGATCAATTAAATAGTCTAGCAAGTTTGGACTATATGCTATATGTTATGTTACTTAACAATATATATACCTCAGGACTTCCTGGGGGCGTGGCCTGTTGCCGAGGAGGGCTCCACCGAGCTCCTCAGAGATCTGGTCTGTATATCTAAATAAGATCATAGATAGCACTCCTTTTTGGCTAAGAAAGGGGCAGGGAGTAGCTCTGTAGGCTAGGGTCTATTCGTAAGCCACAGCCTTTTTCTTTTTTTGGCTGTGGATAGAGATTAGATCCAGCCGGAGCGGAGCTTTTATCTCCAGCCAGTTCTTCTCAGCTGCCTTTTTTTTTTGGCAGCCCCAGACAGGCTAGCCCCCCCCCCAGGACAAAACAAAGTTTTTTTCAAGCTAGAATTGATACGGGCGGGTCCCACCCCTGTGAGATTTATGTTTTTATTACTATCTTAAATACCAGCACCATTTGTCTTAGAGACTTCTTTGTCTAAATGGATTTCAAAATGGCGATTTCTCTCCGTGGATGATTGATAGTGGATATACTTAGCCGGTTTTACCTTCCTGCAGACCGCTCCTTAACAAAATAAACTCTTCTTCTTTGGAAACAGAGGGGAGCAAAGCGCTGCTTACTTGTTTATTTATTATGGCACCCAGGTCAAAGAAGCGCCTTGCTACAAATGTGTCTAAAGAATTTAAAGAATTTTTACTGGAACCACAGCCTTTGTCTCCTATGCCCTCTACTGGAGAACTTTTAACACAGGAATATTTCTTTAAAATGTTTAATGATTTTAAACAAGAAATTAAGGAATTTGTATTGGAACTATATGATGATTTAAAGTCTAAAGTTAATCAAATGAAGGCGAATACGTTTGTAGCCGTGTCTGCCCTGTCAGATTATTCTGCTGAAATAGAGAACAAATTGGAAAGTTTGGAGAAGGCTAATTTTAATTTGACTACCAATATTCAAATTTTACAACAATATATATACCTCAGAATCAGATACAACATCCACATCATTTCCAACTGAGTCAATAAAATCATATGCCATGACAAAACTATTTTAAATAAAGATATGAAATTAATCAAGTATTGCATTTATTTTTCAAAATGAATGTACAATTTTTTTATTATTTAAGTTTTGTACCCCATCTTTTCATCTTCAAGGTATTCAAAGCAGCTAACAGATTTTTTTTTTTAAATTGAAATCTACTTAAAAACTGGTGTTAATCTAATTCAAAAAGCCTGGCTAAAAAGGGAATTATTCTTTTCTAAAACCAAAAAAGAAAGAAGAACTGCCACAGGATTGTATTCCGTAGTATTTAATCAATGCATAGTTTTCAAATGTAATCCAAATTATATATCTAAACAACATTATAAATCATTTAAATATCAGAAGATTCGAGCATTATTTTTTCTGATCTCTTGGCAGAAAGGATGTGTACTGGCATTTTATGGAATTTAAAATGATTAAGTCCATTACACAAATTGCACAATAGGAAATCCAGGCCAGAATGCATTTAACTCATTGTATCACCAGGGACCAGAATTTAGCAGGCCCAGGAAAAAAAAGTAGGTAAAGCCACTTTATAGCTAAATTTGATACCATTTAAAATTAAATAGGATTAAAATCTGTGGTTTATAATTTACCCAGTTGTGCTATGTAGTCCACTCCACTCCTTTCACCGGCGTTAGCCTGTTGCACCAACCAAGGGGGCATGTAAGAGGGAGGGGAAAAAACAAGAGGAGATACGGCCACAGCTAAGCACGCAGCAACCTCGACGTCTAAGTGGGCGAGTCCACAGCATGCGCGCCCGCACGTCCAAGACAGGGCATAAAAAGGGAAGAAAAGGCAGGGAGGAGACGACTGGACCCAGCTCTGTTTGGGGTGCCGGCTTGCACGCAAGCGAGTCCCCCAGCGTAGGGTGGGGAAAGGCTTTGTTGAAAGATCCGAAGTGCAGAGAATCAGGAGGTGCCACCCAGGTGCAGCTGCATAATAAATCTGACCAATTCCGCCCAAACTTTTTTTAAAAAATGTTGTCAAGACTCCTGCTTAGCTGGAGGGGGTTTCGTTCACGATTCCACGGTCATTCTGCAGAGCACAGAGACTGCAGTCCGTGTCCAGCAAACGACACTGCGCGGCAGTGGGAAACTGCTGCGCAATCTTTACTTGCCATGTGCGCGGCTGCACATGGCAAGTAAACAGTGGGAGGGAACAGTGCCTACAAGCCAGAGCACGTTGAACACTTTTGCGAATCTCTCAGCATTTCCTTTGCCAATAAGGACAAATTTCCAAGGAATCATGAAACAAAGTTTCCCTGCTAGCCATCCCCACCCATGCTTGTTGCAAACAGTTAGGCAAGCTGCCGCCTGAGCCCGGGAGCCCACGCCCTGGAGGTTCCCTTTTAAAGGGATGGTGAAACCCGAACTGCTTATCCTGGAAGGGCGACACACAGTTGCACTTCGCCCAGCCGCACGCCTGGGAGGATATTGCAAAGATGGGTAGGTGGAAAGGGAGGAAGCTTGTAGCAAGGCAACACCTGGAGCAATCCTGCTCCGGCCTTCTACAGATTGCAAACCGGCCTGCAGATTGCAAAGTTAGTTTAAAAGCAAAAAACGAAACCGCTTTCACCTGCTGCTTGCAATTCAGAACTGCAGGGAAATCCCAAGAGGCTGTGTCGGGTTGCTTTGCAGCCTTGGCTTGAAACGAGGCGTGGATCGGTGGTTTGCAGCAGCAAAGGGAGGTTGTGAGTATTGCAGGGCCTCTCCCAGGAAGTTGAGTGGCTTTCCCACGCCTGGATTCCTCTGCTGACATTTCTCCTTCCCCGCCTAAGGTTTTCCAACCCGCCCGCCTCCTTGAAGGGGCCAAGCGCAGTTAGGTGGTGGATTCAATGCAGGCTGGGAAGAAACTCAACATTAATCCTTTTGTTTCTCCCAGGACTTTTTGCAGTTGTGCCGGCATTTCTCCCCAGCCAGACGTCTCTTAGTAAGGCTGCTAGCATAAGGTGGCTAGATTATAACACGGGGCGACTGACGATAGTTTGAGTGGGCGTGGCTGGCGCAAACTACCGTCAGTCGCCCCGTGCTCATCAAAACAAGTCTGGGGAGAGTTGGGCAGGAAGGCTTCTGGCGGTTCCCGGGCGGCGATCCCACCACCATCTGCGAGCGGCTCTTCCTGCCCAGACGCCCAAAGCCTCCTAGCCCGCCCGGGGTGAGTCAGCTGCAGTGCAGCGGGTGTTGGGCAGGAAGGCTTCTGGCAGTTCCTGGGCAGCGATCCCACCACCATCCACCCACTCACTTGCTACGGTACCCCGCCTGTCACTTACTCTGGGTGAGTTCAGAGAAGTGGCGGCCCCGGGAGTCAGGAGAGCCAGGACAGGCTAGGAAGCGGATGGAGCCGGAAGGGGTCCCATGGAGGAGTCTCCGGCTGCTGCGCTCACCTCGGCCCCCGGCCCCCGAAGTGTGCGATGGATGCTTTGGGCTGGAAAGGCGCCACTTCCAGACCCCGCCGAGGGCCACATACACAGGTGGCTCTTTTCGGAGAGGCAGAGGCTTTCCCACAGCTTGTCCGGAAGTGGGGCTGGAAAGGTGAGCTTGCTCTCCCGCCCATCCGCCCGCTCACTCGCTACGCTACCCCACCCATGTGAACAGCAGCGGATGGGCGGGGGAGCGAGCAATCGAAGAAGGCGCCAAAATTTAAAAGCGGGATCTTTTAAGAACGGCCCGGGACGCGGGAAAAATTATGATAAAGCATGCCTGTCCCGCCAAATGCAGGATGTCTGGTCACCTTACTCAAGGTGACAAACCTACCAATTTTTCCTTCTCCTGTTTTCCCAGAACAACCCTGTGAGATGAATTGGGCTGAAAGAGCATGATTGGCTCAAGATCACCCAGTTGTTCTTTAATGCTTAAGGTTGGTCTAGGTGAACATGTTAACCACCCTACACCAAACAAGCTGTCTTGTAGTCTCTTGAGGCAATTATAGAATTGCAGCATTAATTCAAATATGACTTGGCCTCCTCCCATGCCCTTGCCTCTATGGCTTGGATGACATTTCCTCTGCTTCTGCCTTTCCAGAATAGCCAAGTTGGCCTTCCAGTATGATCCCTAAAACTGGATTGTGGACAATACTTTGCAGCCAATTAAATGTGGCATGAAATGATCTCACTGATGGCAATTGGAGAATGCCAAACACTGAAGGAAATACAGAGAAAAATATTTCAGTGGCTATGTAGAAAAAGCACTGAAAGGGAAAAATGTTGGCACCATCAACAGTGGTGTTCTTCACTGTCAACAACGCTCTTCAAAAGAATTGCTTTGGCTCAGCTTAAGGCAGGCATTCTCAATAGATATTAGCTACAAAAATATTTCACTATGACCAGGACAAGCATGCAAAAATAATAGCATAAGCAGTTGAATAGAATTATGCTTCTCTTGAAAATATGGAGGGTATACAAAACATGAATAGCTAGATTACATTAAAAACAAAGGCAGAGTTCCATAGGATGATGTTAGGAAAGGATTGTTCCTCACGCAAGCCAAAAATCTTGTAAGGCTGCAATTGAGGCTCAGGAACTACTTGATTGCCTGTACCACCTTGTGATACTGTACTCTAATACTATACTGTACTTGAAATACCATTTACATTTTCTTGTAATGGATCATTAGTTCTTAAGCTCACTTGCTAAACAATAGCTGTCTTTTAACCCCATTTCTTTGGATAATTGCATTGCCAAGGTGATATATTTTAAGAAACATTTCACAGAGCATGAAAAAATCACTGCCTTTAAATTCCCATTAAATGTATGAGACTTAAACAGATACTTTCTGCCAATTAGAAAACAACTTTCCCTATTTGGATAAAAGAAACTCTTAATTGTCAGTCAGAAATGATTGTGAGCCATTTAAAAGCACCTACTAGGTAGAGTAAGAAAAGGATCAAGGGACAAACAAAGATAGGAATCTTAACTTTCTAACTGATAAAATTCAACAATGGACTACCTTAATTTGAAAGTGCTGCCTTCTGTGGGTCAGAAAAGTGAATTAAATGGAAGATTTCTCCAGCGCATTCTTATTAATATTAATCTGATTCTTGAATATACTGGGATCATCTATTATAATGAATCAATAAATGGTATCTCTGGATGATCCAACACATCTACAGAACCTGAGATCGACAAATGTTTACTGTTGCATCTCTCATTTACAAACTCTGGTATGCATGTATATTTGTAGAAGCTGCTGTAATCAAATGATTTAGCAAATTTCTGCACTGAAGAATGACTTTTGGGGAGCATAGTCATGTTTGTAATAGATTAAAATGCTTCCATATTTACATTTTTATTACACATTCTTCTTACTTAGGACATAACAAGAACAGTAGTACATTATATTAAAGATAGCTACATTTTTAATAAGAATGCAAATGAAGCAGAGATTCAGAGATCTGAAAATGTAGCCCACAAGTGCTACACTTAGTATAGCTGAAAGCTGACATTAAAATTAACAGGGATACTGAGGCTAATTTACATTTTAATAGCACACTCCTATGCTTATCTATGCAGAAGAGACTCACTGAATTCAAAGAGAGCTCATGTGATGCACAGAGCTGAACTGGAAGAGGAGGCCGTTCAGGGTGTTCAATGGGTCCATTTCACCAGTCGTATATTTAAAAGAAGAGAAAGGAATGGAATAGATCATTGGAAAAGAAAACAACTAGGAGAGTGAATGGAGAAGCAGGAACTGAGAATTATTTTGTTGAGGGCATCTCAGTCTTGCAGAGACAATTTGTATTGTTTTAGTTATCATAAAAAAAGAATCAAATCCTGGATGCTACCATGTATCCTACCCTGGAGTTGCCATTCAACTGTATTTGTTGGTTTTCAATAGCAATTACTCATTAATAATTGCTGGTGGTTCGATGACTGCTGTTATAATTAGCTAATTCATGAGGGGGGGGGGGGACCAGGAATCCTTATGGCACTTGAATGTTCTTAAAAATTATAGTGAATATAATCTCTGCCCAAATTTATTTTGTGAAACCCATATTAATAAATGAAACAAAAGAAAGAGATATTTTAAATTTGGGTCTGTTATATGAAATGCCTTCTCCCCAGATTGATGACCCTGTGAGAGCCAGAATTCCCAGCCAACATATTCCCAGCATATCTGGATGATGCCAGGTGGAGAGGGGGGCTCATATGCATTTAACAAAAAAAAGATTAGTTCAGATGCTAGAGGTGTAGTTTCCATGCCATGCCTAATATAAAGGTTAATGCCAAGCATTAGCAAAGTCACAAGAAAATCCAAGAAAGCAAGAGAGATATGATGTCTTATTTCCAACTTAGTTTCCCCAAGGAGAGAAAACCTTTGAGTAAGGTCCTAGTCATACAAAGAATCTGGATGACCGAGAATCTCCATAGACACCTATGAGCAAGGGTTTTAATGAAGAGAAATTTTTTTTTTAAATCAGAATAATTTCTTAGCAAAGGTTTTTGCCATCATTCTATCCAGTATGTTGAAGCCTGAAATAAGATATTTATGGGAATTAACCCTAACAAGGCAAGACTGCAAGGTTTTAAAGCTAGGCATCCAGTTGGCCCTCAGCAATTGATCTTATGTGTTTCCAATAAGGTAGAAGTATGTTGTTTTCTATTGCAAAGCCACAACTTTTCAAATTTGGCTGGAGTTGATTTTTTTAAACAGAATGCCATGCTTTAATAAGTGTAAGTTGGAAGTGGGCAATATTGTAAATCCCTTAGGGAGGCTAAATGCTGTTGGCCCTTTCAAGCTTAATTCTCCACTTCACATACAACAGTGTGCAGATCAGGACCCTTCTCTTCACAGCTAGATCCATCCGATGTCACATAAGGGTTTATCACAGAGCTGAAAAATAAGACTGTGCACTAGGCCTGGACATATCCTTACAGATCTACTGATGCTTCACAATATAAAAGCAAGCATGGTATTTGATATGAACGTGGTGCCACCCTTCACTGCAGAAGGTGTTCATCCATATGGATTGAATTTCCCTTGTAGTACGGTAGTCCTTGATGTACAATTATTCTAAGTTATGACAGTGAAAAAAGTGGCATGTCAGGGCTGCTTAGCTCAGTAAGAAGAAACCACTCAACTCCATTTTGCAGAATTAAGAGTACTTATTTGCACTTATGACCATCGCAGCCTTCCCATTTGATCTTGTGATCAGTTGAGTGTTTGGCAACTGGTATGTATTTTTGATAGTTACAGCAGCCTGGGATGATGTGATCACAATCTGCAATCTTTCCAGTTGACTTCAACAAGCAAGGTCAATGGGGGAAGCTAGATTCAGTTAACAACCATGTGATTAATTTAACAACTGCAGTGACGCTTGACAATCATGGTAAAAAAGGTTTTAATATAGGGTGTCTTTCATTTAGCCACTGCTTTGCTTAGCAATGAAATTCTGATCCCAATTATGGTAATACATAACTGTAAAAATTTCCTGTGTTCATAGTCATGCTAGACTGTTTGGTTGGATTTAAAATTAACAATAAACTAGTACTAATCTGGATTGATCAGATGGATACATTCGAATATGTTAACCTCACTGATGTGTAGTGTACCCCATTTTCTTCAAATTGTGTCCTGATAAAAAGCTTAGTCTCTAGAGTATTTATCCAATATGTTCATTCATATGACAAGCATTGTCTTAATGCTCCATTAAGACTCAGTTGGAGCTAGTGGGGCTTTGAAAAATGTCAGTAACATTCTATAAAAAGATAAAACCTATTAATATTCATAAAAGAAATATCTTCAACGTACAACTTAGGATTTGTAGTGAAAAGCCAGCACAGATGTTCATTTTAAAGAATTACCTAATAGATATATTTGCTTATGTACATGCTAGTATAGCATCTTTTCTTGTATTGTTTTCTTGAATCTGCTTGTTTGAGCAATGAATAAAAATTATTGATACCGTATTCAAAAGTAAGATCGCATCAAAGTGAATGCTTGCTCTAGGTAAATTTGTTTAGAATTGCAGCTCAAGCTAGCTGGAACCATGATAATTTTGTTAATCATATTGCAAACTAGGAGACATAAATGCCCATGGTAAATATGTTAGTAAATACTGTTGTCTCTTGATGGGGTAGCACAATATGAAAAAAGAAGTTTGCAGCTTGAGGTTCTCTTTGAGAAACCTCTTCAAGGCTTCTGCTGGAATAGAGGCAGAGGCTGTCCACAGAATACATTTTCTCCAGATTCATTTAGTGAGCCAGTGGTGACTCCTGAAGTGGGAGGGTATCATGGGCCCAATTCAAAGTGCTGATACTAACCTATAAAGTCCTATGTGACTTGGCACCTACTTATCTGCAGGATCACCTTCTTTCTTGGAATCAGCCCAGCAAGTTCAATATATTCAGGAAAAAGATCCTATCCCACATTGGAGAGGTGCTGCTTTTCAGTGGTTGCTCTGATTCTTTGGAAGCATTTCTCATAATGTCCACCCTAGCTGTCTTCTAGAGTTTGCTCAGAACAGTGCTCTTCAGAAGGGTATGTGGTTTGGATAAATTAACTTTATTTGGTATTATTCATTAGTTTGTGGGCATTTTAGTTGCATTCTTTTATTTGTATTTTGTTTGTTACGAATCATCTGTAAAATACCTTAGGTATTTGGCAATCTGTATATGTTAATAACAACAACAATAATGACATAACTGAAGAAACTGTGGCCCACCAAGTAAGCTGCTGCAAGAAGATCACACAGACTGATTACAAGCAGCGGCATGACAAAGTAACAACAATGGTGCATTGGAAAATCTGCAAGAAATATCGTTTGCTTGTAAGCAAGAACTGGTTGGACCATAAAATAGAGAAAGTCATAGAAAATGAAGAAGTTAGATTGCTCTGGGATTTTAGAATTCAACAGAAAGGCATAATACTCCAGACATAACCATTGTCGATAAGAAAGACCAAAAATTCCAGATAGGGGATGTGGCAGTGCCTGGAAACAGTAGAAGAGAAGAGAAAGAACTGGAGAAGGTAACAAACTACAGACTTGCAAATAGAAATAGAATGACTTTGGCAAAGGCAAGCAAGGGTAGTACCAATAGCTATAAGCACCTTGGGTGCAATTCCAAAACAACTAGAGAACCACTTGAACAACATTGGCATTGACAACTTTGTCATCAGTCAATTGCAAAAGATGGCTTTACTGAGGACAGCTTCCATCCAGCGATGATATCTGTAACACCATCAAACATCCAGATTTGCCTATCCCAAGTTCTTGGTAAGGACTCAATAGGTAGACAAAAATGCCAAACCCAGGCTGAACATCTGACTGACTGTGTGATGAATAACAACAACAACAACAACAACAACAACAACAACAACAGTGATTCCCATTGTCATCGGGGCACTTGGTACAATGTCAAAGAATTTTATAAAACACATCAAGAAAGTGCAGCTTCCTGCAATAACACCAGCAGAACTGCAAAAAACTATGCTACTTGGAACACTGTGCATCTTAAGAAGGTACTTGGTTGATACCCAGGACACTGGCAGCAACCCATATCAACCATTAGCACCAGTCAATGGTATTTGTGATACATTTTGAATGTTCAGTTGACTGAGTTTCATGTTTAATGAATAAAGTATATAATAATAATAATAATAATAATAATAATAATAACGCAGTGGTAATTCCAGTGGTAATTGGCACACTGGGTGCTATTCCAAAAGCACTGGAATTACATTTAAAACAGTTAAAAATTGACAAAATCACCATCAGTCAAATGCAAAAAGCCGCACTGCTTGGATCTGCACGCATATTACGAAAATACGTTACGACGTCCTAGGCCCCTGGGTGGGGCCCGACTAGTAACCAATGCCAAATCCGGCAAAACAACTGGCCGCTGTGATACAATTGTACAATAATAATAATAATAATAATGAAATAGAAATCCAATCATTGACAAACACAGTCCGAGTATTCAGCACTGATATTTCAATGCAGTTTGGCATGGAAAAATGTGCCACTGTATCCATAAAAAGGGGCAAAATCACTGCATGTGAGGGAATTGAAATGCCCAATGGCCAACTAATTAAATGCAATGAAAATGAAGCCTACAAATATTTAGGCATTCTGCAGTTGGATAACATCAAGCATGGAGAAGTAAAAACTATTGTCAGGCGAGAGTACACCAACAGAGTTAGGAAAATTTTGAAATATAAATTGAATGGTGGAAATATAATCAAGGCCATAAATACCTGGGCAACGCCAGTTATAAGATACACAGCTGGTATAGTTAACTGGACACAAGCTGATTTGGACATTTTGGACCGAAAAACCAGGAAACTAATGACAATGCACTACAGTTTATATCCACGTGGTGATACTGGACCCGTAGCGCATGTGCGAGGAAGATGGCTGCCTGAGCTTTTCGCTCGGGGTTTGAGGAGAAGGAAAAGGAGAAGGAAAACTTCGAAATGGTCCGTCGCAGCTTGTCCTCCTTGTGAGAAGCCACGGGGCCGCTGGAACGTGAAACCTCCCCCCCCTCTTCTTGCGGACGGTGGTTTCTAGCGGATGGCAGTTCCAGCGCTGTGTTAGACTGCCGCGGTTCTGTTTTACTCTGCATGGCGCCGTTGGGCCTTGAACTGGACACCCCCCCCCTTCTTCCACCCTCCATCGTGGATGCAGCGCTCAGCTTTGGACCCAGATTATCATGGTCCTATTTTGTTTATGCTGCTGAGACGCTGGGTATGCTGTCCTCAGGGGAGTTGCTGAGTTTATTCTTGAGACGCCGTGGGACGAAGGATTAGGTTCGTTGCTGTTATTGCAACGACCCAAACCCACCCCCCCTTCCATCTTTTTGAACTTCTGACTATCATGGCCTGCCTTTCGGCTCATGTTGCTGTTGCCGCTGTTATCCGTGGCTGCTTTAGGAGCCCCCATCTTAGACGCTTGACTGTCCTTGCCTGGCGACCGGCTTTACCCCCACCTTTGCCTTCTAGATCAGCATTTTGGAAGAAGCTGGGATATCTGAATCCACCTCCGGCTTTGCTGAGACTCCCAGCCATTTTCCTGTATACCATCCTGCACTTTAATTTTGCAGAAAGAAGAAGGCAGGGGACGAATAGGACATGGGCAGGGGGCCTGCGTGGCACCTTTTCTCAACTGACACTAATCCTCCAACTATTTTAAACTCTTTAAACTCTTGGGCTTTGCCCCTTTGCTGGACTTCACAGAGGTTCAAAAACATTAAGTTTCTCCTCTCTTGCGCAATTTTTTAAAAAAATGGTATGGTGAGTGTATGGGATTGTGTATGATTGAATGAATGGCCCACTTTTACTATTTAATTATCGCTGTATTTATATGTTTTAACTTCTGTGTGGGGACTGATTGGGTGAGCGAATGAGTATGACTGATTCGGAGGACCTGGCGGGGTATGCGGGGGTCACCGGGGTGGTTGGGGGAACTACGTCCACGGGAGAGGGTCGGGGCATTGCGGTCATAACAGGGAGAGGCAGATATGGCGGGGACTTTAGGGCAGGCCCTTACCGGGGAAGGAGGGTTCGCTATATCACAGAGATCCCTCCTTCCGGCCCTAGAAGTCCCACTCCAAGGTCAGATGGCGCGGGTAATCAGGACCCTGGACTCAGGCTGCTGTCGCTAAATGCCAGGTCTGTCGTTCACAAGGCCCCCCTCATCCGGGACTTGATAACTGATGAGGGCGCAGACCTGGCATGTATTACTGAAACATGGCTGGGCATGGAGGGAGGAGTCCCCCTCGTTGAGATGTGCCCAGCCGGATTTCAGGTGCTGCATCAGCCGAGAGCCCAGGGAAGGGGTGGCGGTGTGGCTATTGTAGTCCGGGAGTCTTTAGTACCTCGTAGGATCCCTGCTCCGGAGCTTGTCGGGTGTGAGTCCCTGCTGGTGAAGTTGGACCTCAAGGGTCAAGTGGGTCTGCTGCTTACGTACCTGCCTCCCAACTGCGTTGCAGCAGCCCTCCCCTCGCTCCTCGAGTCAGTAGCCAAGCTAGCAGTTGAGTTCCCTAGACTTATGGTTCTGGGGGACTTCAACTTGCCTTCGCTCGGTGAACACTCTGATGGAGCGCAGGAGTTCATGGCTTCCATGACAGCCATGGGCTTGACTCAAGTAATCCGAGGCCCGACTCACTCAGCGGGTCACACGCTTGACCTCGTATTCCTCTCGGAGCAGTGGAGTTACGACCTTGGTCTGAGGGGTAATGAGACCATACCCCTGTCGTGGTCAGACCACTACCTACTGAGGCTAGACTTCCGGAGGCCTAACCCCCACCGTAGGGAGGAGGAACCCACCAGCTGGTTCCGCCCCAAGCGACTGATGGATCCTGTGAGGTTCCAGACGGAGCTTGGGGTTATTCCTGATACCCTCGCCCACAGTTCGGTGGAGACCCTCGTCGCTGCCTGGCACTCGGCAGCGTCGGAGTCTCTAAACCGGATTGCGCCACTACGGCCCCTCCGGGTCAGCGGCCCCCGGAGGCCTCCTTGGTTTACCGAGGAGCTCCGGGAGATAAAACGCCGGAGGAGACGCCTAGAGCACTAGTGGAGGTCCGATAGGTCCGAGTCGAAGCGGGCACTTTTAACAGCATGCACCAAGGAGTATATTCGGACTCTAAGAACAGCAAAAAGAACATACATTGCCTCCTTGGTAGCATCCGCCGAGTCCCGCCCAGCCGCCCTGTTTAGGATAACCCGCTCCCTCCTAAATAGGAGGGAGACGGGGAATCCCTTACAGGGTAAGGCTGAGGAGTATGTCCAGTTCTTGGCGGACAAAGTTGCCCGGTTTCGAGCGGACCTGGACTCCACCCCAGTAGATCCAGCCGGGACACAAGGGGAAAACTTGGCAAACCATCTCTGGGTTGAGTTTCAGGGAGTTGCCTCTGGGGATGTGGACAAGGCTATGCGAGCTGTGAGTGCCTCCACCTGCATACTGGACCCGTGTCCCTCCTGGCTGGTTGCCAACAGCAGTGAGGTGACACGAGGCTGGATCCAGGCGGTTGTTACCGCCTCTCTTCGGGAGGGGTATTTCCCCACCGCGCTTAAGACAGCAGTGGTGAGACCCCTCCTGAAGAAACCGTCCTTGGATCCAGCTGTCCTTAATAACTATCGTCCAGTCTCCAACCTCCCCTTTGTGGGGAAGGTTGTTGAGAAGGTGGTGGCTCTCCAGCTTCAGCGTACCTTGGAGAAAGCTAACTATCTTGACCCCTTCCAGTCTGGCTTCAGACACGGTTACAGCACAGAAACCGCTTTGGTCACATTGACCGATGATCTCTGGAGAGCTAGGGATGGAGGCCATGCTTCCATCCTAGTTCTCCTGGATCTCTCAGCGGCTTTCGATACCATCGACCATGGTATCCTTCTGCGACGACTGCGGGAGATAGGGGTGGGCGGCACTGTCTTACAGTGGTTCTCCTCCTATCTCTCGGACAGGTCGCAGTCGGTGTTGGTGGGGGGGAGAGATCGTCCCTAAGGCCCTAACTTATGGGGTGCCGCAGGGGTTGGTCCTATCCCCCCTACTATTTAACATTTACATGAAACCGCTGGGCGAGATCATTCGGAGGCACGGGATAAAATACCACCAATATGCGGACGATACACAGCTGTATCTGTCCGCCCCGTGCCAACTCAATGAAGCGGTGGACGTGATGAACCGGGGTCTTGAGGCCGTTAAAGACTGGATGAGAGCAAACAAGCTGATATTCAACCCAGACAAGACCGAGTGGCTGTTGTGTTTCCCTCCCAAAAATTTGACCGACATACCATCACTCAGGCTGGGGGGACAAAACTTACACCCCTCAGAAAGGGCCCGCAACTTGGGAGTCCTCCTGGACCCACAGCTGACTTTTGATCACCATCTTTCAGCTGTGACCAGGGGGGCATTTGCCCAGGTTCGCCTGGTGCGCCAGTTGCGGCCCTACCTGAATAGGGAGGCCCTCACAACAGTCACTCGAGCCCTCGTGATTTCCAGGCTGGAATACTGTAATGTGCTCTACATGGGGCTGCCCTTGAAGAGCATCCGGAGACTTCAGCTAGTCCAGAATGCGGCCGCGCGAGTGATAGTGGGCGCACCACGGTTCGCCCACATAACACCGATCCTCCGTGAGCTGCACTGGCTACCTGTTGATCTCCGGGTGCACTTCAAGGTCCTACTCACCACCTTTAAAGCGCTCCATGGTAGTGGATCTGGCTATTTGAGAGACCGCCTTCTGCCAATTACCTCCCTGCGTCCCATCAGATCGCACAGAGTGGGCCTCCTTCGTATTCCATCCGCCACTCAGTGCCGACTGGCGACTACTCGGAGGAGAGCCTTCTCTGTTGCGGCCCCGACGCTATGGAACAATCTCCCCGTGGAGATTCGCACCCTCGCCACCGTCCAGGCCTTCCGCACAGCCCTCAAGAACTGGCTAGCCCATCAGGCCTGGGGATAAGTTACTTTCGCCCCTCCCGAATGCCGAGTGAATGTTGAGTTTTATTGTTTAATTTACTTTTGTTCACATTTCTTTTTGTAATGTCTTACACCCCCTTCCCTTTTTGATTGTAAGCCGCCCTGAGTCCCCTCAGGGAAAAGGGCGGCCTATAAATGTGTAATAAATACCAAAAAAAAATACCAAAATACTGATAGACTTTACCTGCCCTGAAAATCAGGTGGCAGAGGATTATTACAAGTGAAGCAAACAGTTGAAGAAGAAAAACATGCACTGGCTGATTATTTAAAAGAAAGTTAAGAACATCTATTAATCGAAGTAAAGAACAAAAATCTACTGAAGGCCCAACAGACGAAACAAGAATACAGAAAAGATGTGATAAAATCAAGAATGGAGAATTGGCAGAACAAAGCACTGCATGGCCAATTTCTGGAAAAAATAAAAGATAAAGTGGACAGTGAACAAATTTGGTTATGGTTAACAACAGGTACATTAAAGAAAGAAACAGAGTCACTGATCCTGGCTGCGAAAAGAACAAGCTATCCGTACAAATGCCATTAAGGCCAAAATCGAAAAATCCTCTGATGATGCCAAATGCAGACTTTGCAAAGAAGCTGACGAAACTGTTGATCACATACTCAGCTGCTGTAAAAAAATCACGCAGACTGACTATAAATTGCGGCACAATTCAGTAGCACAAATGATCCATTGGAATTTGTGCAAAAATTATAATATTAAAACAGCAACAAACTGGTGGGAACATCAGCCTGAAAAAGTCACTGAAAATCAGATGGTCAAGATCTTGTGGGATTTCTGCATACAAACGGACAAAATACTGGCACATAATACACCAGACATCACACTGGTTGAGAAAAATAAGGTCACAATCATAGACATCGCAATACCAGGTGATAGCAGGGTTGCCGAGAAGGAACATGAAAAAATCACAAAATACCAGGACTTAAAAATCGAATTTCAACGACTATGGCACAAACCAGCAGTGGTAATTCCAGTGGTAATTGGCACACTGGGTGCTATTCCAAAAGCACTGGAATTACATTTAAAACAGTTAAAAATTGACAAAATCACCATCAGTCAAATGCAAAAAGCCGCACTGCTTGGATCTGCACGCATATTACGAAAATACGTTACGACATCCTAGGCCCCTGGGTGGGGCCCGACTAGTAACCAATGCCAAATCCGGCAAAACAACTGGCCGCTGTGATACAATTGTATAATATATTTTCTTACTGACTACAGAAAAAGTCCTTAGAGGATGTAAGAAAGGGGAGAAATCTTATCCTGACAAAGTTCAGATACAACAATGCTACTCAATCTACATTTCTCAATGAATAAATCTGCATAGTTGGGAAGAGACCAGCAAAGCTCAGGAAATGTGAACCCTGAGCAGCCCATAATAAAAAGAAAAGTTTCTCTCTCAGAATGGTTTGAAAAAGAAGAGATAGTAATTGCTTTTATTGTGAAAGTGTTGTTCTTATCTGTGTGTCTTCCATTCTAGGAAGCGAGACCATTTTTTTAGATCACTCCTTCCAAGTAATAGAAAGTGCAAGAAACTCAGAGAAAGAGTGAGGAAATCAGAAGGAAATACCTATAAAAGAGCAACAAGGAGATATATATGAATCAGGATTTCTCCCCTCCTTCTATTTTACTATTTTATGATATTATTCCATTTGTTTATTTTTCATTTTATATTGTAGATTTAGGGCTGACTTGTTCTACGCGCATAATGTGTGTTTCTGGAATTGTATTCTTGCCTAGAAGATTGGTTGTAAATTAAAACATGCAGGATTCAAATCTCTCCTTTCCCTGTCAGTGTTGTCTTCTGTTTTCAATTAGCTCCTTAACCTTAATCTGCATCATAAATAAGTTTGTGCCTTCTCAATCATAAGATTAAAATTATGAACCTATGTAAATAAAAGATAGCAAATTCAATGCTTGTATTACTCAAAATATTTTACTATTTCTACCTTAGCTACCTTAGCTAAAATATGTTTGTGCATGTTCCTGCAATTTACAACACAACTTCTAGGTGTGTTACTTAAAGATTTGTTTGCAAAGCTGAAATGAACTATTCATTATGTATGCATGAAAAAATATTCAGGACTTCATTTATATGAATAAATGTCATTCTTAAATTAGTACAGCACTGGTAATAAAGATAATTTTCTTTATTTGTTTAAAGTCTTACATTACCATTTTGGTACTATGTGATAAATAATAAATAAATAAATAAATAAATAAATAAATAAATAAATAAATAAATAAATAAATAAATAAATAAATAACTATTTGGGTACTTTAGTAGTACATCTTAGGATATGGTTCATTTAATGGTTTATCTATGGTTAATTATTACAAAAACATATGATAAATAAACAAATAAGAAAGGCTCTGGTGTAATTAATGAATTAATTATTTCTTCCATTATTTTTAATGGAATTTACACTGAAATTTACAATTTAATAAACTTTATGTCCCTGAAGTTAGCTTTCTAAATAGTAGCAGTAGTAGCAGTTGGACTTATATACCGCTTCATAGGGCTTTCAGCCCTCTCTAAGCGGTTTACAGAGTCAGCATATTGCCCCCAACAACAATCCGGGTCCTCATTTCACCCACCTCGGAAGGATGGAAGGCTGAGTCAACCTTGAGCCGGTGAGATTTGAACCGCTGAACTGCAGATAACAGTCAGCTGAAGTGGCCTGCAGTACTGCACCCTAACCACTGTGCCACCTCGGCACTTTTAAATGAATAAGTTAAGAATTAAGTTAAAAGAAACTATACTTGTCAGCCTTTCTTCATTCAATAATCAGGAAAGAAAACCACTGGACTCCATTTGTTGAAATCAAGTGTACTTTTACTAATTATAAATGAACAGATGCCAAGCTAAGCTAAGTCTGGTTAATTAGGCATGAAAGCGAATAATATATTGTATAATTCATTCCCCTCCCCTCGGCATCCCCGTGCACAGTCCAATCATAATTCTCCCAAATGTCAGGTGTGAGATAACTTCGAAAGGCATCACCAGGATGGAATGCTGGACCATTGGCCTTGGCGGGAAACACTCCTCTTCGACATGCGCAGTAAGGTGGTCAGTTCAGTGTCTAGAAACTTCCTCCAGCACAACAATGATTCCCCTCCCAAATCCCATGCCCCCCCTCCCCGTTTCAATGGCAGCCGACGCAGTAGCAAAGCAGAGGCTGACATCACTGAAGAATAAATTCTAATTGCATCTGTGGCTACAGAAATCCATTCCTGACACTTTAATGGAAGAAAATATATGTAGGTCAATGTTCAAAAATGGGAGTCATCTACAAAATACAGTGTAAGGCACAATGAAAATTCTTTAACCAATAAAGGAGAGTGTTGAAGGATCCCTCAATTCTTTAATCATGTGATACATGGATCGATTCAACCATTGTTTCAACTGGAAACTGTGAGCATCTTAAACCAAGCTAAATCCATAAAATGCTAGGGAATTCCTGGAAACTTGGGATTCAGATAAACCAGCAATCAATAGACACACAGAGATAAACCACATTTACACAATCTAAGAAATAAATAAAAACAAAACAACAAAAAACCAGAACAAATTCTCTTCAGCAGCCAACATTCAGATAAATAGGGATTAAATCCAGACAAATACTCAACTAAAAAACAAACAAACAAAGAAAACCAATAATGAAGGAACTACCAAGGAGAAAACCAGCTCCCAACACTGGCAGAGTAAACTACTGTATACTGTATAAAGAGGGAGGAAACCCCACGCTCCCTAACACTGAGGAAGTTCTTAGTCAAACAATGAGATGTCTACAAGCAAACAACCAAGCTCAGAGAACTTCACTATTTGTAATATTGTTCCTGCTGGCATTTGGGGTGTGGATGAAAGAGTAAGTTTGTCATGTTACACATACTGGATTTAAAGCTCTAAACATTCCCAAAGAATTTGAGAATTGGATCTAATAGCCATGATGGTCTGGAAGCAGTTATAAATGGCAGAAAATTTACTGAAAGAAATGCGTTCAAATGTTACAATTATGATGCTGGTTTAAACCATTTTATAGAAATATTTGAATTTAAACAAAGTGTAAAGAGAATCCCACATTTCAGAAAACAATGCCCTTCTAATTTGAGTATTCATAGGATTTTGAGATGAATGAAACGTCAGCTCGGCTGATCTGGAATCAAATGTTGATAATTATCATCTTCTGTTCCAAAGTTTCAGAAATCTTCTAATATCTTCTCCTACAACATATTGCTCAGTTGACATGCTAGTGAGGAGAATGACCAAAAGAAAAGAAAAGAGTATGATTTCCCTTGGCTTTAATCCTTTGAATTCAAGCCTATTTTGAAACATGTTCATACATCTACTCTAATTCTTCTCAGATAAAGTTTCTGAAGGGAGGATTATTCAATGATATTGCAAGGTCCATTCATTAGGGAGATGAATTGGTTACCAGTAGGAATTGTTCATTGATGCAATTGCTAAAAATTCAGTCAGCTATGAACTATAGTTGTTTGTGGCCTATCACCAAGAGAGAAAGAGAAAGGGAAAGTTACCATTCCTTGCTCCCAAAGTGATAAAATGGAATCTGGACTAATAAAAGTATATAAATATGCATATTGAAAAGTTTTCAATTTATTCTTATTTTAAGAATTGGAAACCATCCATAAAATATTAGTGTTTTGCTTACACATTGGATTCATTTGTAAGTGATCACTGAACTGTATAATCAGAAGATTTAGTGATATGTTTATTTCATTTTAGCAAGGTCAGCTAGACTTTATCAATTGAGATGCATTATTGATGTATTTACATCACATATCACTAAATTGTATATCAGTGTTTTGTTGTTACAGTATAATGTGTTTCAATATCAGCAGGAAAGCACACACCTTGATCTGTTTAATTTCAGTTTTGAAGAATTCATCACTTCATATTACAATATCAGACTTTACTGATAAGTTAGGGCTAAAGGACTTGCAATGATATATTGATCTTCTGCCAAATTTCTGAATTATTTATAATGTTTTGATTGTGCTTAGCATGTAAAACTTTTTTAAACCTCCCAAGTGCACCACCATCAGTTACACAAGAGTGGCTTTAAGTTCTAGGAGTTAGTCACATAATAATTTTTGATTCCAATTTTCCTCACAGCACAAGTGTATCTTTCTGAAATAATTTATGCGGCTATAATATTTCATTTAGGATTGCTATATGGAGTAACTGCTGATAGGTGTATGGATAAATTTGTTTATACAGTTGCATATTTATTACTTTAATGTGTTATAAAAACAAAACAGGTCCTTGGAAAGCACTCCTCAATCACTGGGCAATCTGGTCCAATGGGCACACACAAAGTCCAGGAAAACAGGAGTCGAACAGTCCAGGATACATGGCATGAGCACAAAACTGGGCATGCAACACTCAAGTCCTCAGGGCGGGATTAAGTAGTTATAGTAAGTGGTGCAGCCCTTTATGAGAGGCAAGGTTGCCTCCTCATCAGTAGTCTAGCTGACTGGCATTGTACCCATCTCCTCCCTGCTCTACATGTCCTTGGATCAGGAGGAGGTGTGGACTACCTCCTCATTGCTAATGGCTGGCAGCTGCTCTCGGTCCTAGCCTGGAACCTTGTGGCCAACTTGCCGCAGCTGTAGCTTGCCTCCATCAGACTCAGCCTGTTATTCATCTGATCAACCCAGCTGAGGCTGCTTTATCAGGCTAGCATTCTCTGAGCCCTGATCCTGACCAATACTCAGCTCCATGCTTTCATCTGCAAACTCAAAGTCACCCTCTTCCTCTTCTGAACTCGCATCTGGAGAAGGGTTTGGGAGTAGATCCATGACACCAGAAAAGGTGTGCAGACATTTCTTCCTCTTTGTCCTCTCCTCTCCCATCCCATCCCATCCCATCCCATCCCATCCCATCCCATCCCATCCTATCCTATCCTATCCTATCCTATCCTATCCTATCCTATCCTATCCTATCCTTCCCTTTCCAGCAGGAAAGTGGTTGCTGCTGGGTGACGAGGGAGTGAAGGATTGCAAGATGGGCTAATGGAATGTTGAAAATGAAGATCATGTGAAAGCAGCAATAACCAGCAATGCAGCACCCAGTAGCACTAAAGCAGCTACAACTTCCCAAAATTTCATACTGTCAGAAATCATGGGCTCCAGTTTTGAACACTTTCTATAAGTTTGCCCATTTGAGGTACCTCAATTCAAAAAGTGTTGCATTATGAGGCACCATTTCACCCAGTTAAAGTTTATTAGAAAAAGAGTTTTATACAAATGTATACACACACATGCATAGCAATAGGAATAGCACATAGACTCATATACCATCCTGTTCTGTCCCCCCCTTCACAGCTCTTAACACACGGCAAGACAGGCAAACTTAAAAAGGACTTTTCTTTATCAGTTCACAGTTCAAACTGGCTTCGAGCCCAAAAAATAACATAAATACAAGTCTTTGACCAGATAACGTAATGAAAACAAATCTTTCTTACGGCAACTCAATTTGAACAAAACGAAAGCAAAACACTTCTTCCCAAAGTCTCTATGAATCAGGGTTACAGACATACAGAGCGCTTATCCAAGTGAATCTTACAGAAACCACGACTGATGATCAAACAATGTTGTACAAACCAAGGCACGCATGAAGGAATGTATGTTGACTCCTGCAACTAGGGCGTGGCAGCATCCGTCCTTTTATCTCCAAACCTGCCTCCCACAAGCCCCAGCTGCATACTGAATCTTGTATCCTGAAAAGACTCTCAGCAGAACTGCTGAATCACAACACCATCCCATAGTGCTTTACAGAACTCTCTGGAGGAATTATAGAGTCACATATCTGGGTCCTCATTTTACTGAGGTTGGAATGATAAAAGGCTGAGTCAACCTTGAGCTCCGTCAGGATCGAGCTCTAGGCTGTGGGCAGAGTTTGCAATCTGCATTATAACTACTGCACCACCAGGGCTTGATAGACAGTAACATTACATATTTTTAGTAAGTAAGTCTTCAATATTTTCCCCTTCAGAAAACCCAGATCTCCCCAGTAAAAGGAACAACAATATCAACAGCAGAAAATTAATGAGGTGCCTCAGTTAACTTTCTTAATATCAGCTGAAATATCAGCTTTATAAACATCTGTCTTCCATATGGGGTCTTAATTATCTTCTTGTTTAGGACTCCAAAATTCCTAAGACCATCCCTGCATCTTTATCTCTACTTCAAATGGATGTAGAAATAAAGGAGATTTGTAACTCTATGTAACAATCAGAAAAGAAAAGACTCATGGAACAAGAGTACATCTGTTTGGAGCAGTCAATATATAGCATTATCTTGTCTTAATGGCTTTCAGAATGATTTATATAGTCCATCTATCCTTACGTTCTCAAAGCAGAGAAATATGGATGTAGCATTAGAGCCTGTTCTTGTATTACAAGGTTTGTAACTACGGGTTATACAAGGATCCCTGCATAGAAACCTAGAAAAGTGTGGCATTTTCTTTTTCCTTTTTCCTTCCCAAGCTGAGTTTATTTACGATATAGAAATATTATGTTGGTATCAGAATAGCATTCTCTTCACAAAGTTTAGCCATTAGTAAGAATGGAACCTCTTCCCTGAGCAAAATTAAACAAATCCTAATTTCTAGAGTGGTTAATAATCCATAGATCCCCATGCATATTTCTGCATTTACTAACATGCTGGACAATAGTTTATGCTAGAGCTAAAATGAATTCCATTAAGTTTAAATTAAAGTCTGTTGATAAAGGCAATGGGGGGAAGAGCATTCATTACCTTGGCAATTTTCCAAGTCTTTAAAATGTTTTGGAGGAGAGGAAAAACACATCCTAGCAAACCCTGGGGAAAAGATTGAATAATAAGGAAAATGTCTTATTTAACTGGTTCAGCTAATACAATACGCTCTGGGCTGTTCAACAACAACCAACTATCAGTGATCTTGCTACCTGCAATTTCCTTTGACTACATTTAAAAAAATGATATGACATATGAATGAAAAATGACATCAAGAAAAAATGATAAAAATGTGAAAAATGGCTACAATTAATTTTTATTGGGGTATTTATTAAGCAACTAAGCTTAAAGAATGGAAGACAAGTGGAAAGACAGATGGACAGAAATAAAAAAAATCCAATCGACTTGTTTTAGACTTGGATTTCTTTATGCAGTGACAGATTTTCATAAGATTAAAATCCATATCTGACCTTAGAATGCACCAGTCAAAGATTGCAGATTACCCAATAAACTGGGCTATTCATTATGATATTCAGAAATAACATAGTAAGTGGCTTTAATGCAGATATGTTCTCAAATAGTAACAAAACATATATTAAAATCATAACTCGTTTGATTTAATAGATGGTCAGGGCTACTATAAGAGCAACACCTAATCATCTTAATGGCTCAGACCAATATCTATCTAATGCAAGATGTTGCTGCAATGCCAGCAAACTATATACTGATAAAGTAAAAGAATATTTGTAGCTCAGTTGAATTACCCTTAGTGTTCTCTGTGGTTGGTGGACTTCTTGCAGATGTTTCATTATCAAACTAGGTAACATCATCAGTGTTGGCCATCATCAATGCTAGCATTGATAATGTTCCCTAGTTTGGTAATGAAACATCTGCAAGAAGACCACCAAGCTCAGAGAGCACCAAGGACCCTAAAGCTACATATCACTGGATGATGGAACACTTCACTGGCTACACCCAGATCTGATTTTCAAAAAAACACTGCTCCTGCAAATTAACATTCACTTCATTGCCAAGGTCAGCTGTTTATAAATTGCCCACTAATTTATAAAACACTGAGTTAAGATAATGAGTCATAATTTGGAGAAATACTTCTACTTTTTATTTATTTAGGTGACACCTGTATTCTAAATGCATTATTATGAAGGAAAGAATAGAGATCTCTCTATTCACTGGTTCACACTAGAGCTGGCAAAATGCTTGTGAAGAAATCAAACATTCTTCTGAACCTGGTGCTTGAAGCAAAAGTTTCAGCTTGGGATCTTTCAAGGGTGTTATGTATTAAATATATATGTAGTTGTGTTAAGCCCTGCTAAAATACTGTCAGGGTTCCAAGTAACACCCCCAATGAAATAAGACTCTGAGGCTTGACGTTCCTCAAAGTTCCCTTTTATTAGAAATGTCATATTGGCACATCTGGGAAAATCGAATCTGAAAGTTTCCAGGTTTTCCCCACCCAAAAGAAAGTCCAAGCACATACATGTCCATCACATGGTTCAATCAAAGCACTGTCCCAACTGGAGATGCCTCCCAGTCACACCCTTCCATGTGCCAGGCAGACAGTGATGGGATATGACCGGTATGCCCCGGTACAGGTGTACCGGTGCCTGCTGGGAGCACCAGGTACCGTTCCAGTATGGTGCTCCGAAGGGCCCACCAGTCTGTCTACTCTCCTTATCGCTATTTGAGCTGACCAGGGCATTTGCGCATGTGCACAGGGCGTATGGCGCCTGCACAATGTTCCACCAAGAAGCTGGAGCCTTGCAGGTGGTAGGGATGAATGCGCCCACTGTGCACGTGCATGTAGTGGATGCCTGGCCCTGTTGCAGCATACCAGTTGCAATGGGAGCCAGAACCCACCACTTCAGGCAGAATATACTTGACTCGGAGAAAGGAATGTTATAATGACTATATAACTCTCCAGCTCCAGACAATCTCCCCTCACAGTTTTCCACAGACTAAATGTGGCAGGCTGAAAATCCAATGCCCAAGATGGTTTCCAGGCCTGACAAATTCAAAATTTTGCCATATTCAAAGAATGAATGATGCTGGTCAGCTAACAACAATTGTACATAAAATAAATCTATATGCTGCTCTATGGTTGCAATAAAGAATTCATTGGGTGGTCTAGAAATTCAGTTAATAAAGAGGTCATAAAGTGAACTTTGCATCTTTTAGAATAATCAGTAAAGTAATACAGTACATGTGTTACTGTAAGTATTCCACCAGCTCTTCATCACAAGTCTTGAAAGATAGGGGATTTTATTTGAGGAAATAGATATAGATAGATAGATAGATAGATAGATAGATAGATAGATAGATAGATAGATAGATAGATAGATAGATAGATAGATAGATAGATAGATAGATAGATAGATAGATGATAGATAGATAGATAGATAGATAGATAGATAGATAGATAGATAGATAGATATTTCACTTCAACTACAATCTTCACAGCGCATTAAAACAAGCTAAGGTTAATGCTTTTCTAGTTTTGGGAAGAGTTATCTGATTTAGATAACTAGTTGGTATATAATGATGTCTACTCAAAAACACATCTCTAGCAGAGGTGGGTTGCTCCCAGTACGGCCTGGATTGAGTGAACCAGTAGTGGAGGTGGCAGGAGGCTCCGCCCACCCACTGGACGCTTCTGCGCATGCGCAGAAACATCACATACACACACACACACACACGCGCGCAAGCAAACTAGTAGTAAAAAAAATGGAAAACCACCACTGATCAGTAGGAAGATCTGAAAAAAATCTAGTTGCATATCTATATCTGACACACATTGTTTTAAATTATCCAGCATCTTTTTGTAACCCTTTTTCATTAATATGTCCCATAAGAAGCTATAATTCTGTAAGTTTTATGAATTGATCTTCTTCAAACAGATTCAAAATTATTAGGAAAATTAGAGTTGGCTTTCTCTTCTTGTCTCCTATCATTCATATAGGTATGTATATATTTTTTATTGTGATCACAAGATATTTTACACAGAAAAATGGGTGCAAGGAATCTTTCAAGCTCAGCACAGGAAATTCTTATTTATTACCTGCTGATGTTTGCACAATATCAGAAGTATTTCTGAGTCCCATGAAGTCAAACTGATAAAGTCTCCAAGATTTCTGATCTGCAGCTTCTACTGAGTTTTTTCTCCATCTGTAAACCATTTCTTCTTGTGGATAGCCATCTGTAAATTAAAAGTCAGCATCAAATATCTGGTAAATATTTCATAATGTGAACACTATAAACTTTTTTCCTCCTCCTTTGACATATGTGATTGTAGGCAGCTTACAGCAAACAGTACAGCCACCTTGCAGTCCCCCCACTTCTATGGGATCCCCGGCACAGCCATATCTTCAGGAACTTCCTAAAAACCATCAGGATCGGGACCAATATAACCACAAGAAAGAGGATATTCCAGAAGATGGATGCAATGGCAGTCCTAGTTCTTGTCAGATGAAACTCTTGGTAGACAGGACCCATAACATATCCCAATTGCCAGGTCTAATGGAATGGATAAATATAACAGGAGAGAGATGATCCTTCAAATAATCCGGCTCCATGTCTTGTAGATCTTTATGAGTCATAACCAGCACTTTAAATTGAGCCTGGAAACAAACTGACAACAAATCAAGTTCACGGAGCAGAGGTTTAACATGTACTAATTTGGTATGCATATTACTCCTGCACTACGTTTTGCACCAGCTTTTGTTTCCTGATGTTTTTCAAAAACAGCTCCTGTACAACACATTACAATAATCCATCCAAGAGGTGACCAGAAGATGAATGATGGAGAGTAGTCTCGTGATGCATGAACGGCTGCAATAGGTGCACAGCTCAAAGTTGCACAAAGGCCATGACTACCATCTGGAGCAGGAGTCCAAGGAACCCCAGTTTGCAACAGAGTCTGTTTGGGTCAATTCTATCCTATTCAACATTGAAGTTGATAATTTCCAGTCAAAGAAGCAAGGCAATAAATAGAAAATGTATAAATGAATAGCTTTTCTTTATTAGGCAAGAATATAAAACAAAATAAAAGCAAAAATAGCGTGCTTGACTCCACTGTCACTTTAATTGTGCAGTACGTACAGTATCAGTTGCTAGAGGTTTTCTGAAGGCTCTCTGAAGTCACAGCTGTTTAAGAACATATGGATCACTTTGCCTATTGCTTTAATGACCCTCAGTTCAATATATCTTGCAGATATGTATAACTTCATAAATAGATAATTTGCATTAAACAATAAATGATTCCCACAGATACAGACATTGTCTCCCAGCTAAAAATATCTTGAACTAGTTGGATACCTGTACTCCGCTATGAAACTATGTGATCGGGGTTGATAAAGCAACACTTACAGCTTGAAAATTAATGAGTAGTTACGAACGGCTCTCCTCTCCCCTTCTCTCACTCAGTTTTGCCCCACAGAAGCCTCTCCTATCCCCTTTTCTCCCTCAGGCTTGCCCCACAGAAACATATCCTATCCTATCCCCTTCTGTCCCTTAGACTTGCCCCATAGAAGCCTCTCCTCTCCTATCCCCCTTCTCTCTCTCAGACTGGCTCCATTGATCCTCTCCTATCTTATCCCCTTCTTTTCCTCAGTCTAACTCCTTAGCATCAGAGTATTTTTCAGGTGAGGAGTGGGAGCAGAATGTCTAAACTGCGAGCCTGCAGGCTGGATGAGTCATGCACTGGCCATGCCCATGCCCAAGTGGCATTTGGAACAAAATTCTTTTCAGGTGGGGAGGGCGAGTGGACCATCTAACTCCTTAGCATCAGAGTGTGTTAATAATAATATAAGAAATACTAATGATCTGATGGTCATTTCAAAAAATCCTTTCTTAGCAAGCACCTACAAGCCAAGAGGTACATACGTGCCAAATTTCAAGTTTGTAGACTTTACGGTTCTGGAGATTTCGGGATGTTGCATGAGTGGCATTTCACTTATATATAGATTACAGAGTTGGGAATGAATCCTGGCAAGAGTAATGGACTACAACAACCCTTGTCTGATTAAGACAGATTTCTGTAGGATTGTTGTGAAGACCAAACAAATATTACAAACTTTTCTATGAATTTAAATATGAGTCTTCACGTCCTCCATTTTAGCAGGCAATTACATATAAATAATAAATTGTAAATCGTTATAATAACATACATAGGCTATAGAAACACTTCTGGAATTTCCAGGTTTATAGATTATTTCTTATACTCTTTGCTTTAAGTAGCTCTATCTTCTTATAGTATATACGTACTATTTTATGAACTCTTGCTATATTTAATGAATCCATTTTCTCAAGTTGCTATATAGCATGAGAAATGCCCACAAGACATTAATCTGTTATCTGTTAAAATTATTTATAAGTGTCTTTGGAGTGTGGCATTCATTTATTTTCAATCAATGTTAAAGAGTCACAGTTATACTGTAGAAGATTTTCAATTATGAATTGAAACTACTTACAGTTCATGATGTTGACTGGTAAAAAGGCCAAAAAGACAATTTACTGTATTGGCAGACAGATTATATTAACATATTTAGGGCTAAGAAGTCAGCTTTAAGATATGTGTTATATCTCCCTGAAGAATGAGTACTTTAGGATTCAAATTCGCTCTGTTTTCAATGTATAATCACTGCTGTTTATTTGTGTTAGCTTTTCTGCATTAATTACATACATATAAGAGATAATGTGTAAGTGTATTGAATCATCAGTGGATATAGAATTCAAGAGTAACCAAATGGAAGTACAAATTTTATGAACCAAAATATCTAAAGGAGGTTTATATACGAGAATCACTCCAGTCATATGAGCCATAGTGGTGCAATGGATAGAATGCAGTATTGCAGACAACTCTGTCTACTGTCAAGAGTTTGATTCTGACCAGCTCAAGGTTTGACTTAGCCTTCCATGGTCGGTAAAATGAGGACCTGGATTGTTGGGAGCAATATGCTGACTCTGTAAACTGCTTAGCGAGGGCTGTAAAAGCACTATGAAGCGGCATATAAGTCTAAGTGCTATTGCTATTGTTATAAGACTGATGATGCAAATGGGAAATCACCATCTTTCAAACAGCATAGGCCACATGCACCAAATCACAAGACCAACACTTCCATAAGATATATAACAAGTCATGAACCTGTACTCATGTGGGTTTTTGGATCAGAAGCTCTACAACTATCATCTGAATTCTTAATTTAGATTTATGTAATTGTCAGGATTTTTAGATTTCACCTAGTACAACTTGTTACCACTGCAGAATAACAATCCGTTATGGTGTTTATAATAAATTGCAATGTGGTGCCTTCTGAGGCTCTTCTGACTCGGTCTTGACTGTCAAAACTAATTTTCCATGTAGTAATTCCTCCAATGTTTTATTGTCATGTTCTTTCTTTTAGTTTGAAGTCATTATTCTGAGTTTTGTTCTCTAAAGCAACAGAGAACTAATCTGTTCTATCACTTATACTCCAGTCTCCTAATATTTTAAAATGATTATAATTATTTTCTCTCCTAAACTCTTTTGTAGGTGAAATATACCTGATCCCTTTAATCTTATGTTGTACATATTTTATCTATATGTACTCATTATATATATTGAGATATCACCTTGCTATAAATAGAACTTTCTATTATTCTATCAAGCTAAACCGAGCCTTTATTTCTATTTTGCTTTTTATAAATTGTTTTACTACAACTTTAGTTGTCTGAATGTCATGTTTGTTCCTCTATTGGCACTAATAGAGAGAGGTAGGGACAGAATTAATCACTGATAGAGAATAATTAAATGGTGGCTAAATCTGTCAATGTTCATCCTGTTCAGTATTTCACTTTCCCAATTGTTCTACATTATTTGAGGTAAGCGGGAGATTTACATATAATTTTGTATATAATTATATAGAATAACTTTTCTGCTTTGTGTTATATGCACTTTTAGAACATGGACATTTTGCAATGGCCTAGCTACATATCCCCTAGGTTTATATGGCAGATCAAATAGCTATTATCTTACCCATGTTGGATTCTATCACACTGATACAATCAAAAAGTGAGAGCGGGTGTACTTCTGAAGTCTTGGCATTCCCTTTTGCTTCATTGCAGCTAACTATTATCATGCATTATGAAAGCCAGCATCTTTCCATAGCCAAAAAAACACTAATTGGGCATTGTTTGAGTTGTTGGCATCATTAGCTTTGTTGTGCCCACAATGCAGCACCACCCCAGACTGGAAACAATTATCACACCTGTAGGATTGCCAGGTTTAATGGGAATAAGGCTGCTTCCACCAAATTAAAAATGAAACATTCTGTTAAATATTGTTCACAAGCTTTAAAGTGTGAAAGGGCTATGTATACATACTGTGTAAACAGCTTAGAGCTACCCAACATTTCTTCCTCAATCATAATCAAAGGCTGTGCTGATGAGTTCCTGCCAACAAGTAAAAACTTGCTGGAGCCTGTACCTTGCCTGTAGATTGTACATTTTCATTCACAATCATTTCTGATTTCCTGCTGGCAAATGATAGGAATCTCAACTATTCTTCAGCCAAATTAGGTGGGTGGCCAGTCAAAACGCTAGTAGCACAAAATCCTTCTATTATTCTGCTGGCATGTTACTCTTTATATTTGTTCTGTCCATTAGGACTAATTCAACTATGAAAGCTGTTAAGGAAATTATTCTTCATGGCAACAGATTGCAAGGAGCTTATAATGTTTGAGACATTTCGCACTGTACTTGGTTCCTGGGCCATCAGTGCACAGTTCCTCCCCCCCTTTAAACATTTTACTGAAATAGACATGGTAGAAATAGAGATAGTCATTGTTATTCTCCCTATTCCTTTCTCATTTCTAATCTTTCCCTTCTGTAGCTGTTGTAACAAATTAATTTACAGACAAGGCAGCATTCCCCCACCCCAGGTATATACCAGGTATATTATCAGCATACAGTTGCCGGAATATATAATTGTCCTGTCATGATGAGATCACTTTCTAGTTGCCCTGGAGTTCCCTAGAACTGCCCCCTACTGCAGGGAAGTTGGACGCATTTGATCACTCTACCCAGATGCCAGTTGGATACAGAGGGGGCTGCGGTGATATTCTTGAAGGTCTGATGCACATTCCTATGAAAGGTTTGATCATGACCTGAGGGGCTGTTGATAAGATCATGCTTATACAGCCTCTTCCTTTTCTTGGATTCTGGATCTCTTTCTAGTTTTCAGAGGAGCTAAGGGGCTGAAATGCGAGAAGAGATATCTAGAACACGGTTGGAGGACAACGAGGAATGAATTTTATGGAGCACAAGCTACAGCCACAATTAAGATGCCAGGGTTCTCCTGCCTCATAGTTGCCATAAGGCTTATCATTTGGTGTTATGGACAATGAAACAGCAATATTTTTGCACCATTATTATACTGGGTGGTAGCTCTCTCTATATTTCCATTCTTGGTGACCCAAGTATTGCTGTGGCTTCCCTCTTAAGGTGTCTGGAGATTGTGGGGGCCCAGATGGAGGACAACAAGCTTTGATTGAAACCTGGGAAGACCAAATGGCCTTGGATATGTGGGGCTCTGGGATCTGAGACTTTGTCATCTTTGATTCTGGATGAAGTGGCACTGTCCCAGAAAGACCTGGTCCACAACTTCTCCTGGACTCATAGCTTCTGTTTGAGAAACAGTGGCAGTTGTGGCTAGGAAATCCTTTGCACAACTTTGGGTTGTGTGCCAGTTGTGGTCTTTCCTGGATCAGGATTCCCTGTGTTTGGTCAGCCACTCCCTAGTCATGTCATGGCTGGATTATTGTAATGTGCTCTACAAGGGGCTATCCTTGAAGAGCATTCAAAAGCTACAGCTGATGCAGAGTACAGCAGCATGTGTAGCTTCTGGCCCCGCAAGAATGGCCCCTGTAACACCACTACTCTGCGAGCTGCATTGGTTGCCAGTCTGCTTCTGGGCACAATTCAAAGTATTGATGATCACCTTTAAAGCCCTTCATGCCTGGCTTCAGGTTACTTGAGGGCAGGGGTGGGTTCCTCCCGGTTCGCATGAACCAGATCGTCGGTGAACCCGGAAGTAATTAACTTCCAGAACGCCAGTACAACTCCTGGCCCCTGTCGCTGGGTGCCTGCAGGGTTTTTCTTTTTAAAAAACGCCTCTCTGGATGATCTTGAAAACCTGCAAGGTTGCTTTGGAAGGGGACAGATGGGTAGCATTTCCCCCTGCCCCCCTACCTGGGTGCCTGAAGCCAAGGAGCCTGCAGCCTTAAAGCAAGCCTTTGCACAGTAAAGAAAATCTCACGAGCGAGAGACGTTCTTAATTGCCTTTACTGTGCAAGTTGCGGAAGGTTCCGAGGCTGCAGGCAACCAGGGATGGGGTGGGGGAATGCTGCCTGTCTTCCCCCTCCCAAAGCAACCTTGCAGGTTTTCAAGATCGTCTGCAGAGGCGTTTTTAAAAAGAAAACGGTCTTCTTGGGAGGGGGAATGGGCTGCACTCAGAGGAGCCGGCGGGTTGCGCTCCTGGTTCTGGGGATTCCCCCCCCCAAAAAAAAGACCAGCTGCCCATCTCTTCAAATCTTGTGGTTTTTCAGGATTTTTTTAAAAAAAAACGCCTCTCCGGATGATCTTGAAAACCTGCAAGGTTGCTTTGGAAGGGGACAGATGGGCAGCATTTCCCCCTGCCCCCCTTCCTGGGAGCCTGCAGCCTTAAAGCAAGCCTTTGCACAGTAAAGAAAATCTCACAAGCGAGAGAAGTTCTTAATTGCCTTTACTGTGCAAGTTGCGGAAGGTTCCGAGGCTGCAGGCAACCAGAGATGGGGTGGGGGAATACTGCCTGTCTTCCCCCTCCCAAAGCAACCTTGCAGGTTTTCAAGATCGTCTGCAGTGGCGCTTTTAAAAAGAAAATGGTCTTCTTGGGAGGGGGAATGGGCTGCACTCAGAGGAGCTGGCGCTTGGGGCACCCTGAAACAACGCATCCCTGCCGCCTCGTTCTACTCAGCAAGCGGGGACATCCCATCTGTGCCCACTTCTGCTGCCGCCACCTCCGCTCCCAAACGCAACTGTCAGTTGCGAGCAGGTGCCTGAAGCTGCTGCTTGCAGTCATTTACGGCTGCAGATAGATTGTGCCTGTAGAGGGAAGCTCTTTGCCCTGTGAGAGCTCCTCTCCAGCACTCCTAGTTTGGTAACATCATCAGTGCTAGAAGGAAGTGGGGTTGTGGGGGAAGGAGGAGAAAGTTAGGACAAAAAAGAAAAAGATAAGGAGGGAGAGGACTGTGGGGTCCTTTGGTGTTCTCTGAACGTGGTAGTTTTTAATTATTTTAGGGAATTTTTATTTATTTATTGTTTATAGAATGTTTATTACAAGAAATGTTATTCCTTTTTGCAAATGTTTTATTTGTGATGCAATATGTTGCTTTTAAGTGTTCAGACCAGGTTTATGTGTCTCAAAGTGGCTGCTTTTCTATGGGCAGGGCAGGTTTGTTGCAAGGCAGTGTGTTTCACCCTCCTTGTTTAGGTAATTCTGAGGTGGTTGATGGTTCTGTGAGCGCCTGTCCTTTATAATTTTTCACATTGTCTTGATGGTTTTTATTCCAGTGACTTTGTCTTTCCTATCCTTAGGCTTAGGAAAAAAAACCTGGTTTCATTGGCAGTCTTCTGGGGGGGGGGGTTTCTTATTTTTTGGTGTTTTCCTAGCACTGTCATAGTTTGTGTGTGTGGGTGTGTGTGGGTGTGTGTGGGTGTGTAATGTCCCACAGCTTTGAAAAAAAGCACAGGATAAAGGAGAGGAATACATGTTTGGAACCGAATTATACAAGTATGTTAGAGATTGTAATATTTTTATTATGATTCCATAAGTACTATGGCAATTCATTAGGAAATGTCTTTGCCAGAATCTTCATAGAATAAGAAACAGCTCAAAGTCTTGCATGAGCTATTTGCTTAAGTCATTTTAATTGGGAGAGATAAATGTGAAAAATTATGTACATTAATCTATTGCCCCAATTAACATGTCAGCTATCAAGTTATTTCATTTTGTCTCTTTGTTCTCCATAGACTTATACATGTTGTATAAGCACATGTATTTTCTTTTTTCTCTTGCTTTTGCCTATTTCATGCTTCTAAATCCAAAATTCGAAAGATTTTTTTTAAAAATGTGTTAAACTCTTTCCCGAGGTTGCTGATATCTTAGAGTCCAATGCCAGAATTCAGGAAGTCCAAAAAATCTTGGTCTACTCTAGATATGAACACATACATTATAGGAACACATACTCATACACACACACACACACACAGAGAGAGAGAGAGAGAGAGAGAGAGACAGAGAGACAGAGAGACAGAGACAGACAGAGAGAGAGAGAGAGAGAGAGAGAGAGAGACTAGGAAACGTGGGAATTTGCGTGACCCGTCAAAACCGCGGAGGACAAAATCGCGCTCGACGAAAGGGCGCATTTGACGTCATCACAGCGCGACGAAAAAAATTAAAAATTGAAATAAAATTAAAATTAAAGCAAGCCGATTCACATAAAGGTAAGGGTTAGGTTTAGGTTTAGGGTTAGGTTAAGGGTTAGGGTTAGGTTTAGAGCGTTAGGGTTACGTTTAGCGTTAGGTTAAGGGTTAGCGTTAGGTTTAGCATTAGGTTAAGGGTTACGTTTAGGGTTAGATTTAGGGTTAGGTTAAGGGTTAGGTTTAGGGTTAGGTTTAGGGTTAGGTTTAGGGTTATGTTTGGGGGGGTTAGGGTAAGGTTTTCGCTTTATTTTTACATTTTTCGATCACAGCGCGATGTTTTCGTCGCGCTGTGATGACGTCAAATGCACGCTTTCGTCGAGCGCGATTTTGTCCTGGAACCGGTTTTGTGGTGGAACCGGAATTTGTAGATGTACTTTGCAAGGACATTAATCTTAGTTTAATCACAAGTGATTAGAGTCATTTGGTGCTCAAATGTATAGAATTCCAAGCTTGTTGGTAAACTGTCCTGGCAGGTCATAGTAAGTGATATTCCTAGTGGCAGATAAGCATGAGGAAACCCAGGAAAAGGTAGCTAAATGTTTCTGTTAATGCCTTTTGGAGACTAAGCTCTTTCAGAAGCATTTCTTTTGCCATAGAAAAGCTTTAGGATAAAGCTTATCTATGAATGTTTGTTCCTTTCCCCATTTTTATTCTTTAAAGTCTATATATGTGCCCTTCTGGATGTGTTTGTTCATTTTATCAAACTGGCCTATGTTGGTATTAACATTTTGACAATCATACTAATGGGTTCTTTTTATTTCTAATAGTTTCGAACATTTGGCATTGGCATCCATCACTGGTGACTGAGCATCTCACAGACATTGGCTGAGAAAATCAGAATAATCAGAGCCACTAAGATTCATTGACCCAAAGTAGGACCAAATGCTTTATCACAAGATTAAAGGGCAACATTTAATATATATATATATATATATATATATATATATTGCTCCATATATTTATAACTATATGATACATTAGGGATTTTTTCTGCTTAAACTATAATTCTATGAAATTATAATCTGCTGGTTTCTCTTCCATCTATAGATGAGATACCATATATGGAACCAAAATACAAATTAACTTAGCAGCAAAGACAATAGTTTTAAGAATAAATGTCACAACAGAAACAATTAAATATGTAATTCTGATTAGACTATCAAATATTTTTCATAATCATATATTTCCTCTATTTGAATTGAAGAAAAATAAATTTAAAATATATTTCCTTAAATTCCAGTATTTCCACTGTCCTTACATTTTTTAGCCTCTTGTTCACAATATACACTCAGCTATTATAAATAAACTATTGGAACATAATCTTGCAATGGTTTGGTAATCAGTACTAGAAAACAAACATTTTAAAATAGCAGCTCATGCACAGTTAAATTCCACTGCAGTCAAATAAAATCAGGCAATAAATCTGTGGTTTATAATGCTACTGATTTTAGCTTCATTTAATATTCACATAGCAACGCCTTCTCTAAAATGTTTCAAATTCTGATTGATAAATAGCTTCTGCTTTGCTAAAACAGACAGCTTTGGGGAGATGATTATACCAAGGTCTATCCACAGAAATGCAGCAATTCTTTAAAAATAAGAAAAAATTGAAAAGAAAATTGGAATAGGTGTAACTTCAGAAAAGGGCATTTTTTTGTGAATACTAAAGAGACAAGAATAGATAATTAAAGTAGGAGAAGGTCCAGTCAGAAACTAAATCTATGAAGTAAAATTATTTTCTGGATAAGGAAGTTCCTCAAAGTGGCAACAAGCATGTTTGTAACTTTCTTCAATTGGCTATATCTCTTCCTACTTCTCCCTACTCTTTCTTAATTTCTTCCCAATGCTGTACTTCATCCCACCTTTCCTTTCAGTTTGCCCAGGAACTTTAAGTTCTTACACATGGGTGGGGTGCTACCTCCATCTCATGCTACCAATGAATCAATCTAGAACAGTTAGCATGAGAGGAGATTCTATCCACACTTTCTTTCAGCTTGGAGCCACTTAGGCAGAAGATACAAAATAGGTTGAAATGGGACAAAGTAGGACAAACAGGCAGAAGGCTGACAGAATGCACCCATGAACATCAACTAGCAGTCAGAAGCCATGATGAAATATCTTTAACTTCATAACATATGGACAGACTTAACCCTAGTTTCAACTGGGAAACTGTGTCCATTCAAGACCAAGTCAGGTTAAAAAAAAACACTAGAGAATTTCTGAAAATGTGCCACTATGACAATTAGCTATCAATAGACACACAGACATAAACAATATCTACGTATGGAAAAGAGACTATCAACAAGCCAAATAATGGGGGAGGGGACAAAAACATCTCTCCACCAGCAATCAGCAACCAGATGAACATCTTCTGCCTTCCTGACCCTCTTCATTCATTCAACAATTCAACCAAATGCGTCTAAAGACAGCATCATTAAACCGTTTGCTGCTAAAAATTAATAAACCTGTGTCCTACAACTCCTGTGATCCACAGGATCTAGTGCTCTTCCACTGTTCTAATTTCCACTTTCCACTATATCCAGGCAAACAGAATGAGACAGACTATAGAACGGGGTGTCAAACTCGTGGGCCACAAGTCGGATGCATGACATGCTGTCCACGCCCATCCCTGGTTTAGCAAAGGGGAAAAAAGTTGCAATACAGCATGTGATGACAACTTGTCGGCATGAGTTTAACACCCCTGCTATAGAATATGTAGAGAATATACTCTAGAATAACAGGTGGGTTAACACTTACTGTGTTAAGCTATGTGTGACACCAATGTTGTCTTAGATCTGTAAGGTCCAATTTGCTCATAAGAATATTTTTTAGCAGTAGATGAGGTGAAGTAGTCCAAGGTCAGTCAACTGGCTTCATACCTAAGGTGGACCTAGAACTCACAGTCTCCCAATTTCTGCCCTGATGTTTTAACCATTATACCAAACTGGCATTCAACATTTGACAATAGCAGCAGTTAATTGTTTAACATAGCTTTTCTATTTCCCTTTGATTTCTATTCATTTCCATTGTAATTATGCGTCAGCTCCAGCCCTCCTGACCTTCTGCAAGAGCTTAGACTGTTAATAGGCTTGGGGCTCAAATGGGGGGGAGCTTCTAATCAGGGGTGCTGATAGATTAATAGCAGATCCCATCTCCCCTTGCTCATCCTAATCCCTCCCTCCTCATCTTCAGTTACACCCAATAAATTTAATAAATAAACTGTTAACGATTAATGGCAAATTGCCCTCAACAAATAACTGTTTTTAATAATTGTTTGAACAAAGAAGACTAAAAATAACTTGGTGAATTAGAATATACTTCAGTGAAATTGAAATAAAAGAGTATAGTTATTTAGCTAATATTTAGAAAACTATTCCATATTTGGAATATCAATACATGATGCAACAGCACTGGTTTGTACACATACCATGCAACAAAAGGAAATACAAATATATTTGATAATGTGTGCTACTATATTATATCAAATTATGTTAAATGTTATGAATATACAGTAATAGTTTATAAGATGGAAGAGAAAAAGAAAAAAATTCCCAGGATGATGAGTTTGATTAGATAAAGAAGGTTGCAGCATTTAATTCTTTCTCTGCTGTTTTCTGATCCAAACTATAATTTGTAAGAGGTTTTCTAGCTGCAAGGAAAAACATAAATGTATATTTTTTTTCTGAAAAAGAGAACTGGGGATAAAGTTTTGAGTGGAAGGCAACTGAAAGAGAAATAGTTAAGTGATCCTTCAGGCTGCTATATTTATTACAAAAATAAAGCCTATAAAAACATTTTATTTTCAAGCAGCATTTTACTCAACTGTAGTTTTTCCCTTCTATTACTTGTATTACTCACTTGGAATTTTCCATTACTTTTCAACTCTTTATAGAGTTTTTTTCTTGATTCACTGATTACAAGCTTGTTTATCTGCTTATGGACATCTCTGCTCTGCCTTCATGCTCCATAGATTAAATTATAAAGTACAGGTCAGTGTTTGATGGATCATGAACTAAATTTCATGCACAGGTACCATTGCTAGTCCCTGCTCTTGTTTGAGAGATGTACAAATCTAATCATTTCTCTTTCTATTTGTTCTTTGTGTTTTCCTTTGAAATTATTTCCAGATTGATTAAAAGGTAAACAGGTTCAGAGAAGAAGATAACAATTTTCCTGACACTCTTTTGATCAAAATGGTATAGCAAGTAGTAATCTGGTTTTGAAGCAGAGAATTTTGTTTGGTCCTTTTCTACCCATGCAATGCTAATAAAGGCTGGTCTTCCATGTTTTGGTTAAAGTTGGGAAAAACAGCTCCCCTTGGCAGACATGGACACTTAAAAAAAAACACCTAGCTAGCATATCTACATTCCCACTAATGACCTAAACCGGTCTACTGCATCAAAAACAGAGATCGGGTGAATTTGGTATGTTTTGTTCTAAGGAGGAAAGGATAGTTTTCAGTGGGCTTAAAGAGCCTTGGAAGCATTTCCATTACTTTCCAAGTGTTAACCTCAGGAAAGCAATTAATTCTCTTGGCAGGCTATTAAGACAACAGTTCACTGCTTTTGTCCATTTCAGTAGTGAGACTCTGATCATTACCACTGGTCACTTTTTTTCAGGACAGAAACAGAAATCTTATCTTTAGCAGAGCTTGGGAATTTATTTTCTTTAGGCACTATCTGTTTTTTATTCTCTTCCCTCTCCTTTCTTTTCCTTCGTCAATCTTCCTTGTTAAATTGATGTTTATGCTTCCTGTTTGTTGGTTTAATGAACTTCAGTTCTTTTTTCCACCCATGTACACTTTTGTTCTAGCCCTAAGCTCTGTTTATTCAGTACCTGTCTTAGATTGGCAACAGCAGTGCTGGTACAATCCTTCATCGTGAAGCTGATGTGATTAGAGTATAATCCCCCACATGGCCATATATTGATTGAAATCCATTTTTCCCTCTATAGCCATAGGGCTCTTGATTTGAACTGATACCTTAGAATTGGCTTAATTTACCTGAAGTTGCAGAGTTATGATTTTTGTCAAACCATATTTGTGGTGTTGAGTTATAAACAAGCCATGTTAAACTTTAAACATGTTATAGTCTTAAAAAGGCAATTAGATTTGTTGGCCTTTCTAGAGATTAGATTTTTTTGACAGCCAATTTCCTTTGCTTTGTAGAATGCATGTTATTAAACCCAAATATACATTCCTAAATTTAGGAGGGCACTAACACTAAAAGTTTCAACACCCACCTTGAAAGAAAATTAATGAAAATCCCTTATTTTTTTAGAACTCTATCCTTGTAGCAAAAGGTATATTGTTGCACTACATGGCTATGTTTTATATCCCTCTTTATTAACCAAATTTCTAGATGATTCAGATTTATTTTATAATTCAGTTTCTTTGCAAGTGAGCAAGTTTTCTTTTACAGTTTGTAAAACCCACTGCAATTAATTATATTATGTAGTTATTATTCTTTATTTTATGTTATATTTTATTTTTTAAGATTTCATTTTTATTCTGATGATTGGCTGTAATAAAGGATGGATTGACTTCTAATTAGTGCTGGTAGAAAGATAGGAGAGATGGATTAGTGAAATAGAAATTACTCTGCGAGTAGATCCCAGAAATCAACTTTCCTATTAACAACCTTTTGATGAACATCACTACACAACTGCAGTGAGCAAGGAAGTCTATTTTGAAACTGTGGTTGCTGATAAACAGATAAACCTCCAAGTGCTTCAACAACCTGCTAAAAGAATTCAGATTACCAGATGTCTACAAGGAATATAAATCCTTCCATTTCCCACTATCCTGTCTGAACTGAAGAAGCTTCTTGAATGAGAAGTGAAACATCTTCAAAAGAAAAACAAGAAAGTCCAGTTGCCTCCTGAAAAAGCACCTTTGGGACTGTGGTTGCTGATACTTTTTTATCTTATAGTTTGTTAATATAATGCATGTAATAAAGACTGAAAGCAGGGATGTTAATAAACAAAATAATCCTGTGGAGAGGTGTAAAAAATGCTTGATGGGTAAAGCATATATTTGTTTAAAATAGTCTTAATGTTATTGCTAGAAATCCATTTAGACATCAGGGAATTCATTACTGAAGAAGTGCTCTACAACAAAATTGTACACCATACACAACATTGTATATTCAAAATAAAGGTCAAGATCAGTAATTCAGATACATTCTGTGGGGTGAAATATATTCCTAACAAGGGTGGTACAAGCTTTAATTTCTTGAACTTGGTTTGAATTGTTGAAGGATTTGTCAGTAAGAAGTTATTAACTGAACATGGCTTTAATTTTGTAAAAGATCCCTTTATTAGGATATTAATTAGCAATATGATGTGCCAAGTTCTTATCAAAGCACTTAAATCATTTAGGTTTCTATCAGCAACAAGCCAACAAGATGGTCACCTTGGGGCTCTGTAGCAAGGCATCTCATATTATTTGGAGATAATCCATCAATTTACAGATGGAGATGGATAAATATGGACCACCTGCCCACTCACAGACCTAAGGAACAAGGCAGGCATACTCCTTGTAGAATCTGTAACATAGGTTGTTGAAAAATTGAGAAAGATGTTTATTTTGCTAGACTGGATGATCAATGTCTACAATTCTTGAATTTATATGGAGAAATTATAGATATTTTAGAAAAATACATAATTGTACTCAACATCTTTATCCAATACCAGAGATTATTTCCAAGTTTTCAGCATGAATAATAATAACATCACGTTCCTTTACCAAAGCATGGTACAAATAAAGCAAAATCAAAAGTTACTAAAGTCCAATAAAATGAGCACACAATTTAATAACCAAACCAATAAAATAACTTTAACATAAATGAAATGAAACAGCCACAGAAATTTAAATAAATGCCTTACAATGCTGTAGAGGGAAAATCCACTTATAAATAAAACATGCATGAGCCTGAAAACTAACAATCCTATTGAAAATAAGGTAAAATAACTAGGTCATATATTAATCCACCAATCAAACAAAATATTTTTGTACTCCCTTTAAAGCTATCCTTTGAGACTCATGAAAGATAGGAGAGGGATGGCAGGAAAGAGAGATCTGACTTCAAAATTATGGAGACAGATCCTGAAAACCTGAAATCTGGAATTCTGACTCTGGAATGTGGACAAAAAAGGACTAAGCAGCTGGAATGAAAGAATTACCAGGATGGTAGACAGAAAAAAGGGCAGAGAAATCCCAGGAAGAATTGGATGTAGAAGATTCAGAAAAAACAAACAAAAGTAGTTTGAATTAGGGTCTTCTTTAATAGGATCCAGTATAGAGTTCTTTGATGTAATTGCTGAAAAGTAGGCCACTTACAAAAATTGCAGGCTCCTGCATTGCCTTCTTCACCTTCCTTCTGAGCTTTTAGCCCATCATCAGCATGGCAGAGTTGTCAATAAAGCTGCAACCTTGAAACATGTGTGGGAGGAGAACACAGGAGAGGTGCATTTTGGAAGCTCTAGAGAAAGCTCTAAAGGAAAAGAGTCAAATAAAAGAAGTGGGTTTTATTTTTCCTTCAAAGGGAATGGATGGTCCAGAGGAAAAAAGAAGTATGAAAAGCAAAGCACAGCCAGCACAATATGGATTGATTTGATTTTTTTGATTTTGATTTTATTAACATTTGTAGGCCGCCCTTTTCCCTGAGGGGACTCAGGGCGGCTCACATAAAATCAGGGAGGGGAAGTACAAACAGTAACATAGACACATATAATAAAAGTAATAAGCAACATACATTCATCATTCGGGAGGGGCGGCTATCCTTGTCCCCAGGCCTGACGGGCTAGCCAGTTGAGGGCTGTGTGGAAGGCCTGGACGGTGGTGAGGGTACGAATCTCCACGGGGAGTTCGTTCCAAAGGGTCGGGGCAACTACTGAGAAGGCCCTCCTCCTTGTAGTTGCCAGCCGGCACTGGCTGGCTGATGGAATACGGAGGAGGCCCAATCTGTGTGATCTAATTGGTCGCAGGGAGGTGATTGGCAGGAGGCGGTCTCTCATGGAAAGGTACATATTGCTGGCCATTAATAAAGAAGAAAAAAAGAAAAAAGCAGAAGAAATCTTAGGGAGGAATTAAGGAAGAAAGCAGAACAGGATTTGTAAGAAGAAAATGTAAATAATACTGTAGAATATAGTAATAGTAAAAAGGTAATAATAATATAATAGTTAAACTGCAGAGCACAGTATAGAGCATGTGTGTGTGTGTGTGTGTCAAACTTGCGTTATCATGGAATTGTCACATGACATGTTGTGATTTCCCCCCCTTTGCTAAACCAAGCATGGGCGTGGCCAGCGCGAAACGCATCTGGCCTGCGGGCCACAAGTTTGACACCCCTTGTATAGAGGAAATATTAATAACTGAATGGCAGTATAATATAGTAATTATTATGATAATGGTAATTAGCATAGTTGTATAAAATAATAGCAACAGCAACAGAATACAGGACAAAACATTCACATATAGATTTAAAAGTTTCACTTGCACTTCTATATATTGGTTTTTTCAAAATAAAACATTTCCCTGAGATATTAAAAAAACTATCTGTCTAGGATCCAGTGTTTTTGTACCTCTTTTGAGTTGGGTCAATCTAACTGGGTACAGTTAAAAAATAATAATCGGTGACATGTTCATCTGTAAAGAAACATGAAAATGGTGTATAAGATCTAAAAAGCAGCCTGAAGAGCATTTTTTTGGACCAGGGTTGGAGAGGTCAACAAGAAAATCTCCTAGCAGATGCTTGAAGTAACCTCATTGAGAAGCAACCAAAGCATGCACTAATTCAGAGTAACTTTGGTGATATTAATAAATCAGCTAACAAATAGCAGCTGTAGATTATAAAAAGAAGTGGAGAATAAATTTGCTGAGGTATAAACTTGGCAAAATATCTCTAAAAGGAGACAGCTTTTGAAAATGAAAAATCTGTGTATTATAATACATGTTAGATGGATGCTATATTAGTGTCAAAGGCAGAAAAAAAAGAAAAGCAAGGAATCCAAAGAACGGTCTGGTAACTTGGGTGAAACAAGTCCAGAGGCAGCATAATCCATAGAAGGAAGTACTGTGTCTCCCTGATAGTGTGAATATTAAAGTGAATGACCATTTATTAAAAAGCAGAATAAAATGTTTGAGCCTATAGTGACGAATTTAGACGAATAAAAAAAAATATTCCGCAAAGCAATAATAATACCATGGTAAAAGAAATGTACAGAGCCATGTAGAAAATATTTCTAGAAATCATCATGAAAAAGCCCAGTTAGGTTGATAAATAAGGACTATTTGGAAAGTACCATATTATTATAAAATTAATCAGTTATCATCTCAAAGGAATCATTATTTCTCAACCACCTGCTCCTCTACTCACGAGAAAACAATGGTATTGGATCAGAAAAGTCTACAAGCCTTTAGTGTGTAACTTATTGAGCAATGTAATATTGATTCATCGATTTGGGCTGCCATGGCTCAGTGACTAAGACACTGTCGATCAGAAGGCCGGCAGTTCAGCGGTTCGAATCTCTAGTGCCATATAATGGAGTGAGCTCCCGTTTCTTGTCCCAGCTTCTGCCAACCTAGCACTTCGAAAGCATGTAAAAATGCAGGTAGAAAAATAGGAACCAACTTTGGTGGGAAGGTAACAGCGTTCTATTTGCCTTCGGCATTTGATCATGCCAGCCACATGACCATGAATACATCTTCGGAAAGTGCTGGCTCTTCAGCTTTGAAACAGAGATGAGCACCACCCCCTACAGTCAGGAATGACTAGCACATATGTGCAAGGGGAATCTTTACCTTTACCTTACCTACAGTATCAGGGGTGAAATTCACTAGTTTTTGACAGGTTCTGGAGAACCAGTAGGGGAAATTTTGAGTAGTTCAGAGAACCGGCAAATACCACCTCTGGCTGGCCCCAGAGTGGGGTGGGAAGGGAGATTTTGCAATATCCTTCTCTCAGGAGTAGGGTGGGAATAGGGATTTTGCAGCATCCTTCCCTTTGTCATGCCCACCAAGCCACCTCCACAGAACCGTAGTAAAAAAAAATTGAATTCCACCACTGGTTTAAAACCTATTATGTATTTTTCACATTTTGAAATAGACAGTAAAGCTATTCTTCATAAATAGATGAGATAGATTCTTTATGTGTCTCTTTGTGTGGGTTATAACAAAGTGATATTTCCACTGTTATAACAGAACCAGGTCATACATTTTATCTTGCCTCTTTGACTTCAAGAAATTTTACTTGTAATTACAATATAATTCATTATGTTAAATCAGAAAAGTCTTGTGGCTCTAGTGATTGTATACCTGATTGGTTCAGGTAGTAAAATTGTATTAATCTCCTCTGTTATTGGAAATATATCTCAAATTTTATAGATATTCCCAAACCAGTCAAGGAATCTGCTATGTGTTCTAATTATAGACCTATTTTATTTTATAAACCTATTTTATTGATAAATGTGAGTGATAATACTTTAACAACTACTTTGTCCCCCCCCCCCTAATTATTATGGACCCAGTTAAGCCTGGATTTATACGTGCCCATCCAGTTTATACAATTTTAGTTGTTTAATTGATATTCCTGCTTTAATTTGATAGATATAATTTAGCTGCTATTTTTTGGCATTAAGATTTTGATATGGAAGTTTGCAGAGTAAGTTTTGACCTAGTTTTGGTTCCCCACACTTTTATACTTTAGATTAATATGGATTATTTAGTTAATAATTATTCATTATTAATTCTTGAATAAACCATTGTGTGTAATCTTTTTGCTCAAATGTATTTGAAATACATATCAGATGCCTTCTGTCTTACTTTTTAATTTGTTTCTATACCTCCCAGCTGTGTAATCAGAAATTCTGAAATTATCAAAGAGAGTTCAGAGCAGGGCAAGACATGAGATTCTATTATTATTTCATAGCTACTTACTATAAATCTGAAATTTCTATTCCTAATCTCATGTCAGTAAAACATTGATTTAGTACCTAAGAAGTGGTAAGAAACTCAAATAAACTACTCATTATTGCTCATAGCAATAATTGTGATACATCAAGATTGGGGTTTGGTCTTTTTCCTATGCCAAATTGATTTTAAATAACTTTAAAAATTGAGAAAATGTTCAGTGAAAAGATTGGATGGAAGTGGGATATTGACTGAATCAACTAGTAGGTGATGAAGATGATTTTTTTAGCATATGCTGTATTAAAAAATAAATATCTATCAGAAGTAACATATTGGCAATATTTACAGTTACAATATTTGTTTAACAATACCTGGATCAGCAGACCAGTTTCAGAGACACCTGAATACTGAAAAATTGTATTAAATCTTTTAAAATTTAAAAAAAACCCTATCAGTTTTTATAATTTTCAATAAATCAATTTGATTTTTAAATATCAAGAAATGTGGAATAAAGAATTAGAGGTTCCTATATTGCTCAGTGGCTAAGACACTGAGCTTGTCAATCAGAAAGGTCGGCAGTTCGGCAGTTCGAATCCCTAGCACCAAGAACAGGGTGAGCTCCCATTACTTGTCCCAGCTTCTGTTAACCTAGCAGTTCGAAAGCACGTAAAAATGCAAGTAGAAAAATAGGGATGTAATCAGGATAATCATAGGGTTGAGCATCATTATCAACTTTGTGTTTTGTTATTTTCCTTTCTCTGTTTTTGTTATTAATTAAAAAGCAAAAATGCATTTTAAAAGATTTGGGTTTTAGGTTATGTTTGAAAGGAAGCTTTCTCAACTGGTCAAGTTGAAATTTCTGTTTTGATACAAATGAAAGAAGATCTAAAACATTGGTTTAGAGTTCCTGTAAAAGTTTGGAACATGATAAATATGATTCAGATGGATTAAACTCAAAAGTAATTTATATTTTGGGATAATTTTTCAGTCTATTGCATTAAACCAATTTATAGATACTGAATAAATATTTTGGCAGGGCTATCCTGTGAGGTTTTCCTTATGCAAATTATAGTTAACTGTTGAGAAAGAAGGTTTTACATTTTCAACACTTTCAAAATTATCATAAAGCATTTGTTTAAGCTTTTGTTTCTGGATGAAATTTCAGAATATTTTCTGCTGAACTATTTTATTTAACTCAACCAAAGGCTTAAAAATTTTGGGATCCTTATCTTTGTGTGGATCATCCCTGAACTTAATGGTGTATGATATATGTAGAAACTATTGTGCTGCAGTATCAATGAAAACGTATGTTAAGGAATAATCTTTAATTTAAGATAAATTCATTTTTGGGATAAACGAAACCTCTCATTATATCCTGATGTGTTTTGAGGAAAGTATTGATAAAGCATTTGTAAAAATAGGACTAGGAGTGATATGATAGCAGTATTTCATTATTGCAGGGGTTGCCACAAAGAGAGAGTCAAACTATACTCCAAAGCACCTGAAGGCAGGACAAGAAGCAATGGGTGGAAACTAATCAAGGAGAAAAGCAATCTAGAACTAAGGAGAATTTTCCTGACAGCTAGAACAATTCATCAGTGGAACAACTTGCCTCCAAAAGTTGTAAATGCTTCAACACTGGAAGTTTTAAAGAAGCAACTGAATAACCATTCGTCTGAAGTGCTGAAGTGCCAAAGCAGAGGGTTGGACTAGAAGACCTCCAGGGTCCCTTCCAGCTCTGTTATTCTATTATGTTCTATACACAAACAAATCTCAGACAATCCATGTGATATTTCATTGTAGCTTGTTGAAGCTCTTCCCTGATGCCTAAACTGGGAGCTCCACCCTGATCGAAGGAGAACAGTGCTTTGTTCGCAAGCCGAGGTAACACCAGACACCAAGTTGCAGTTGAACCATTTATTAACAAGCTAGAATAGAACAACGACAGACAAACAAGAGGCCGTCTGACAGCTATTTGTAAGACCGCTATCGGGCGGCCAGCCAATCCATGGCTACGTTTAGCTGGAACCAATCAGTGAAACTCAGCTCAGCCCCGGTCGGCAGTCCGAGGACTTAACAAACAGCATTTTGAAGTTAAAGACATTCTTGAATCCCATAAGGACTCCAACACCTATTAGCCTGGAAACATTTTCCCCCTTCTGAAACTGAATGGATGAATGTGCGACCCATGCACACTTCCAGACTACTCTAGAGATTCCATAACCAATATCTGCAAAAACCATGAGACAGCCTCTAATCATTCTCTCTCTGTGTGTGTCTTTCCAGGATTATAGTAGCTTTTCCTATTACTATCCTCATTGGGTGATATTCACAGAGTTTATTGTGTTTTCAAGGTGAAAATGTCTTTAGTGAAATAATCTCACTATTTGGACTTTGTTAACAAATTAAGAATGGTGGACTTTGGGGATATGCAGCTTGCCAAAAGAATTGGACATACAATCATATAATCATATTAAGGTTCGTATAGCCTGAGGCAGTGATGGCGAACCTTTGGTGGCTCATGTGCAAAACACGGGGGGGGTCGTGCACAGGTGTGCCACACCCATAATGCTAAGGGCACAAACCCAGCATGCATGCACGCACGACCAGCACTCCCCCCCATTTTTGATGTGCTTTTTTCACCCTCCCCAGGCTCCAAAGGCTTTACAGGAGCCTGGGGAAGGCAAAAACAGCCTCCCCCACCCACTAGAGCAGTGTTTTTCAACCACTGTGCTGCGGCACACTAGTGTGCCGTGACATAGTGTAAGGTGTGCCGTGGGAAAAACACCCGCCTATAGTCAATATAGGCACAGAGTTAAATTTATTTAACATTTTCTAATGGTGGTGTGCCTCGTGATTTTTTTCATGAAAAAAGTGTGCCTTTGCACAAAAAAGGTTGAAAAACACTGCACTAGAGGCCCTCCAGAGGCTTCAGGAGCTTCCCTGAAGCCTCCAGAGTGTGAAAAACTGGCCCTACAGGCAAACCAGAAGTTTGGGAAGTGACTTCCAATTTGCTCATGGGGTCGTTTTTTGCCCTCCAGAGCTTTCGGGGAGGCCTGTGTTTATCAAAAGCATTCGTATATTATGCTGAAATTCATACTGTGTCTGTCTTTTTCTTCATCTTCTCTTTGCAATAGTAGGACAAAGATATACAGGTAGTCCTAGACTTATTACCACAATTGAGCCCATTGCTAAGAAAGATAGCTGTTAATAGAATTTGCCCAACTGTATGATTTTTCTTATCACAGTTCTTAAGTGAATCACTGCAGCTGTTAAGTTATTAAAATGATTGCTAAGTGAATCCAGCTTCCCCATTGACTTTGCTTGTCAGAAGTTTGCAAAAAGTGACCACATGATTCTGGGACACTGCAACTGTCATAAATACATTCCAGTGGTCAAGTTTTCAAATTTTGATCATGTAACCACAAGGATAATGCAATTATTGTAACTCTGGGTCATAATGTGAAAACACCACCTTTTTCTGTGGTATTGTAACTTTGAAGGTCATTAAACAAATGGTTATAAATCAAAAACTACTTGTATAAGCTCCAGGTCTGCTTTTATTCAAGGCTGCTTACAAGCTAATGCTATGCTGGGAGCTCAGGGTGCACTGCTTCATTCTTTGCTTGTTAATAAAATTATATTGTATTTTCAAGGTGATTTGGTTGTTTTGGATGAGCCAAGTTTGGGTTACAACCAATTATTACAGGCAATTTCTTTTCTTTAGGGTTCTGTAATTAAAAAATAAATAACCAGGATTGGAGTAGCAAGGATAGAGAGATGTAATAGTTATTTTAAGTCTGAAGTTACAAAGAGGATATGCATAGATTTATTTGCCTACAACCAAGACCCCCCCCCCCCCAAACTGCTGCTTTAATTTTGTAAGACTGGAGGTGAAAACATAAATAATGATTGCTGGAATTGGGTATGTCTAGTTAAATGAAAAGAAGGACTAGATGTGATATGATAGCAGTGTTCCAATATCTAAGGGGCTGTTACAAAGAAGAGGGAAGGTCAGCCTATTCTCAAAGCACTAGAAAGCAGAAACAAAAGTAATGGATCGAAACAATTCAAGGAGAGAGGAAACCTAGACTAAGGAGAAATTTCCTGACAGTTAAAACAATTACTCAGTGGAATGACTTGCCTCCAAAAGTTGTGGATGCTCCAACACTGGAAATTTTTAAGAAGAGACTGGACAACTATTTGTCTTTAATGGTGTAGGGCAATAATGGCTAACCTTTTTCCCATCGTGTGCCAAAAACAAGGGGAGCACAGGGGGAGTCATACCCAGGCATGCCCATACCCATAATTCTATGCATGCATGACCCCCACTTTCCCTGAAGGTGAAAAATAGCTCTATGGACAACCCAGAAGTTCGGAATGGACTTCTGAGTTGCCTGTAGGACCATTTTTTGCCCTCTGGAGGCTTCAAGGAAGCCTCCTGAAGCTCCAGAGCAGGAAAAACGGCCCATGAGCAACCTGGAAATTCTGGAATGGACTTCCAATTTGCCGGTAGGGCTGTTTTTTGCCCTCTGGAGGCTTCAGGAGGCTTCCCTGAAGCCTCCAGAGGGAGAAAAATGCCCCAACATGCAAACTGGAAGTCCATTCCAGAACTTCCGGTTTGCACATTGGGTTGTTTTTTGTCCGAAGAACAGCCAAAAATTAAGGCTGAAGTCAACTGAGGCGAGGTGGCACAGTGGTTAGAGTGCAGCACTGCAGGCTACTTCAGCTGACTGCAGTTCTGCAGTTCAGCTGTTCAAATCTCACCAGCTCAGGGTTGACTCAGCCTTCCATCCTTCCGAGGTGGGTAAAATGAGGACCCGGATTGTTGTTAGGGGCAATATGCTGATTCTGTAAACCGCTTAGAGAGGGCTGAAAGCCCTATGAAGTGGTATATAAGTCTAACTGCTATTGCTATTGCTAACTGGCCAGTACACACATGTGCACTGGAGCTGACAGGTGAACACTTCGTGTGCCCTAACAAATAGCTCCACGTGCCACCTGTGGCACACATGCCATAGGCTCGCCATCACGGCTGCATAAAGAACTCTCTGACAAATTGAAAGACAAAATAGTTAAGTATAAAAAGTGGAAGGAGGGGGACATAACTAAGGCAGAATATCAGCAAATAGCCCGAGCCTGTAAAGATGAAGTAAGGAAAGCTAAGGCTCACAATGAAGAAAGACTTGCCACAAAAGTAAAAAATAACAAAAAAAAAGCTTCTTCCAACATGTTAAAAACAAGAAAAAGGTTAAGGAAACAATTGGTTCATTGCTGAGAGAAAGTGGCAAGAAGGTCACAAGCAACAGGGAGAAAGCAGAACTATTTAACTCATTTTTTGCATTTGTCTTTACACAAAGGGATAAAATAGTCCAACCTATCAAAAACAGCACCAAAAAAACCAGATTAGGAACACAAATTGAAATAGGGAAGAAAATGAGCACAGTGAGCACAGTGAGCACAGACGATTTCAAATCGCCAGGACCGGACAGATTACACCCCAGGGTTCTGAAGGAACTGGCAGATGAAATCTCGGAACCACTGAACTATATCTTTCAGAGATCCTGGAGCACCAGGGAACTGCCAGAGGACTCGAAAAGAGCTGATGTGGTTCCCATCTTCAAAAAAGAAAAAAAAAATCCAGGAAATTACAGGCCTATCAGCCTGACCTCAATACCAGAAAAGATTCTGGAAAAGATAATCAAGCACCGAATTAGCGAACACCTAGAAGTAAACAAAGTAATAGCCAAAAGCCAACATGGGTTTGTCAAAAAAAGGTCATGCCAGACTAATCTTATTGCATTCTTTGACAAAGTGACAAAATTAGTGGCCCAGAGGAATGCTGTCGATATAGTTTACTTGGACTTCAGTAAGGCATCTGATAAGGTAGACCATAACCTACTACTAGATAAAGTAGAAGAATGTGGGTTGGACAGCATCACTACCAGATGGATTCGTAACTGGCTGACCAGCCGCACTCAACATGTAATCCTCAATGGAACTGCATCTACATGGAGGAAAGTATGCAGTACCCCAAGACTCTATTTTAGGTCCAGTACTCTTCAACATCTTCATCAATTATTTGGACGAGGGAATAAATGGGGAACTCATCAAATTTGCAGATGATACCAAGCTGGCAGGAATAGCCAACACTCCAGAAGGCAGGCTTAAGATACAGAAGGAGCTTGACAAACGTGAACATTAGGCACTATCTAATAAAATGAAATTCAATGGTGAAAAGAGTAAGGTTCTACATTTAGGCAAGAAAAATGAAATGCACAGGTACAGTATAGGTGGTACCTTGCTCAATAGTAGTAACTGTGAGAGGGATCTTGGAGTCCTAGTGGACATCCATTTAAATATGAGCCAGCAGTGTGCAGCAGCTGCCAAAAAAGCCAACACAGTTCTAGGCTACATAAACAGAGGGATAGAATCAAGATCACATGAAGTGTTAATACCACTTTATAATGCCTTGGTAAGGCCACACTTGAAATACTGCATTCAGTTTTGGTCACCATTATGTAGAAAAGATGTGGAGACTCTAGAAAGAGTGCAGAGAAGAGCAACAAAGATGATTAGGGGACTGGAGACTAAAACATATGAAGAACGGTTGCAGGAACTGGGTATGTCTAGTTTAATGAAAAGAAGGACTAGGGGAAATATGATAGCAGTGTTCCAATATTTCAGGGGTTGCCACAAAGAAGAGGGAGTCAAACTATTCTTCAAGGCACCTGAGGGTAGAACAAGAAGCAATGGGGGGAAACTAATCAAGGAGGGAAGCAACTTAGAACTGAGGAGAAACTTCCTGATAGTTAGAACAATTAATCAGTGGAACAGCTTGCCTCCAGAAGTTGTGAATGCCCCAACACTGGAAGTCTTTAAGACGTTGTTGGATAGCCATTTGTCTGGAATGGTATAGGGCTTCCTGCCTAGGCAGGGGGTTGGACTGGAAGACCTCCAAGGTCCCGTTCCAACTCTGCTATTGTATTGTATTATTATTATTTTCTTTTTTCAGTGGCAGAGGACATAGTCCAATGGAAGGAACCATACCTTCCCCTCTATGTGTGGCCAGATAAAAAGAAGTCCAGCTGGACTACTGCAGGCAAAAGTACCATTCCACATAATAGGGTAGAACAGGAAGCAAAAAAAAAATGAGATCAAAAGAATTTTAAAAGGAGAAAAATCAGTTCCAGGATTTATTATCTTATGATTAGCTATGGAAGGTCACCTTATAATCAACCTACATAAAACGATTTCTCCTCTGTGCCATGATTATGTCATAAACATTGCTTATGCAACTTTCTTGGAATTTTGCTTCTGAACAATGCTGCAAGCAAAGCCCTTGACCTGCCACTTGCCCTATTGCTATATTGCATAAAACTTATTTTGCTGAAGTGGAAGATCCCATATTATTTTACGAAAATAGAACATAGCATAGAAAGGATTTTTATGGATTATGTTCTTTGTATTCTCTTCCAGATTAGTCATTCTTACAATTGTTCTGCAAAAGCATTATAACTAGGTATACCAGTTTTATCTTTTCATTCCCAATTCATCACCATGATAGAGAGAGAGAAAAATGTTCAAAAACAATGAACATACCCACAATCCAATGAAGCATATTTAAATCCCATTGAATTCCAGTGAGAATGGAGGATGAATTTAGTACTTATCATTTTAATCTCTGGGCAAACTGAAATGCAGTTGCTCACAGAAATCAGCACTTTCAGAATTTTATAAGATGGGATGGTTCTTTCTTGCACACATAAAAATTGATATTACGAGAAATTAACAAGCAAAAATGCATTTTTGCAATGATGGTTTCATTTTTTTGTTGAATTTGCAAACTGATATGGAAACTTTGGCATGAGAATGAATGCAAGTTATGGCTGAAAAATTAAAAACGTAAGGGAAATAACATAGGTATACATTTATAATTTAAAATAATCACATGGATGAATATCTCCTAAACTAAAAGGTGATTCTTTTTAGTTCATTTGCCTACGATCAGTAGTATCATAATGGGCTCCTCCTCCTAGGAGCAGTAGGGAGAGTCCCAATCAAAACAACAGTTAGATAAAAGTCCCAACAGTGTTTTTTTCAAGAGGCAACTGGACTTTCAAAAAGCCCAGTTGTCACCTTTGGGACAACAATGACCTGGACGACTGAGACTTTCCATAGTTAGATAAAAGACATTTGAAATTGAGACAGAAAAGGAATTCGAGAAAATATTGCAGGTTGACCCTCTCTACTTTTATTGAGGATGGAGGAAGGCATAGTCAGACTTCCAAGATTCTGTTACTTTATAATAATTTATAATAATAGAATAATTAGCATTCATAACTTTGGTTTCTTAGTCTGATCTCCTTCAAAAGGCTGCAGCTGACAATGACAGATTAGAAAAAAGTTTTAAGAATTGTAGTGGACAGCACAAAGGGAATGTTCTCCCCACATTTTATGAAAACAGGGGAAAAAATTGAATATCCAGCACAATTCATAGAACTGAAATGAAAGAAGCTAAACACATGGTGAAAACCTTGCATCAGTTCCTAGGCACTACTTCAACCCTTCTATGATGCCAGCTATGAGCTGTAAACTGATGGAGCACAAAATAAAATACAAAAACTGCCAGCCAGTAAGAGAATTCAGATTTTTACAAGCAAGGAAGAAACAAATGGTTCTCCTATGGGGACAATGAACCAGCTGCGATCAAAACAATTTGAGCAATCAATGCAAAATCCTTTGCAGAGCAATGGAAAGGATGACCAGGGTGAGAGGGGATCTGACTTTAAAAGCTGTTTCCTTTTTCCCTTTCTTTTCTCTCCTTAAAACAATGTGACTATGTGGGACTGACCAAAGACAAACACAGCTTGGATCTATAGTGCTTTGTTTATCTACTTCAAATCCAGTGGGTTGTAGTTTGGCTAGGTTCATTTTAGTAACATGTTTGTGTTAGATAAATCTATCAGGGAGCCACATTTGGAATATTGTTTTTAGATCTGACTGCTAGATCTTAGAAATAAATGGATACATTTATTTGCTCATAGAGAAAGAAACTTAAATTTGTACACCATTTCTACCTTGCTTTTGAAGATGAAGAGATTGAATTCCTTACAAAACACTGAACTGAACAAAATATTCATCCCACTAAACTGCATACCTTCAGTTATTCTCTGCATAGAGAAGTAGTGGGCCTGCCTTCTGTGTTGTTCCATATGAGATATATGCTTTTTTCTAAAGGTAGTAACAATCCAAGTGTACAAGATGACTAAATCTGTGGTTTTTTTAAGCTCTGACCTATGAACTTGTAGGTTTCCTACACCAAACTGTATTATATTAGGTTTTAAAGAAATGTATATACTAATAGTCTTGTATCTGTAGCCTTTAACTGTGTATCATAAGGAAAAACGTTTACAACCAAGGTACTTTAAATGGGCTAATTTACAGAATACATTCAAAATCCAGAACTTATGACTCCCATGGAACTGCAATTTGGCAAATTTTATAAAATATTTTATGTTAAAAAATTATCATGAAGCATTTTATGGTATAATACAAAATTTCCTATACTCAACATTTGTGCTATATATTTCAACATGGGCTGCTTTCAAGGTACAACTTTTCCAGAATTGTTGAAGGCATTGAGCAATCTAGTAAGGAATTATTTTTACTTCTAATTTGAAAACCAAACAGGTTATGGGTTGTCTAGTAAATGGGTTGTCTAGTTATTCATTGTTATTGTATGGTTTGTCTAAGATTAGATGCACATACTCTCTGAATCAGTGATGGAAAACAACAGGAAGATAATGAAGCTGTTACAATCTTAAGGGAACTATATATTGTAGTCTCTGAAGACAAGCAATCATGAAATAAACTACATCCCCTGACACAAATATAATGGATTTAATTAGCTTGGTTATATACAAACCAAAATAGCAAAGGAAGTTTTATATACCATAAAACATCAAAGTTCAAAAGTAATGATTATACAATAGTGTGAAAACAATTTCTACCTAGTTAGAGAGGAGGAAATTGCACAGATCTTTGGCACATTCCTGAAGTCTTTTATAAAGACCTCCAAATACAACATTATGTTCTCTGGATGGGGTGTGGATGGGATGAAATCTGTTGCTATCCTATTTCTCTGAGAATGTCTTTCTTTGGAAAAGATTAGTAAGTGGCCCAAATATTTAAGAGTTACTAATAACATTTACTTGGTCATCCATTTAATTTAGTGGCATTTATTTCTAAGAATCACCATAGTCTGATAAGAGTAAGCACTGTAATAATTATTCTTTCAGCAATATTTGTTCACAAGCCTCCTTCTATAGGAAATGGTTTAGACAGCACATCTAGCCGCACAGGACGGATGTAGCCGACCACAAATTGTTCTTGATACCTGTAGAATTTGCTTGTTTTGTACTTGCTTGAAAACAGCTAAACTAGGGCGTACACATGAAACTTAGGAAACGCGCAGTTATCAATTCTATTATTGGTCCAGATGCATAATTTGTAACCAATGACATTTGCAATGTTTGAAAACCTAATTTGCGTATGAAAGTTTATATATTCAGCTTCGCTACATAATAAAGTTGTCATTCACCCAGAGAGATCGTGCCCTCAAGTTCTTTCTAGGATTAGCTTCGTGGGTGACCCCACGTGATATTGTTGTGCCCAGGTGCCGCCCTGGAGAAGCCGTTTCCTCCAGGGACGGACTGAGGCACTAACAAGTGGTGACCCCGACGTGATTTTTTCCGCCGGACCGACGCAGCCTTGCCGCTGCGTGCCTGAGACCCCATCGCTTACCCGCGCGCTCGTCGTCGTTCGTGGAAACGACTGATCTTTCGTAAGTATGGGGGCGGATCTGTCCAAGGAGCAGGGAACTCAGAACTTGGCCAGATTCTCAGAGCTTCTAAAAGTCAATTAACAAAGAAATTTGTCTTTCCTACCAAATCTGAATTACGCCAACTGTTAATACACATTTGGCAAAACTGCCCCTCCTATCCTCACCATGGCTCCCTTAAACCTGGACCATGGGTGAAAATAGGCACATATCTCCATCAGGAACCTCGTGCTCCTACTCCGATGCTCCTGACTTGGAAGGTCATACTTGCTGCTCTTAGACTCCATTATTCTGACCCTTCTCCTGTTTTTCCCATAGAACCCCCTGATCTTACTCCCCCACCTCCTTATTTAGATCGCCCTTCAAGTTTTGTCCCGTCTGTCTCCTCTCCCTCTGTTTCCCCCCCTCCCTCTCCTTCTGTTTCTGACATTTCGCTCACATCACCTCCCCCTCCTTCTTCTGATCCTGCCGGCGTTTATTTTGCTTCCTCTCTCTCTCTCCCTACTATGGCTGGCAGTACTGTGGCCCGTGGCTTGGCTTCTGCCCGAGCCGATCCTTCTCTTACCCCAGACTTCTTTGTGTGAGTCTTATCTCTCTTCTTCTGTTGATTCACAACTTTTGTCTCTGTTTCTCACTTTACAAGGTCTTGTCTCCTCTCGCTGTTATTTTTTCCATGTCTCCCATATCTGAAGTCAGCCCTTCCCTGGGCCTCTCCAGGAGGGCAATGATGTTGCTGACGCTGCGGCATCAGCCCCCCCACCCCATGTCAATGTTTGTTCTGCTATCACACCTTGGGATAGCCACTCTTACTTTCACCAGAATAAAAAAGCGCTCATAAAACAATTTGGCATTACTGCAAATGAGGCATCAGCAATTATTCAACTATGCCCCACCTGTAGCCAGCAGGCAAACCCTCTCCCTATGGGAGTTAATCCCTGAGGGACAGAGTGTTGCCAAATTTGGCAAATGCATGTTATACATGTTCAGGCTACATTATGGCATCCTCCCAAAGGGGTGAAGCCACCAAACATGTTATTAATCATTCGATTCGGACCTTTGCATCGCTGGGACGCCCAAAAGAGAAATTTGGCATTCCTTATAACAGCCAGGGTCAGGCGTTGGCTGAGCGCGCCAACCAGACATTAAAACATGCCCTGGACAGATATATTGGCAATAGGGGAAAATGCCCCCTGGCCTCCCAGCAGTGCAACACACCGGCAGTCCACCATCCTCGGCAGCGACTCGTCATTTTGCAGCTCCACCTACTGCAGACACCTCCCGTCCACCTGTCTACTATCGCTGCTTGCCTGACTTGACGTGGCGAGGACCTGCTGACCTGCTGACCTGGGAAAGGAACTACGCTGCAATCCAATTAAAAGACAAAGTTCTTTGGATCCCAGGATGGCACGTAAGACCATATTTGCCAAAACCACCTATACAACCACCTACACAAACACAGAAGCAGCCTGACCATGACCAACCAACAGGAACCACAGCTTGAGGCTGTCTCTGTCTCTGACCTGGAACACAGAGCAGAGCACCCTCCACTCCCCCGACCGGCTGTCCTGTCTTTCGCCGCAGATCCCCCTGCTATGTGTTTGGTTGAATGCTACCTGTTGTCATTATTTGAACCAGTCCGGACAAATTGAAACCAGTGTGGAAAAATTACATGACCGTTCAAACAGTTGGACAAACATACAAAGCCTTGGACTCCTGGTAGGATTGGATGACCTCTTGGTTACCAAATTTTAACTGGTTGGGAAATGTTTCCAAGACCGTTATAACCCTTGTTGCTTTGCTGATACTGTTGTGTTGCTGTATTCAATGTGCACCCTCTTTATTAACTATGTGTAAGAATATACTCTCTAGCTTGGCTCCACAGAAGAATATTCACATTGTCAACCACATGGAGTTACATGAACAGTCAACCCCTTCATGGGGAAAGATCCCTTCCGCATGCCCAGAGATGAAGAGGGAGACGCTGCCTTTTAACAAAAACAGTGTTGGAATTCATTCCGGGTGTGTGTGTGCAGGGCAGTTTCTGCTGTCTGAAACACACATACACAGGGATGCAAAAACATCGCACCAGAAGCATCCTTCCGGCCTAAACGGCCAGGACTCATTATGCAGCCTCATGTAACATGAATTATATGAGCCAGCAACTCCCACACATGCCCTTCTCTCCCCTATGCTGTGCTGTAACTGTCTATTCCCCCTTTGCCATGATGTGATTTTTTATTGGTTTATGTGTAGAATGCTGTGATTAGCCCTGGTAGATGAAGAGGAAGAGTCTCTTTGACAAAAAGATAATAAAAAGAAAAGGAGGAGATGTTGCTATCCTATTTCTCTGAGAATGTCTTTCTTTGGAAAAGATTAGTAAGTGGCCCAAATATTTAAGAGTTACTAATAACATTTACTTGGTCATCCATTTAATTTAGTGGCATTTATTTCTAAGAATCACCATAGTCTGATAAGAGTAAGCACTGTAATAATTATTCTTTCAGCAATATTTGTTCACAAGCCTCCTTCTATAGGAAATGGTTTAGACAGCACATCTAGCCGCACAGGACGGATGTAGCCGACCACAAATTGTTCTTGATACCTGTAGAATTTGCTTGTTTTGTACTTGCTTGAAAACAGCTAAACTAGGGCGTACACATGAAACTTAGGAAACGCGCAGTTATCAATTCTATTATTGGTCCAGATGCATAATTTGTAACCAATGACATTTGCAATGTTTGAAAACCTAATTTGCGTATGAAAGTTTATATATTCAGCTTCGCTACATAATAAAGTTGTCATTCACCCAGAGAGATCGTGCCCTCAAGTTCTTTCTAGGATTAGCTTCATGGGTGACCCCACGTGATATTGTTGTGCCCAGGTGCCGCCCTGGAGAAGCCGTTTCCTCCAGGGACGGACTGAGGCACTAACAGAAATCTATGACGAGGAAGTGTTCCACATGCTGGGGGAACATTTGGACAAAAAATGGCTCCATCCATTGTCCATCCATCCATCCATCCATCCATCCATCCATCCATCCATCCATCCAATCTATCATCTATCTATGCATATTGCTTAGTGATGGCCATTTTTTTCTCCCTCGAAGCAACTTTCTAGGAAGACAGATCAGGGATATCTGAATTATGGATATAAATTATTACTGCAAACAGTGCTGTAGCTCCTATTTTCTTAAAGCAACTTTTTAGACTGTGGATTCAGATGCAAAGAGTACCCATTTATATATTGGTCAGTCGGTCTGTCTGTCTGTCTTCTATCTATCTATCTATCTATCTATCTATCTATCTATCTATCTATCTATCTATCTATCTATCTATCTATCATCTATCTATCATCTATCTATTGTACTGCCACATCTTCATGGCTAGTAGTGATAAAGTAAATTACTTGAAATATTGACAGACAGTACAGGTAGTCCTTGACTTACAACTACAACTGAACCCAAAATTTATGTTGCTAAATGAGACATTTAAGTGAGTTTTGCCCCATTTTGCATTCTTTCTTGCCACAGTTGATAAATGATTCACTGCAGTTGTTAAGTTAATAACATGGTTGTTAAGTGAATATGGCTACCCTATTGACATTGTCAGATGTTCACAGAATGTGATCATATGAACACGGGACACAGCAACTATAATAAATATGAGTAGGTTGCCAAGCATTTAAATTTTGATCATGTGACCATGGGGATGCTACAATGGTCATGTGAAAAATGTGAACATAAGTCCCTTTTTTCAGTGGTGTTGTAACTTTGAATGGTCACTAAACAAACTGTTGTAAAACAAGGACTACCTGTACAATATAAATAAAGCTGTCAAGTAATTAAATCACATAACAGTGCAACCTTGTTAAAAATCTCACACCCAATTAAAGACCATTCCAGAAGATTGAGACCATCGTGGAAACAATAAACACTGACTGCCTAGAGAACATGATAACTAACTTGATAGCCAAATGAAATAATGCTCACCTGAGAACCAGAGAACTTGTGGACTGATTGTTCATGGTTAAGAATTTGTCCTGAGTCAAATAATCCCAACTTTCTTGCTGATGATACTAAATGGGCCTCTAAGAAGTGAACTTTAAAAATTCTGCAGTTTCTAGATTTGAGTATGTTTCGCTTTCCTCTTCCTTGACTTTGTGTAAATGACTGCCTATTCCTCTGTCAGATTATGTTTTATTTATGACTTCATTTCTAATACTTGGATGGTATTGGCAGCAACATTTTGATCTGTTTTGCAACTTAGTCAATTATAAGATTTCATTATATTTGCATCATCACAACCAATTTGTAAATAATATGCTATCTATCAGGAACTCAAATTAAAATATGAAATAGAACAGAATTTAATTGTGACCAGTGCAAAATTAAAGTAGAACAAAATAACTTCTAATATTGATCAAGGCTATTGACAATTAGCTCTGTCTGCTAATTAGTGTAGGAATAAATTATATTACTAAAGGGTTCCAGCTTTATTCTCATGAACTTGGAAGATGAGAAAAGGAATTCAACTACTGAGGTGATAGTATAATTCATGGAAGGAGATTGGAAGAGAAATTAAATGGAAAGAATTAGTTTTTAGAACCATGGTCCAAATTATCTGGATGGTGGTTTTGGGATGATCTGAGGCAAAAAATGTGATTAGCTGAAACTTGGTAAACTTGATCAAAAGAGCTTTAAATTGAGTCCTATGAATGTAACAGTTAAAATCCCTAAAGTATATTACAGAAAGATTTGGAAATGCTATAACGGGTTCAAGTGAACCATTAAATGAAAAATCATAAAGAACATTGGTTTATAAAGGTCATGGCCATTATGCCTCAGAACATAGGAAATAAACAAGATGAGCTCAAAGTCTTATTACAAGAAGACAAATATAATTTAATATGTATAACTGAGATCTATTGGATTGTCCTCTATGACTTAAATATAAACATTGAAGGAAATAAAATAAATAGAAGCAGTAGAAGAAGAGAAAGAAAAATTGATATTAAAAATATCCAGGTGAAATTATATTGAAAACAAAATAATTTAACTACTTGATTTTGCAGAGAACATTTGAGTTAAAAGAAGTGGGGGAACCAACACAAGTAATATTGTTCTTCCTACTGTTGCCCAGGCAACTGGTTAGAAGGTTAAGGTGCATTTCTAGAAACAAGTTGCAAATCTTTCAAGGAAACATGAAGCAGCTGTGTGGGGGAGTTTAATTAGACTGAATCTATTGTAAACAAATTTGGTCAAGCAGATTACCACCAGGAAATTCCAATAAGAAATGTTTAATCAAAAATGTAAAATTCTACATGCAATGATGACATTTGGATATTGATATTGAAGAAAGCTAGTTGAGCCTACATAGATGTGTATCTGGAAGCTAAATGCATAGGAGAAAGGAGCTCATGTCAGATTTGAGTTTATAGAAAAAAATATACTAAATTGCAAACAATTACCTGAGAAGAACATTAGAAGTGGGTTGTCAGGTCTTCTGGAAAAGATGTTGGAATAGCTGTACTTTAGGAACTGCCAAAACTATATGGTATGAGGTTTCATTTCAGGCAAGTGAAATGTAATTCTATATGGCATTGTCAGAAATAAAATTTCATCATGAGATTTCTACTTTATTCTGCATTGATCAGTTCTTTCTATAGTACTCTGTCCAGGAATAGGTAGCATGCTTTAAGAAGTATGCAGACCAAAAATATCTGATTCAGAGAAGAAAAATAATTGTGATCAGGGGACTGGACAGTAAATCTTATTGAAAGGTAATCTGGAAATGTTTAGCCTTAAAAAAGAAAGACTGGGGGAATATATAACAATATTCTTCAAATACATGACATAGTGCTACCCAGAAGAAAGTGAAGCCTTGTTTTCTATCATTCTAGGAAAGAGGATTTGAACAATGCATTTAATTTAAAGGAAGGCAGAAGGATAGGGAGAGTAAGAGCAATTGTGGAAACTAAATGACTCAGAACAGTGGCAGGGTCCACCTTACTTGAGTAGAGGGTGCACAGCAGTATTTATGGGATACTTTAATTTGGATTCTAGTATAAGACTGGATTTTGTTACCTAAATGTCCCCTTCAATTCTTTAATTCCATAGATAATGGATTATGGTGTTAGAGAAGCAATGCCCTACTTCAATCTGATGACATATTTTAATAGTGGCAGTTTCTTTAGATACCTTTTCCCCAGCATTCACAGGATTCAATCATACATCATCACTCCTTATTCATAATTCAATTACTTGAATTTTCAATAGTGAATCAATGAACTGGACAGCTGATATGGAGCAGCTTAGCGGGCAACAAGTGTGTAAATGCAACAATGCAAAATGGTATCCTATATTTTCCCATTTGATGTGCTAACTTCTTATGGAGAAAGAAATTGTGGACTGAAGACAGTTCTGCAAAAAATGGAGTTGATGACCATGGTGAAGAACCTATAGCTGGTGAGTATTTCAGCTCTTTGAACCTCTCCAGATAAGGGGAGGAGTTACCCTCAAGGGCTCCGACAATTGATCCCTCATGGGAGACCACAAGACAGAAATCTCTGGAGGGTTTTGAGCCCTGGGAGATGAGGAAATAGTCAGGACCTAAAAAGAAATTAAATTTGCATACTTCCTTTTCTAATCACATTCAGAAATTGCTTAACTACTTTTCAGCTATTAGAGACTTTTGGATTGACAAGTCTGACAACACTGGGTGAGTCTGCTTCCAAACATTAATAAAAAAAATTAAAGGCTTAAAAAAAATGAAATAAATAACAAAAAGCTAATTACGACTTTGATTTTAGAAAGTTATAAATGGATTAAGGGTCTAGATAAATTTGAAATAAGATTGTGGAATTAATTATAAAGAATCTGCCCTGTGGGACTTCCAAGGATTTGCCTTGAATTTTTTCTAAGTCATTATAGCAATTTTAAAAATTGTACACTAGAGGGAACTAAAGATTTTAATTAAAGGAGAGGAATGCACAAACTTGATTAAAACTACGGAATGATGCAAATTATCATAACATTGGAAATACTGAAGCACCCTTTTGAAAAATGGAATCAGAAGTTAATGTCAACGATGTAAATAGCAATGCTTGCTTCTATGGATAGATTGTGTCCAAAATATGTTATGGAAGCAATGGCAGAAGAGGAACAGGTTTTATTTGGACACTGAAAGTAGGTCTAGAAGCAACAGGTTATAATGATATGAAAAAAGGTGTTTTATTGGACATACAAAAAATGGTTGATTAAAATCAAAATTACAAATAAAAAACAGAATTACTGTACAAATAACAAACCAAGAAAGTGAAAAAAAAAGTTCTACAATATTACTTTAATGGCATAAGGATTGTTAAAAAGAAGGTATATAAAGTTAATTTATTTGATCAAGCTTAAAATATATATGGTGATATTTCTGGCAACTCTTAATGGACTTTGATTTGTTTTCTAGACAAGAAATGGAATACAGGACAAAGAAATCAATGCTTGTAAATTAAGAGGAAGTGAAAAATTACCAGAATTGTTTATATGTTATGATGAAGATTGGAAGCCAATTTTTAATATATTCCCTTTAATTATATTCTTACATTTCTTTTTCTACCGTTTTATCTTTGTAAATTTTACCCCTTTTTACTCTTTTAGTTTATATTAATTTATACTATTACAATTATAATATTAATAAAATTATTATTTTAAAACATGCTTATGTGTTGCATGTCTACTTATCAGGTTTTAGTATTTACAAAAAGGTAGTTTTTTTAAAATAATTCATACTGGTGAATTCATACAGGTTTTTTATTGAACATAATGTAGAAATGAATTCGAAAATAAATATAAGTATAATTAAACACTTATGTGCCAGCAGATGGAACATCATGTAAGTCTAAATTACTATTTTAAGCAGATTTTTTAAACATCTGGGTGTGTGTGTGTTTGTGTGTGTTTGTGTGTGAATTAGATGTGACTTCATTCAATTTATTTTTAAGAATGTTTTATGAAGCAACATTTCAAAACTATTTTAAATAGTTGCAATATTGCCTTGCAATATTGTTAACACTTTTTATTAATTAATGAATTAGTAAAATAAGTCTTAGGAACATCTTGTTTTGTGGGCTGCCAATGTTAAAATTAAGTGTCTATGTGGTCTTACGATCAACACATTTTCCTGTTCAATGGGCTATCACAAGCCACACAATGAGTACTTAACAAAAGTAAACTACTTGATAAGAAAGTTAACATTCAAAACCATTTCATTTTACACAAAGCGATTATACTGTTGTCTGAAAGCTTTTAAACACTTCCTGCATAATCCATACATAACAAAATAACACTTAGAACCTCATGTGAATAGTTAATTTCATGTGACTGATTTAAAGAATAATGAATCAATAACAATATTCCTTTCAGAAAACAGAGTTGCCAGAACTTCAGAATACACTTTAACTCAATTTATTTATTAAATATTGAATTGAATTGAATTTTATTATTTGTATGCTGCCCTTCTCCGGGAGGGACTCAGGGCGGCGAACAACTCAAAAGGGGAAAAGGGGAACATAGAACAGAATACAAGTAATTAAAATACCCAAGAATCACACAACCATACAAGTCGAGAGGGGAGGGGAACTCATCAATCCCAGGCCTGCCGGCAAAGCCAGGTTTTGATGGCTTTTCGGAAGGCCTGGAGAGAGGTGAGGGTCCAAATCCCTGCGGGGAGTTCGTTCCAGAGGGCCGGAGCTGCCACAGAGAAGGCCCTCCCCCGGGTAGTAGCCAGGTGGCATTGGCTGGTAGACGGAATCCGGAGGAGGCCAACCCTGTGTGATCTAATGGGTCTTTGGGAGGTAATTGGCAGCAGGCGGTCTCTCAAGTACCCAGATCCAATACCATGAAGGGTTTTATAAGTTACGACTAGCACTTTGAAGCGTATCCGGAGACTAATCGGTAACCAGTGCAGCTCGCGGAGGATAGGTGTAACGTGGGTGTACTGAGGTGCACCCACAATTGCTCGCGCGGCTGCGTTCTGGACGAGTTGAAGTCTCCGAATAATCTTCATGGGCTGCCCCATGTAGAGCGCATTGCAGTAGTCCAGTCTTGAGGTCACGAGGGCATGAGTGACTGTTGCGAGCGCCTCCCGGTTCAGGTAGGGACGCAACTGGTGCACCAGGTGAACCTGGGCAAATGCCCCCCTGGTCACAGCTGACAAATGGTGTTCTAAGGTCAGCTGTGAGTCCAGGAGGACTCCCAAGTTGCGAGCCCTGTCTGAGGGGCATAAATTTTCACCCCCACCAGCCTGAGTGATGGAATATTGACCAAATTCTTGGGAGGGAAACACAACAGCCACTCGGTCTTGTCTGGATTGAGCACAAGCTTGTTAACCCCCATCCAGACCCTGACAGCCTCCAGGCACTGGCACATCATGTCAACCGCTTCACTGAGTTGGCAAGGGGCGGACAGATACAACTGTGTATCATCCACGTATTGATGGTATTTTATCCCGTGCCGTTGAATGATCTCACCCAGTGGCTTCATGTAAATATTAAACAGGAGGGGGGATAGGACCGAACCCTGAGGAACCCCATATTTCAGGGGCCTAGGGGTCGACCTCTCCCCCCCAACCACCACCGACTGTGACCTGTCCGAGAAGTAGGAGGAGAACCACCAAAAAACAGTGCCTCCCACCCCCACCTCTCGCAACCATCGCAGAAGGATACCATGGTTGATGGTATCGAAGGCTGCTGAGAGGTCGAGAAGCACTAGGATGGAGGAATGACCTCCATCCCTGGCTCTCCAGAGATCATCGGTCAATGCGACCAAAGTGGTTTCTGTGCTGTAGCCAGGCCTGAATCCAGACTGAAAGGAGTCTAGATAATCAGCTTCATCCAAGGACCGCTGGAGTTGAGAGGCCACCACTTTCTCGACAACCTTCCCAATGAAGGGGAGGTTGGAGACTGGACGGTAGTTGTTCAAACTGGCTGGGTCCAGCGATGGCTTCTTCAGGAGGGGTCTCACCACCGCTACCTTCAATGCCGGTGGGAAGAAGCCCTCCCAAAGAGAGGCATTCACCATCGCCTGGATCCAGCCCTGCGTCACCTCCTTGCTGTTCGCGACCAGCCAGGAGGGGCATGGGTCCAGTACACATGTGGCAGCACTCACCGCTCCCATGGCCTTGTCCACTTCATCAGAAGCAACAGGTTTAAAGTCAGTCCAGAGATGTCGTTCAAGACCTTCCCCGGTACCTCGGCTGGCTCTGCGCAATTGGAGTCCAGGTCCATCCGAAGCCGAGCAACTTTGTCCGCGAGGAACTGGACATATTCCTCTGCTCTACCTTGTAAGGGGTTCTCTGCAACCATCGTATTTAGGAGGGAGTGGGTCACCCTAAACAAGGCGGCAGGGCGTGACTCAGCGGACGCTATCAGAGCGGCAATGTGGTTGTTCTTAGCTGTCCGTATTGCCGATAGATATGCTCCGATGCAGGCATTTAAAAGTGCTCTGTCTGACTCAGATTTACTGGCCCTCCAGCGGCGCTCTAGGCATCTCTTTTGGCGCTTCATCTCCTGGAGGCCCTCGGTGAACCAAGGGGCCTTCCTGGATCCACTGCCGCGGATCGGCCATAAAGGCGCAATTCGGTGGAGAGCCTCAGACGCTACCGAGTTCCAAGTAGCAACTAAGGTCTCCGCCGAACTGCGGGCGAGAGTATCAGGCATAACACCAAACGCCGTCTGGAAACCCTGGGGATCCATAAGACGCCTGGGGTGGAACCACCTAATCGGTTCCTCCTCCCTACAGCAGGGGATTGGTCTCCGAAAGTCGAGCCTCAATAGGAAATGGTCCGACCATGACAGGGGCAAGATCTCACTACCCCTCAGACCAAGATCACAACTCCACTGCTCCGAGAGAAATACGAGGTCGAGTGTGTGACCCGCTGAGTGAGTCGGACCCTGGATTACTTGGGTCAAGCCCATGGCTGTCATGGAAGCCATGAACTCCTGTGCTCCATCAGAGTGTTCGCCGAGCGAAGGCAAATTGAAGTCCCCCAGTATCATAAGTCTGGGGAACTCAACTGCCAGCTCGGCTATTGACTCGAGGAGCAAGGGGAGGGCTGTTGCAACGCTGTTGGGAGGCAGGTACATTAACAACAAGCCCACTTGACCCACAAGGTCCATCTTCACCAGCAAGGACTCACACCTGACAAGCTCCGGAGCAGGGATCCTACGAGGAGCTAAGGACTGTCGGATAACAATGGCCACTCCCCTTCTCTGAGGTCACGGTTGATGAAGCACCTGAAAACCCTCTAGGCACATTTCTGTGAGGGGGACGCCTCCCTCCGGGCCCAGCCAGGTTTCAGTAATACATGCCAGGTCTGCCCCCTCGTTTGTAATTAGGTCCTGGACGAGGGGAGCCTTGTGAACCACAGACCTGGCATTTAGCAACAGCAACCTGAGACCAGGGTCCTGACTACTCATGCCATCGGCCTTGGAGTGGAACTCACAGGGCCGGAAGGAGGGATCCCTCTGATATAGGGAACCCTCCTTCCCCGGTAATGGCTTGCCCTGAAGTTCCCGCCATATCTGCCCCTCCCCATTATGACCCCAATGTTCCGGCCCACTCCCACATCTGTGGTCCCTCCACCCTCTCCCCCAGCCACCGGGTTCATCGGCAGGCCCTTCGACACACACATCCAAGGGCTGAAACCAGGCCCGGGTCCCCCTGGCACTTCTGCCAAAGCACTCAGTGCAGGAGGGCCCGGCTAAACTCCCAGCCCACCAAACATACCCATACATGCAACCAATCAATCCCCACAATACAAGTTAAAACAGCAATATTATAATAAAAGTGGGAACATTCAGTCAGTCACAGTCATACCATACACTCCCCACACATTTAAAATTATAAAAAATTAGTAAAAAATTACAGATATATAAAAATTATGAGTCTGTGCAGTCCAGCCAGTTGAATAGTCCAAGAAGGCCAGGGAGTAGTGTCCAAGCCTCCCAGAAACGGGTGTCCGAAAGTCAAAGGATAATAGCGGGAACATGAAAGTAAGAACCCCGCAATAATCCAGAGCGAAGCCAAGAAAGTCTGAGAGACAAGCAAGCTGCAACGGCGAAAGCTGTAGGGCCAGCTGCAGGAGATGGCGGCCAGCAACACCCCCTCCCATCGGGGACAAAGAACACCCGGGAGCCAGGGATAACCCCACGGTAAAGGGGGGGAAACCCCACTCCCAGCTGTACCATGACACCACCCGTGGAAGCAGCCCATCGGTAGGCCATCAGGCTAGCAACCCCACCCCCACCCTCACCCTAACCCTAACCTTAACCTAACTATAACTTAAACTAACCCCCACCCTAAAATTCTAAACTAGCCCTATCCTGTCCCTAGCCTGACCCCACAACAGCAGAGGAGACGTCAGACGACCTGTTTAATAAAAGCGATTCCTATGTGCACATATTCTTTATTACAAAGCCTGTAAAAATAAGCCAAATGTCTTGTTTAAATCATGTGATTCTCTGCTACTTCACTTCTATCCTTTCTTATGACTGTTAATACTTGAGGAAGGCTCCATCCCAGTAAGGGAAGCAGTGATCTATGCCTCCTATTCAGATCACTGCAATTTGGGTGGCATATATAATTGCTTTTAAAGATCACATCAGGCAAACTGCCAGCTACGCTGATTGGAATATGGATACTATGACTCTGCTATTATTAATTGCATTCACCTAACTTTTCTCTGTTTGTTTTTAAGCTCACTTCAAAGTGCTGGTAATAACATAGTAAATTTAACATGGCTTAGGGTCAGAGTAGAGGAAAAAGAACCTCCTCCCATATGTTCCTTTTCAAAGTCTGAGATGTCCAAACAGTGATGGGATTCAGCCAGTTCAGGCCAGTTCAGACAGACCAGTTGTTAAATTGCTGGCTGGCCCCATCCCTTCCAGCCCCGTCCCTTCCAGGAGTCCCCCGTGCCCTATTTTGGCTCCAAGGTAAGTGCAGGGAGACCTACTAGGCTCAAAATGGGGCACGGGAGTGTGAAGCTCCCCCTGTGGCCTGGTTCTGCTTCTGGCAGAAGCTCCGGGACTGAGTGGAAGTTCTCTGCGCGAGGTGAAAAACAGCCGCCGCCCTCCCCCGCCCATCAGCTTCTAGCTCGCTGGGCTGGGTACTGTAGCGTGTGAGCAGGCGGATGGGCGGGGAACCAGTGAGCCGCTCATTCGTTCCCCCACCCATCTGCTGCTGCTCGCATGGGCTGAGTACTGTAGCTTGTGAGCAGGCAGATGGGCGGGGAATGAGTGAGCCGCTCATTCATTCCCCCACCCATCTGCTGCTGCTCGCATGGGCTGAGTACTGTAGCTTGTGAGCGGGCGGATGGGCAGGGGAACGAGTGAGCTGCTCATTCGTTCCCCCGCCCATCCGCTGCTGCTCGCATGGGCTGAGTACTGTAGCTTGTGAGCAGGCAGATGGGCGGGGAACGAGTGAGCCGCTCATTCATTCCCCCACCCATCTGCTGCTGCTCGCATGGGCTGAGTACTGTAGCTTGTGAGCGGGCGGATGGGCAGGGGAACGAGTGAGCTGCTCATTCGTTCCCCCACCCATCCGCTGCTGCTCGCATGGGCTGAGTACTGTAGCTTGTGAGCGGGCGGATGGGCAGGGAACGAGTGAGCCACTCATTCATTCCCCCACCCATCCTCTGCGGGAAAAACTTCGGGGCAAATTCTGTTTACGCAGTGGTCTCGAGATGCGCAGAAGTAGGGAAGGGAGGGAGGGCAGCGCTAATGGATGCTTTTTCTCTATCGCGATCTCCTCTTTTGATCTGTGACCACGAGCCGTTCCTATTGGCCGTTTCCCTTGTGATGTCTGTATCAGGCGCCGGGCTTAGTTTCCGTATCTAAGTTAAGAGAGACCGGAGATCGCGGGGTTTCTTGTATGCTGCTAGGAGAGGCAGAAGCCAAGAAGAGCTGGGCCTGCCTTCTCGCTACCCCCGCTCCGCCCCGGTCACCGGGGATGGGGACAACTCTCTGCTAGACTCGCTGCCAAACTGGACGGGGAAAGGGGAAAGCTGTTCCCACCAGCCGAAGTCAGAACCATGCTGTGACCAAAGTTTGGAGAAAAATGGTTTTGTGTGTGTGTATGTGTTTGTGTGTGTGTGTCCGTGTGTTTCATTGAGCGAGGGATCCGGTAAGGGAACTGCGCCTATTTAGAAAAGGTAAATTATTGCAAACATGATCAGTCAAAGATAAGTATGGGGACAGGTTGGGTGGTAGAGAGAAAGTGATAAAAGAGTGGGAGAGAGGAAGAAAAAAGAGGGGAGAGAGACAGAAAGAGACAAAGAAGGAGAGAGAAAGTGACAGAAGAGTGGGAAAGAAGGAGAGAGAAAGAAAGAAAAAGAAAGAGGGTAAGAGGGAGAGAGAAAGAGACAAAGAGGAGAGAGAAGGGAGAAGGAGACAGAAAGTGATAGAAGAATGGAAAAGGAGGAGAAAGAAAAGAGAGACAAAGAGAAAGAGGGTGAGAGAAAGAGACAAAGAGGAGAGAGAAGGGAGAAGGAGAGAGAAAGTGACAGAAGAATGGAAAAGAAGGAGAGAGAAAGAGAAGAGAGACAAAGAGAAAGAGGATGAGAGACAGAAAGAGACAAAGAGGAGAGAGAAGGGAGAAAGAAAGAATAAGTGAAGGAAGAATGGAAAAGAAGGACAAAGAGAAGAGAGACAAAGAGAAAGAGGATGAGAGAGACAGAGAGAGAAGAGAGGAAGAGGAAAGAGTAGGAGAGAACATCTCATTTCAACCCTGAGGTGCAAATATTCTCTTTGATTGGTAATTTTATTTGCCCATTTACTATCCAATACTCTCATTTCTCCTTAAGTTCATGAAGAATTCCCTTCTTTTTACTGAATTTATCACAATACCTTGAGAACAACTTTTTCAGCATAGCTTTACAGCTATTTAAAATATATAGTAATTTAGGTCAGGTTTTCAGAACATTAGTCTATTTATAAGTCAATGGTTGCGACCATTTTTCACACTTAGTGACCGTTGCAGCATCCTCATGGTCACGTGATCACAATTTTGTTTGGCAACAGATTCGTATTTATGCTGGTTTCAGTGTCCTGGGGTGACCTTTTGACAAATATAAAATTTTTAATCACCCCCCCCCCCCCCCCCCCGTCAATGGTGTCCCTCTTTACCAATCTGAAAATCTGGTCACCTTACCCATTTTAGCTCTGGGGGGGGTGTGCAGGAGGCTGAACACTGCCTGTCACACCCCCTGGCAATGCCCACCATGGCCACGTCCACCCAGCTGGTCATTAGGGCAGAGAACCGGTTGTTAAATTATTTGAATTCCACCACTGGTACAAAGCCTTGCTTTAAATATAAAACTCTACGCCAACATATAGTTAGGGAATGGCCTCTTAAGTTCTTTCTACATAAAACTGGATTTTGCTTATATTCACTGATTTTTGATGTTCAGTGTAAAACATGATAAAGATTCAAGCTTTCCTCTCTCAAGTCATGCTAAGCTTTTCAAAATCCTGCATATCTGCACTTGATCTGTTTTTCTCTTTATCAGCCTGACAGTTCTCAAAGGAAGTTAAGTCCTATCTAAGTGCTGTCCCTGTCAAATCTAGGAGCCTGTTAGATTTCCAAGAGATATGAACATCTCATTTCTGATTTCCCAATGAAATAACTCATTTTATACAGGATATTTTTTTCAAACATCCTAATTCTTTATTGAATAGACATTCACAATGCCAAGACCAAATACATTATTTTTACATGAGGAGAAAGGCAATAAGTTTCTTCCAATTTAAGAATGAGGAAGGGGTGGGGGAATTTCATGGTAATATTGGAATACATTTCCATAATATGCCAAATCTTAATGTTCAGACCTTTAGCATATAGCAATTACACCTTCATCTGAAAAGAAAGCAAGAACAAAACTGTACACATTTGAAATGTTAGTTTATATAAATGCACACACATTTTGCTTTGCTTAGAGCTCTCACTCATTCCAATTAAATGGTGAATGAACTTGGAAGAATAGTTTACTCATATTTAAAACCCATATTAACCCACAAATCATAGCAAAACATAAAAATAGAACATAGAATATAACAAATTGTTCCATATGTCCCAGTTCTCACTTATTCCAACACTGAGATGTTTTCACAATCTACTGTGGCAATTGTCATCAGTTTCCTGCCTATTCTAGTCATGAAGGAGATGGTTCCACAGTCAGTGATACTAGGAAGTTCTTGGAGCTGTAGTGTTCCAATACAGGTATGTTCTTGCAAAGCTCTGTTTGAAATACTACAACTCCTAGAATATCCCATACTTTCATATCCTGCTTGAAGAGACTTTTTTTTAAAAGTTGATACCTGCTTCAGGAAAAAAATGTGGGCCATTATAAAGGGTTAGCAGAAAAGGTTAGCATCAGAACATTTTTCTTTTGAAAAATCACATTTCAGAATTCATGCATAGAAGAAAAATACAAAGTTCATACAGAAAAGGGTCTTCCTGTTGTGTTTTGTGAAGTTATAAATACAAGTTATCAGTTATTGCTTGAGGCTTTTAATTCATTCACTGAGATTAAATGATAGAAATCTTAGTTGCCTGGATGCCACAAGAAAGATGTTGCCCAAACAGACAGGTTGTGACTGTCAATTACATTGACAGACAATTTTATTTATTTATTTATTTATTTTAATTAATTAATTTATTTATTTTAATTAATTTATTTATTTATTTTAATTTATTTATTTATTTATTTATTTATTTATTTGTTTGTTTGTTTGTTTGTTTGTTTGTCTTGTATGCCTCCCACTCCCGGAGGACTCCGGGCGGCTCACAAAAGACAAGGGAAAGGGGGAAAACGAGACAAAAACAACATATTAAAAACAAAACCAACATTCACAATTTCCGTGGAGGTAAATGCTTCTCAGCCCCCCCCCCCCCCAGCCTGCTGGAACAGCCAGGACTTGGTGGCTTTGCGGAAGGCCGGGAGGGTAGTAAGGGTCCGGATCTCAACAGGGAGCTCGTTCCAGAGGGCCGGAGCTGCAACAGAGAAGGCTCTCCCCCAGGGAGTCACCAGCCAACATTGGCTGGCAGATGGAATCCGGAGGAGATCTAACCTGTGCAATCTAATTGGTCTGAGAGAGGTAATCGGCAGGAGGCGGTCTCTCAGGTACCCAAGTCCGATGCCATGTAGGGCTTTATAGGTAGCGACCAGCACCTTGAAGCAGATTCGGAGACTAATAGGTAGCCAGTGCAGCTCGCGGAGGATAGGTGTAACATGGGTGTACCTTGGTGCACCCACAATCGCTCACACGGCTGCATTCTGGACTAATTGGAGTCTTCGAACACTCTTCAAGGGCAGCCCCATGTAGAGCGCATTACAATAATCCAGTCTGAATTGGTTGGCAATGAAATCAGATTTTGTATGCAAATAAACATTGATTAATATTTCCAGATTAATCGGTGGAAAAATATTTACTATTCTGAAAAAAAAAAAGATTAATGCTACCAAGCTTATAATTTCCTTTTCTTTTATATTGTCACATAAATGATGAAGCTCGAATTTTTCTTCCTAAAACCAGGTGAATACTATCAAGTGAAACCAAATGTACAAATTCAGAAAAATGAGATCTACCATATTTTTCAGAGTATAGGACGCACCCTTTTCCCTCAAAAAAGAGGCTGAAAATCAGGGTGCATTTTATACACTGAATACAGCATTTTTTGCCTCCTGAAACCCCACCCCCTTCACCAAAATGGCCATGCATAGCCTTTATGAGGCTTCCAGAGTGCTCCTGGTGGCTGGGGAGGACAAAAATGAGCGAAAAACAGGCTGTTTTTTGCCCTCCCAGGCCCCAGGAGCACTCTATAAGCCCCCTAAAGGCTATGCATGCCCTTTTTTGGACAACATGGACCAGTTTTTGCACGTTTTTGTACCACTCAGCCCCCAAGAGCACTCTACAAGCATCCTAAAGGCTATGCATGCCCTTTTTTGATTAAAAATGGGCCCATTTTGTGAAAAGTGGGCCATTTTTTGCTCATTTGTGCCCCCCAGCCCCCAGGAGTACTCTACAAGCCTCCTAAAGGCTATGCATACCCTTTTTTTAAACAAAAAAACAGGCCAATTTTTGTGAAAAGGGGACTATTTTGGGAGGTGTGCAGAGTGCAAAAACATTTTTTAAAATTTGCCTCTTCAAAATCTTCATGCGTCTTATACTCCAAACATATGGTACATGTACAACAGTGGTGGTTACGACCGGTACACCCAGGTACCGATGTACTGTTGCTTGCCGGGAGTACTAGGCATTGTTCCGGTACGGTGCTCCAGAGGGCCCACTCTTCTTTGCGGAAATTCCTCAAATATTGGAACATTGCAATCATATCACCCGTGTCTTTCTTTTCACTAGACTAGACAAAACCAATTCCTAGCTGGTCATCATATGTTTTAGCTTCCAGCTCCCTAATCATCTTTATTACTCTTTTCTGCACTCTTTCCCGAATCTCTACTTCTTTTAAAATATGGTGATCAAAACTGGATACAGTATTCCAAATCTTACTAAGATTTTATAAATTTTGCTATGATTTTATAAAGTACTAAGACTTCATGTGATCTTGATTCTATCTTGATTCTATTGATTTATTACTTGGCCTGGTCTGCCTCGTATGGCTGATTGGAGGTGGGTGGGTAATGACCTAAAATATATATGTGATTATTAACATAGATAATAATTCATATTTCTGCTGTAATAAGCAGGAAGTGAAAGGAGTCCATAGTCTTCCAAATGTGGTCAAAATAGAGTTTCACTAAAGGATTATACTGACAATTTTATTTTTTCATTCCTTTCTTGATTATTTCTAGTACTGAATCAACTTATTTTACAGAGCTGTAAACTGTTAATGTATGATGGCAAGAAATTTGAAAAGAAAAATTGAGGAAGTGTATGGGGAAGTAATAGAGCCACAAAAGGAAGTCAATTTCTAAAACAAAGTGACTTCTATAATTCGTTATTGAGTCACAGTCATCTTTGAAACTCAGAACAAACATACAGAAAATTGAATAACAGAGTTAGAACGGAACTTGTACATGTAATCATTTCAGACTTTTTACCTAAAAGCCTTATCAAGTTCAGCGCATGTATAGAGAGATAAAATTTCAGATAATAGCTGCAGATAGTGGTGTTTTGCAACTCATTAATCTGAAATGCATTTAAATTGCATAGAGTGTGGGTTGAGAAAGACTTAGCCTGATTTCATTCCGCTCTTGGACTATCATATTTTTTCTAGCTTTTATGTTAGAAAGAAAATCCCTCCAACCTTTCTCCAAATAACTCTCTGAGTACAAATTCTCCCAGTTCATTCACCATTTCCACTGCCCGGAGTCCTTCGGGATTGGGCGGCATATAAATATATTTAATAAAATAAATAAAATAAATAAATTTTGTTTTCTTTTCATTTTCAGTCCCACATTATGCTACTCTGGTTGGTAGTGATGCTCTAGTGGTATAACTCCAACTGCTAAATCACCAGTTCCCTCATATTTTTTTTCTGATGTCTTTTACCTCACTGTTAGTCCCCATTCAGTGGAGCACAATGACAAGGGGGAAAGAATGAAGGTTGGGGGAATATTGAGTGGAGAAAAGGGTATTTTATGATTCTGAAATGTGTGGAAAAGAAGATAACTTTATCTGATATCTGAGAAAATACATCATAAACTGAACTGGGAATGGGACCTCTTCATTTAGCATACACAATCTCCTTTGTCTGTCTGTCTATTTATCTATTTTAATGTTCCAGGCATTTAGAAGAAGAAACTCCTCCCCTTCATTGTTTAATATCTTGTCCATTGATTTTCAGTGTGCTTCATACAGTACATTTAGATACAAGTGAAATTGTTCAAGAATCAAATTATTTCCTACTTAAACCAAATAATGCCAATAAGTAAGAGGAATGAGAAATTAACCAACTTCACATTAAAATCACAGAAGAGGAAGCAAAAGAAGCAATACAGAAATTAAAACTGAATAAATCTCCAGGCTCATTTTTTTTCTTTCCAATGAATATACCTATCAGTCTTTCAAAGGAATTCTGAAATAACTGTTAGCTTAAGTAATGATGAGACTGAACTACATCCGAAAGTTCCACCTTCATGGCAACAGACATTTATTTATTGATGAAGAGGTTGATGATCCAATTTGTCTAAAGTTGTAGAGGCAAATTTCTTTATTACCTGTAGATCTCTATGAAAGGAAAAATGCAATGCCTTCAAGAAGGTATTCAGTTGCTGTTACCTAAAGAGCAGCTTAGTGCTGAAAGGAAGAAGGCACTGAAAATAAACTTAAGTTTGTTAATTTTCTTTGATATAGGAGTTGATAGTGGGAGAAAGAATCTCTCAGACTTTCAAGCTTCTATTACATTCTGCAGAATGTCAGTAGTTCTTGCAGTGTCTGTTTCTTGACTTGGACTACTTTAAGACCTAATACTTGCAAAGAAATTAAATCAACTTTTTCATGATTTTCTTTATTCTGATCAGACTGGGATTGTTCCACAGATGTATATGAAAGATAATATTAGATATGTATTAAATGCCATTGATTATCTCATTTGTTCTTGATGGGGAAAAATCAGTTCTTAAGGTTACCTCAAATATCCCAGCCTCCAAAAGATCTGAGTTGTTTGAATATGGGACTGCATGCAACAACAACAACAAACTGTCAGATCCCTCAGCCTCCATCTAACCAAGTGGGCAGATTCCTTCTCAGTCTCTCCATCTGCCCCTCTTTCTAGTGGATCTTGTGTACTCATGGAGGACCAAGAAACCTGGAGGTACGACTGGGACAAGATGCTTTCAAAGGAAAGCTTAGAGTTTATGGCTAAGCAGTGCTTTCTCATAGGCTAAACAATTATTTCAGTAAAAATCTAGATTCACTGAATAGTGAAGCTTTCATTTAGAAGCTTTTGTTCATAACTGAAATATCCTTTGCCTTTATTGAACCTTATGTGCTAGATTTGGATAAACAACAGTCTGTGGAAAAGAGATCTCAGACTAATGAAATACTAATAGCAGTCTCAAAGCTGAAATATCTAGCAAAAAAGAGATAAATGCCCCCCCCCTCTTTGCCTGCCATTAAAGTCTAAAGCATATTTGCTCCATGCAACCAAATTCATCTGTGTTACGTATATTAATGAACAATCTAAATTCAGCTACTGGTTCACAAGAATAGCAATCTTTATTTCAATTTTGTTTTACATACATACAAAGTATTTATTATGAACAAGAAGCCAAGATAATGGCAAATTGGGTTTTTTATTACAAAAATGTATTACAACAAAAGAGACATACAAGGTTCCATCTGTCTTCTGCTTTGTCATTATTGACATGAACACCATTGGCATGGAAGTGGTGGCAAGAGCCAAAATTTTAAGAATTAAACTGGTAAATGAAGAATATAAACTCAAATTATATTCTGATTCTATTCACAAATAATCACCCCAAAGACCTTTTGAATCAACATTAGAACATATATAGCAATTTGGTTCAATTTCAGGATATTGGATGAATAAATTATATCAACATCAAATCAATACGTATACATCCCAGTTCTCCTGTAGTTATCTATGTGGTTCTCTTAGTGATACAATTTTTATCCTTTTTGGTAGAATATATGCATTATATATTCATCAGAGAATCTGTGCTAAAAACTCAATTTTTGGGAGGAAATGACTAAATTTATCTTATTGGAATAAGGCAACAAGCTAGGATAAAAAAATCATGATGATAGAAAATATCAAATGGTAATCAGTTGAATAAGGGACAAATATTCTACCCTGATAACGAAGATACTCTCATTTTTTCCCCCTAAGAAGTTTGACTTCTGCTATTATTAGATAAGAGCTGGAAATCAATGAATGACTAAAGTTTAGGCTATTTTCAATTTAATTTAATATTTAAATTTCTTTCTTAACTCCTCTTTCCCAACTAATTTACTAATAATAAGAAACATTATTTTCAGTGGAAAAAAGTTGCAATTTCTCACAGATGGTCATATAAACCAAACATTTTTGTAACTTTGTTTTTCTTTTCGCAATATATATATATATATGGCTAGCTGATGAGAGCTAAATAGCTTGAAATAGATCTATAGTCTCCCTTTATTTATCAGCACAAATACACACACACACACACATACGCACAAACATATATATATATATATATATATATATATATATATATATATATATATATATATATATATATATATATATATAGTTTTATGGTGGGATGAAAATAGTCCAACTGTATCCTTATTATTTACAAAATTTTATTTTCCCAATTCGCCAGCTAGATAAATAATTGTCATATTTCTGTTACTTCCATTTCTTTATACAAATAAAACTTTATCCTCTGTCAGGGTCAAATAGCTGATATTTCCATGTAAAAATGTAACAAAGCAGGATGTTTAATTCATGATTAAATATAGATTAAATAAATTCTGCATTCTAAACAAACACTTAAATACAAATAAATTCAGATATATTTTGATATATCTGAATATAGTTTTAATTTTTAATGGAAGTATCCTGTCAAAAATTTACAAAGCTCATAATATAATCACAAAAAATAATATACAATACAAATGTGTATGTTAGAAAATAATGCCAACCATGTATATTTTAAGAGACATGTACATGGAAATGCATACTAAGAATATACTGATATTAAAAGAGAAAGAAACTAAGGGGAAAATAAGTGGAGCAGATTTAAGGTTGACAAAAATGAAGAAATGAGATAATTAAATAAAATTTAATTACATTTTTGTTCTTAAGATGTTACATAAGTGATTCACTATTCATGAAAAATGTACTAATATTGGGAGCATTTTGCTTCACACATAGAACAGAAAGAAAAAAAGAAGGAAGGGATAAAAAAATTCCAATTAGAATTAGATTTTTTTTTCTTCTTAACCAGTTATGTTGAAAATAAACATTTTTATTTTTATTAAAATAATAAATTTATTAAGTTGGGTGAAAATCTTTATTGAATTACTTCTAGTCACTCTATGAATATTGGATTATTGCAGATTCAAGTATAATCTCTGGAACTATTTAAATGGAACTGATTGTGAATGGGACATAAAGAATTGGGACTAGTAACTTAAAGATGGAATAAATAGCTTCTTGGACTGTTAAACAAAAATTGATTTTTTAAAAAGAAAATAAGGTACCTAATAAAGAAGAGATGAGTGGAATTGTACAAGAGATGGATCTACTTTTTCAAAATTAAAAAAAACATTATGAAGAAAGAATTTAAGGAGACTATGGACAGAATAGAGAACACCATACAAGGGATGATGAGTAAAGAATCATCAGGGAATGATGATCATCAGGGAAAGGAGGTGTCAACAGAGGAAATGAAGGTGGAAGACAAAGAGGAGGCAACAGTGGAAATAGTAATGGTTGATGATTTAAACCAAGGGAAAAATATATTAGAGGAAAAAGACAGGTTTGAAAGCAAGATAGGGGCCTGGGTAGAAATTTTGGAAATCAGGCAGTGGAAGAGGGAAGAGGTGGGAGGAATACTTAGATTAAACATCCAAGAAGTAGATTTAAGAGAAGAACATGGGAGACAAATTTTTAAAAAAGCATAGCAATTAAAACTCCGAGGTGGGCCAGGAGTGAAAGATGGATGATAATCTGTTTATATTTATATTGTTGTTTTGATTTGCTCTTCTTGTTTCCTATTCTTTTTGTAAAGCATAGCAAAGAAAGTACTGACATGGGCAAGGGATTATAAAGGGATGTTCCTTGTGTTGTTGTTTTGAGTTACTTTTTCTTTTCTCTCCCTTCTTCCTTCTTTTTTAAGTAGGTGACATGATTAGAAATTAGATAACAAAGGGAAAGGTTTTTTTTTAAAAAAATAAAGGATGATATGATCAAAAACTACAATAAATGATAGAAAAGGGGGGACATTAGTGTAGACCTTTTATATGACAAAATGAAAGTAATGGCAAGAGAAAATGTGGAATAATTGAATAATGAGACTATAAATTAATATTATGCATTATTATTAAAAATATATAAGCAGATTGAACACAAGGATTATGATTAACTTGATTAGCTTTATTTGTATTAGAATGTATGACACTCAGGTGCCACACTGTTCACACATAGATTTAATATTTTGATAAAAAACTTGAAACTTAAAAAAGAAGAAAATAAGCATTTTTATTTTCTTTTAATAGATGCCCCTAATGTAGCTTGCTTCATTTTCATTCACTAAACCTGTACCTTCTCCTTTTAAATATAAACTAAAATAACTGCTTTTTGTCTACTTGAAACGTAAGTGTTTACTTGCAATTTAAAAGCTCTTGTCAACAGTGATGTTAACTTTTTCAGTGCTGGACATCTTTGCATGTCTGGCATGATTAGTGAAGATGCCAAAAAAGAGAGGATAGTATTTAAAGGCTGAAATTTCATGTTGGTTCTATCTTGCTGAAGGGAAATTACTTATGTAAACTGTGGTGATGGATTAATTAGACTGATAAAATTGAAACCAGATGAATCTTAGCATTGATATCTGCAATCAAAGCAAAGCAATAAACAAATTGTCAAAACTCAAGATGCAAACCCCATAACTTATGTACATGATTTATTTTAGAATCAAGTGCAAAAGGATGGTCATAATGTCACAGTGTCACTTTACATATATGCTGTCACACATGCTCATTATTATACAAGAGATTACAAGGGAGCCCAAAGTTTCCATCACGAAGCAAGGCAGTTGTTAAGTAAGTTTTGTCCATTTCACAACATTTTTTGCCAGAGTTATTAAGCAAATTTCTGCAGTTGGTAAGTGAATCATGTGCTTGTTAAGTAAATCTGGTTTTCCCCTTTGACTTTGTCGGAAGCCATCTGGGAAGGCTAGAAAAGGTGATCACAACAACCCAAAACAGTGCAACTGTCATTAAATACATGCCATTTGTCAAGCACTCGCATTTTGATCACATGACCATGAGGATGCTGCAACAGTTGTAAGTATGAAAAATGATCATAAATAAATTCTTAGTGCCATTGTAACTTTGAACAGGCCCTAAACAAATGATTGTAACTTCAGGACTGTCTGCAATTAGTATTGCATATCTGTTATAAAGTCCAGCTACTCTGCCATTCAATTAATACAGCTGAGTGGCTTACAAACAAAAGTAAAATTTTAACAGAATATTACATGTGGAACACTTCCATACCCATCCTGTCTCAAGAGGTTCTGCAGGTTACATTTCAAGCATTCATTAAGTATGTCAAGGTATGATAATCTCTTCCTAAGACTTACTTTTACATAAGGGTTGCACAATTGCAACATAGCCCAGACTAACTGGTCTGCCACTATCTGGCTTTTATGTCCTGTGTGCTTTATGAAACCAGAAATTCAGTCATTGCCAAAAAATCGAATCAAACATAGGAAAACCTTGGTCCATAATGGACTATACTACATACAGCCCATACAGTAACAATAAGTTAAATTCTTCCCAACACAAACACATTTACAGTGAATTAGTCTAACTAACATACTTCATGGAGGGAAGTATGCAGTGGAGTACCCCAAGGCTCTGTTTTGGGCCCAGTACTCTTCAACATCTTCATCAATGATTTGGATGAGGGAATAAATGGAGAACTCAATAAATTTGCAGATGACACCAAGCTGGCAGGAACAGCCAACACTCCAGAAGGCAGGCTTAAGATACAGAAGGAGCTTGACAAACGTGAACATTAGGCACTATCTAATAAAATGAAATTCAATAATGAAAAGTGTAAGATTCTACATTTAGACAAGAAAAAAGGAAATGCACAGGTACAGTATAGGTGGTACCTTGCTCAATAGTAGTAACTGTGAAAGGGATCTTGGAGTTCTAGTGGACAACCATTTAAATATGAGCCAGCAGTGTGCAGAGCTGCCAAAAAAGCCAACACAGTTCTAGGCTACATAAACAGAGGGATAGAATCAAGGTCATGTGAAGTGTTAATACCACTTTATAATACCTTGGTAAGGCCACACTTGAAATACTGCATTCAGTTTTGGTTACCACGATGTAGAAAAGATGTGGAGACTCTAGAAAGAGTGCAGAGAAGAGCAACAAAGATGATTAGGGGACTGGAGACTAAAACATATGAAGAACGGTTGCAGGAACTGGGTATGTTTAGTTTAATAGAAAGAAGGACTAGGGGAGACATGATAGCAGTGTTCCAATATTGTATTGTATTGTATTGTATTGTATTGTGTTGTGTTGTGTTGTGTTGTGTTGTATTGTATTGTATTGTATTGTATAGTTTGGTAATGCATATAAACTATTGCATAGGCAACAGTTAAGATAGCTGTTTAAGATAAATAGGGAGGAGCTGTATGGGCAAGTGTGCTAATGCCTTTCAGATACATTTGCAGCCAGATCTGCTCAATGGAAATAATGGGAGATGCTCTTCTACCCAGCTGGAGGATTACAGAGCACCTTCTGGTGTCATCACTTGAAGGAAGAGAGTTGATACACGTAGTCTTCGACATGACCACAATTGAGCCCAAAATTTATGTTGTTAAGTGAAACATTGATTAAGTGATTTTTGCCCCATTGTATGACTCTTCTCACCCCAGTTGCTAAGTGAATCACTGCAGTTGTTAAGTAGGAGATGTTGTAATATAGTTCCTTGTGTAGGTGTGTGTCCTCCATGGCCCAGTTCATACTAGGGCTTGCAGAGTCACGCTGAATCACACAGGAGAAAACAAACTCCTAGAACGCCATAACATCCTGATAGCGCATAACATAACATTCTGATATGTGCCCTACCAATGACGTCCAGGATTTGACCATATATAGACTGAGCAGTAGATTAGAAATTGTACTTTTACAGGCTGTTTTTAAGCACATGCTATTGCTCCTCCTGCCTTTGTCCTATCTCAATAAAAGGGGCTCTCAGACCCCCAATCTGGGTCGCTCCATCCCGAGAAAGGTCGTCTCCTGTCTTTTCTCAACATTGGCCTCATGGGCGAACCATGGGAACTTCACAGCTTTCCCACTGACTTTGCTTGTCTGAAGTTTGCAAAAGTTGATCACATGAGCTGGGGACACTGCAACTGTCATAAATATGAACCAGTTGCTAAGTACCTGAATTTTGATCACATGACCTCAGGGATGCTAAATGGTCGTAATTGTGAAAAGCGGTCATAAGTCCCTTTTTTCAATGCTATTGTAACTTTGAATGGTCATTAAATGAGCTGTTGTAAGTCGAGAACTACCTGTACTTTTTCAAACTTCTTTGAGCCATTTTGGTGTCTTCTAAGGACGGGGATGACACTGGGAAATAAGTCTCTTCTTGAATCTAAACGTTTTTCAAAAGGAACCCCAAATTACATTGCTGAAGGATGCTCATTTTACAGCTTAATTTTGGTGGCTTTTTTCAGGAATCTTTGAAGGGCATTAAGGATAAAAATAGGAGTGATTTATCTCCCATTCTTATTTCTACTCTTATTTCTTATACAAAGAAACAGAAAATAAACTTGCTCCAAATTGCAATTTAGAGAGGGCAGAAAATCTGCCCACCCAAATCTTAGGAAAAAAGTTTAAACACAGTAATAATAGAGAAACAATACTATTATATCATGAAAAACCAGCTCAACTTGTATTTTGCTTCTGGAAAAATTAATTGATGGCTATGACTTATTGACTTATGACCACCTGACTAATAGCAAATTTGAACGATGACATACTTTGAAATCATTTTAATTTCACAGAGATCTTTGCTGCAGGCATAACAATGATAATTAAAAATATGAATTGTTGGGAGAATTCCAATATCTCCAGTCTGATCCCCAGAAACCTCATGTTATGTTTTATGTGGGACACAGATAGCATTCCTTTCAAAATGAAAATGGAGTTACTTCCATCAATTGCTTTTAATTGGCTTATATTTATTGTTTATCTTCCCATAGCAATATATAACTTGCTAGCAATATATTTCTTTTCCCACTCATAAACAAGCAAAAACAGCAATGTGGAATATTATTTTTGACAGGTTGAACAATAGAATATTAGCCCCCTGGTCAGACCAGAATAGAGTTGCCTGGAGATAATTTTGCAATATATAAAATCAGAAAATATTGCAGAACTGACTGTCTTGTACAGAAAGCAGGACATTTCTCTAGTTACTCTACTCACCAATGTTGCTTTTCAGCTGTGTGTTTGTGTATGTGTGCAAATAAAGTTTGATACTAACTTTAATTTAACTTGAACACAATTTATGGATTATAATTCTGGACATTGACTTCTGCCACATCAAAAATTTGTGTTTCTCTGAACATAAAACCATAAAACATTATATTCTCTTTTGTCACAAAGTCAAGGATACGCTGTTTCAAATTAGCTAGAAGCTCTTGTCAATATCTATTAATTTGTCTTGTTATTCTTATTACTTTGGTTGATTTTGTTAATCTTTGTATTGACTCTAAAATGGTTGTTGAGGAGTCAAATTGATAAATGATTATATATTATTATGTACTGATAACCCGACATTGTCTGGATATTTATTTATAGGGGGAAAATGTCTGGACCAAACATAATTTCTAATGTTGGATTTTCCCCCTTACCAGAGGGAACCCCCTTGTGGAGTACTTTGAAGCCATTACCATAGCAACTCCACTGCACTGTACAGTAGAAGCCATTTTAAGGCACAACAGCCTGTATCTTAACAGAGCACACATCCCAAGGGGTGTCTTAACACCACAGTATTTTTCTCCAGAGAGTAAGTCATCTGTATACCAAGTTTGGTTGAAATTGCTTGAGGCATTCCAGAGTTATGCTGGAACATACACACAAACAGCCATTTTTTAATATATATAGAAGATTAATCATTAGTACAATAGAATAACATGTATTTTATTTTTAAAAATATTTTGTAAATTCTTATCTCATTTTTATGAAATTATGAAATATGTGGGTTTTTTATACTTCTAGTCCAATTCTTATGTATCTTTTTGTTGAAGTTGTTTTTTACTTTGATTTTTGTGATTTTTATCTCAGATAATCCTGCAGAGTTAGCTATATGTTGTTAAGAAACTTCACTGTTAATGACATTCACTTGAAATATATTTTTGTTTTACTTTGTATGTTATATTCTGATAAGTCTCTCCAGAAATACACCATGACTTCATCTTCATGTACTATGCTCAGCATTCCCTTTTCCTGTTTTTCTCTACTCTGATGATGCCATTTTGATTCCTAGATACTTTTCTGTTTTTTTTAAATTCTCAGATATTTTATGTTATGTGTTTTTCTTGGTTTTATTCAGAGTCAAACTCAGTCACATCACAAAATCAATCATGTCACCAATGCTTTCAAACAACTGTCTGCTGGTGAAATACAGATAATCCCCTGCTTCTTTCCCCCAAGTGTTCCTTTAACAAATGTTCAAACTTACGCAATAACTGCACCCTAGTGACACCCAGTTTGGCATCCAGAGCCCTCCGCCAGCCCATTGCAGACCAAAATGGAGCCCCTGGGGGCCAGATCCAGCCCCTGGAAGCTCCATTTTGGCCTGCAATGGGCTGAGGAGGGCCCACAAAGGGCCAAATGGAGCATCAGAGAGCCAGATCTGGCCCCCAGAGGCTCCATTTCGGTCCATGGAAGCTCCATTTAGCCTACAATGGGCCTGGGGAGGGCCAAATAAAGTGTTGGAGGGCTGAATGTGGTACCCCAGGGGCTCCATTTTGGTCTGCAATGGGCTGCAGGGGAGCCCCTGCCTGCAATGGGACAGGGGAGGACCATGGAGGTGAGAAGTTGGAGAGGAGACTGCTTGTTGATCTTCACAAGGCAAGTGGCCCAGCACGACAGGTTGGGGGAGGGGGAAAGCAATTATAGGGATCATGAGGTATTTCAGTGGGTTGGGGTGTGAGGCAGGGAGGCCTTGCGTGGTCCTGTTCCACCAGTAGGCCCATCATGGCCTTCCCCACCCAGAAATACCTCATGTTTAAGGTGACCAGACGTCCTGATTTTCACGGGACGGTCATGATTTTGCACAATTTGTCCCATGTCCCGCTGCGTTCTTAAAAAGTCCTGATTTTTTGAAAGAATGCACGATGTAGTATCTCAGTTTCACTCCAAAGAATTTGAGTCATAGTGACTTCTCACTATGCTAGCTGAGAGTTAGAGGCTGCCTGAGCTGCTCCCTCCCATTGGCTTGTTGCTCGGGGCCACGCCCCTCCTCTTTTGCATCCCTATTAGCTGGTGGGCCTCTCCGAAGCCAGAGATCCAACCCCGCTCCTGGGCTTTCCTCTTCGACCTTGCCGGCGTCCTGCGCTGGCTTGGAAACGTGCGAACCCCGAAGCGATCGCGCCCTAGCCCGCCCTGCCAGATCCTGGGCCGGACAGATCCAGAGGCTGCCTCCTCCTCCTCCACGCAAAAGCCTCCACCTCTTCGGGTGGCACCTCTCCCAATCCGGTCAGTCCAGAAAAGCCAAACAAGGAGGGGAGCTCGCCTTCCTCTCCTCCTCGCGCCTCCCTCTCTGCGTTGAGGGCTGGGCCGCTTCTCCCTCTTTCTTTCCTTTTGTTCTCTCCCTTCCTCTCTCTCTCTCTTTCTTTCTTTCTTTCTCTCCTTCTCTCCGGGCTTGGCGGGTCCAAAGATTTTCCCAGGACGGGCTCCCCTCCGTTTTTTCTCCCCTTTGCCTTTTTGCTGGCGCTGTTGCTGGAAGCACAAAGAAAGAGGCAGGATTGCAAATGAAAGCTTCCTCCCGTTCCCACTGCCGCCCCACGTTGGAAAGTGAGGAGTGGGGGGCGCCTCGACCCCTTTGAGAAGTAGAGCGGTCCTGGCACATTGAGAACGCGCCTTTTCCAAAAGGAGAAGAGTTGCTCCGGAGACCTTTGCATGCAGTTGCACGCTCCCGCCCCAGTTGTATGTCTTTGTGTTTGTCGATCAGATGGGTCACAATACCGTGCAGCCTCTTCTAGCTGCGGGGGGTTGTGGATAGGGAGGAAGGGTCTGCCTATTTGGGGGTGGGGGTGATGATTGAGGGGTTAAAGTTTCGTGGGTATCGATCTTTTGATTTGATATGCAGATGAGGAAAGGGAGGGTGTTCCTTCCAGGTTTGAATTGTGGGGGGGGAGGGAGTTGAATTGGAGAAGAGAGGGGGGCTAACATCAGCCCCTCCACTGAAACTTGCTCGGGATGGTCAATTCAGGCCTGAAAAGGCAGTTCCAGCAAGCACAGGATGCTATAAATAGATCATATAATATCAGTCCGCCAGCACCCCCCAACCCCATTTTTCATTCATTGCTCATCAGAACTCAGGCGGGTGAAAGAAAGCGCTTCACCCCACTGATTAAAGTTCTTTCACCCACAGGCCCCAACAACGCTGTCAAGCGCTGTCAAGAAAGAGGCTTTTGGCTCCAGTGGTATGTCCGCCATACACACAAACACACCAGGGCGTGCGGTTGGGAAGAGCCACTTAAGCTCGGGGGAGGGAATAAAAATCCTTTCGCGGGATCCGGCCAGCCAAGGCAAATGGACAGGTGCTGGCGGAGTTGCCCACCGTTGCTGCTTTTCAGCAGGGCGGGACAACAGGGAGTCGGGGGCTGCCTGGAGCGGAGAGGGTTTGCCTGCTTGCCTGCTGGAGGAAGAAGGCGAAGGGGGGAGATTCCATCTGAGAGCATCCCGAGGCTCTACTTTAACCCATGCGGGAAGTTTGGGGGGGTTTGCATCTTTTCCCCGGCTTCTCCGAGCTTCATTCCTCCCGCTTCCACTCCTTCATCTGGAGACAATTACACCCCCCCCCAAAGAATCCCCGACACACAAACAAGCAGCTTCCCCACCATGAGCTTTGTTCTTAACTGACAGTGGGCAAAGGGAATAGAGAGAGGAGGAGGCGGTGAGGCTGCCTTTTGTGGGGAGAGCAGGGGCTTGGCCAACTGTGGAAAGGTGTCCAGGGGTTGGGATCCAAGGCGCACTTAACTAGGCAAGGAACTTGTGCGGACCTGCCGGAGTGTGGGAACTGAGGAAAAGAATGGAGGGGAGGGGGGCATGTGGAGAAAAAGAAGCATGCTGAGCTGTCATTGGGGCTGCTGAAGCTTGCAAGGGAGATCTTGAAGCAGATGGGATGGGACTTGGAGTCCTACAATCTTGGCAAGTGGGGATTCCTGCGATGGGATTTGGAGTCCTAAGACACTGGCCATTGGGGGCCGCTGCGATGGGATTTGGAGTCCGATGCCCCTGGCGATTGGAGGTTCCTGCAAGGAGATGCGGGAATAGGGGGGAGGGGGTCTGCACAAGCCCCCCCAACCCCGTTCTTTAGAAGAGCTGGAAGCATTAGGAGAGGGGGCTTTGCGCATCCCCCCCCGAAGCCCCACGCCTGCTTACAACAGCCCCAGATCGCCAGTGGCATCGGACTCCAGCTCCCATCCCAGCCCTCTGCACATGCTCAGAGGCCAGGGTGATGCTTGCAAAGGAGAGATGTGAGAGGCGCTGGGATTGGTTAGAATCGGATGAAGCTTGGCTTTGGAAAGATTGAGGGGGGACAAGCGAAAGTGAAAGCCCCAGAGAGTGACACAACCAAAAAGAGTTTTGCAGTGTTCCACGGCCCTCCTCCCTCGGGAAAGGAGGGTTGGGATCACAGGGACCTGACTCTATTCGCTTTGGGTATGCATCATAATGTTGTAAGCCGCCCAGAGTTACCTGTGTGTGAGGTTGGCTGCCCTATGCATTTGCGTGTGTGCGCAGGAGAGAGAGAGTGAAAAAGAGAGGGAGAAATAATTATATTAATTAGATAGATCAGTGTTTCTCCACCTTGGAAACTTGAAAGTGTGTGGACTTCAACTCCCAGAATTCTGGGAGTTGAAGTCCACATACTTTCAAGTCTTCAAGGTGGAGAAACACTGAGATAGATGATAATGAGATGAGGGAGGGAGGGAGAGGGAGAGGGAGAGGGAGAGCGAGAGCGAGAGAGTGAGAGAGAGATACCATAACTAGATAGACAGATAGGCAGGCAGATAGACAGACAGAGGGAGAGAGAGAGAGATACCATAACTAGATAGACAGATAGGCAGGCAGTTAGACAGACAGACGGATGGATAGAGAGAGAGGATATGTATAATTAAGGTGACCAGACATCCCTAGCGAGGCCGCCATGGCCTAGCTCCCCCCCCCCAGTCAATGGTGTCCCTCTTTACCAATCTGAAAATCTGGTCACCTTACTCATGTTAGCCTCCCATTCAATTAGTGAATGCATTGGCAAAAGGGGGGAATGATCCCATTCAAGGTATGATATTCACTCCCACAAATCCTCAGGTTACAAATGGAATGGGCATGCTCCATTCCATTCATAAAACTCGAGAACTACTTGTATGCCATTTATTCTTCACTTCTTAGGATAGGTCTGCATGTAGATGGAATTTCTGACTAACATGATAAAGATAAGACAACTTTTTTTTTACATATACATATATACAGTACTACATCCATACATATACACACATATATATTTTAATCACTGTCCATTTTGAATACATAGCGAAAAGTGGAAGTTTGAGAGTTCACAAGGTTGATGCTATATGGAACAAAACTGTGACTGAATCTATATGTTCTGCTTCAGATACTATGAAGCCCCCATCCCAAAAGGTAACAAAAAAAACAGGTCATAGCATCCCAGACAATACTGTGGACACTGCTCAAGCATTATTTATATGTCTTGTCCTGAATAGAAGGAAGTGAACTACCAATATTATTTTCTGCCATCCTCACCACTCTCTGCACCACCTTCCTGTCTGAAGCAATAATGCTTCCAAACCAGACTGTAATGCAATATGATACGATGCTATCATATACAAACAGAGCAAACAACACTCTCCTCTAGCACTGAAGATAATGAGACAACTGCATGAAAGCAACTAAGCTCAGATGGCATCAAGAACTTCACAGTTAAGATATTGCCAGTCAGCTAAATTCACTGGAGAATTTCCAATGATTGATTTTTTTCATATGATTACAATTAGGTATGGTATACATTTAATCTATGTATTAAATAGATTAGAGAATATTAGAGAAATCTAATAGGTGTTTTAACATTTAAAACATCTATTAGATTTCTCCATGGAAGCTTTTTTCATTGGAAAACTATTACTACCACTTCCTAAACTTCATTGAATGTAACTTTTATCACCAACTGTATGAATTTTTAAACCTGCTATTTGATATTTATATTCAGTTAGTTTAATGTACAACACTTACCATTAAGAAACCAGCACTTTTCACTTCAAGGGAGTTCTTGAAGCCAGATTTTCATAAAAGCAAATACAAGAAAAATCAGGAGCATTCAAGAGGGAATTTTATTTTGGGAGATTGGGGCAATTTTCCATTTTTATGTCAGTGTAGAAGGATAATCTCTTACTCTTTTGCTCTTGTTCATTGTAATGAGGCCTAGAAAGAATCACATGGGGTGGAAATAGTGTGATTAGTTTGAAACCCTGAATACTGAACAGTAAATTAAAAAAAAAAGAATTGATGTCTTAGCAACCCATTCTGTTTTTTGAACAGAACTTTTTTATTTTTCTTTAAAAAAAAACACAAATATGTCATCATTTGTCAATCATTAAGACATTGAAGTACAATTTTTTGTTGTTGTGTGTACCCCTCCCTCCCTCCACCCCCCCACCCCCCCTCCTCCTCCCCCCCCCCCCCGACTTCCCAGAACCCGTACACGGTATGGATTTTTAACTAACACAGTCTAAAATCTATTGAGAAAAAAGAAATAAAGAAATTAATGACATTCTAGATTGACCTTAGCTTCTTCTTACTGAACTGACTTTTAACAGTTTAAATCATTTCTGATCTTAAGCATAGGCTAACTGGAATTTCTTAGTCCCGTATTTATTTTGTATATAGTCAATCCATTTTTTCCAGTCTCGTTTATATATCTCATTTGAATGATCTTTGAGATATGCCGATATTTTAGCCATTTCAGCTAAGTTTGTTACTTTCAATGTCCATTCTTGGATTGTAGGCAAGTCTTCCTTCTTCCAATATTGCGCCACCAACAGTCTTGCTGCAGTTATCAGGTACAGAATCAAATTGGTCTCTACCACTGTAAAGTCAGTACATATACCTAGTAAAAATAACTGAGGACTAAACTTTATCCTTCTTTTAAAAACATTTTGCATGACCCACCATATTTTTATCCAAAATGCCTTAACCTTTTGGCAGGTCCACCATATATGATAATATGTAGCATCGAGAGAACCACACCTCCAACATTTAGGCTGTACATTCGGATACATAGAAGCCAGCTTTTTAGGATCTAAATGCCATCTATAGAACATCTTGTAAAAATTTTCTCTCAGATTTTGAGCTTGTGTAAATTTCACATTTCTTACCCAGATTCTTTCCCATGTATCCAACATTATTGGTTCCTCAATATTTTGAGCCCATTTTATCATACAATCTTTAACTAATTCTGTTTCCGAATCCATCTGTATTAATACATTATATATCCTCTTTATATGCATTAAGCTTTGATCTCTTATTTGTTTAAACAGATTATCCTCAACTTGAATAAAACCAATTTTTTGATCTATTTTCCACCTAGCCTGTAATTGCCCATACTGGAACCATGTTTGAACTACCTTCTCCTCTTTTAATACCTCTAAAGATTTTAATTGTAATACCCCCCTTTCCGAGGTAAGAAGCTGTCTGTAAGTAATTCTGTCCTGTTTTTGTGCTGTATTCATATTTTCAATTGCGTGTCTAGGAATTGCCCACATGGGTATCTTGTCATTTAATTTATATTGGTATTTCTTCCAAACCCGCAATAAAGCATTTCTTAAAATATGACTTTTAAAATTCTTATCCAATTTTTTGTTGAATAACAGGTAAGCATGCCAACCAAATACCAGATCGTGTCCCTCAATATTCAATATTCTATCATTGGTTAAATGAATCCAATCACTAATTACAGATAATGCCACTGCATCATAATATAGTTTTAAATTAGGTAATTTCAATCCTCCTCTCTCACGTACATCTTGCATTATTTTCATCTTTACCCTCGGCTTCTTTCCTGCCCACACAAATTTGTTGATACCCTTCTGCCATTCTAAAAGGTTCGCATCTTTTTTAAGTATAGGTAACATTTGGAAAAGAAATAAAAATTTTGGTAAAATGTTCATTTTCACTGCCGCTATCCTACCCAGCAAAGATAAGTGCAATTTCTCCCATTTTTTCATCTCTGTCTGTAAGCTATGCCAAAGTGGTTCATAATTATGCTTATATAATTTCCCATTTGAAGTTAAAATGTTAACTCCAAGATATTTGACTTTTTTAACTACCTCACATCCTAGCATCACTCCTAATTCTTCCTTTTGTTTAATATTCATATTTATAGCTAATATTTTGGTTTTTCCTAAGTTTATTTTAAAGCCCGACACTTGACCATATTGATTAATCGTATTCATTAAAACCATACTGGATTCCTGCGGTTGTTCCAATATTATGACCAAATCATCCGCAAAAGCGCGGACTCTATATTCTTGCTGCCTAATCTTGATCCCTTTTAAACCATCCAAGCCCCGTATTTTATTCAACAATACTTCCAAAGTTATAATAAACAATAATGGGGACAAAGGACAGCCCTGTCTTGTACCTTTTCCAATTTGAAAAGAGTCTGTTAAACTTCCATTGACTATGATTTGTGCTGTTTGCTGTTGGTATATTGCTTTAATTGACTGTAAAAAATTATCTCCTATCTGCATTTTTTGCAGTATCTTCAACAGAAATTGCCAGTTAACTCGATCAAAGGCCTTTTCAGCATCCAAAAATATAAACGCAGCAGGGATCTGGTTGTTCTTTCCCAAATATTCTAATGCATTAATAATTAATCTAACATTACTTTTCATCTGTCTCCCTTGTATAAAACCTGTTTGGTCCGTATGTATCAATTGTTGAGTGACCAACATTAACCTATTTGCTAATATTTTAGTAAAAATTTTATAATCTACATTCAGTAATGAAATAGGTCTATAATTTTTGGGTTGAGTAGTATCTTGATCTTCTTTGGGTATCAAAGATATAAACGCTGTCTTCCAAGATGGAGGGACTTTACCTTCCGTTTGAATCATATTAAATAATTCTCTAAGAGGTTCTACCATTTCTAACTGTAAGTTTTTATAGTAAACCACTGTCAAGCCATCTGTACCTGGTGCTTTCCCTGACTTTAATTGCTTAATTACCTGCAGGATTTCCCCCGAGGTTATTGGTTGATTCAATTTTTGCCTGTGTTCTTCTCTAACTGAAGGTATTTTCTCTTTGTCTAAATATTTGTCTATGTCTAAACCATTAATTTTATCCCCTTTATACAGTTCTGTAAAAAATTCCCAGAAAGCCTTTTGAATCTCTTCCTGTTGAAACACCTCCTTCCCTCTGTAAATCAGTTTAGATATATTTCGAGTTTTCCTTTTTTTCCTAATCTGATAAGCTAACCATCTGCCAGGTTTGTTTGCATTACAAAAAGTATTGTGTTTTGCATATAATAAATTAGTAGCTACCTGGTCAGAGATCAACATGTCAAATTGAGATTTTAATATGTTAATAGCTTCCTTAACCTTTGTATCGTCTGGGTTCATTATTAACTCCAGCTCTTTTCTCTTAATTTCCTCTTCCAGTTCTGTTCGTTTTAACCCTTGCTTATTTCTATGTGTTTTATTTATATTCATCAAAACTCCTCTCATATACGCTTTGCTTGCATCCCATACAAATTCCATAGATGTACCCTTATTCATATTCAAAACAAAATATTCAGATAGTAATTTTTTACAATCATTAATATACTTTTCATATCTAAATAAGTTTTCATTCAATCTCCAAGACCTTCTTGCCTGCACTACCCTTCCCAACTCCATCCAAACTGGGTTATGGTCCGAAAGGACCCTAGCTGCAATCTTTGTTTTCTTGACCCTAGAAAGCAAATCATTAGTGATTAGAATAAAATCAATCCTTGAGAGGGATTGATGCCTGTCCGAGAAGAAAGTGAAGTCATATTCCTCTGCATTTCTTTCTCGCCAAATATCTCTCAATTCAAAATCATCCATAATGTCAAAGAAAGATTTGGGTAACTTTGCTCGCATCTTGGTATTTAGGCGGGAAATCTTCTTATCTCTCTTAGTGTCTATCACTCCATTCCAGTCACCCAATAGTATACAGGAACTATAGTCCCACTGTACTAATTTAGCATGAAGATTTCTATAGAATCTATCTTGCTGTTGATTGGGAGCATAAATTCCCAAAAGTAATGTCTTTTTCCCTTCTAAGATTAAGTCTAAAGCAATATATCTTCCGAAGGGATCTGCTTCTATTAATTCAGCTTTCATATCTTTTCTTAAGTATACAACTATACCATTCTTCTTTTCCTTAGCAGAAGCTGCAAAATGTTGACCAAGTTTTGAGTTGATCAAATATTTTTGATCAGTTGACTTGATATGAGTTTCTTGCAAACAAATTACATCGTTCTTAAACTGTTTGAGATAATGAAATATTTTCTTCCTCTTCTGTGGAGAGTTCAGTCCGTTGACATTCCATGTTAAAATCTTAGTTGTCATCTTTGGTTGGTTGAAGCATTTTTAGAGCTTCCTGCACGGCCTGTTTAACCTTAGGTCTAGCTCCTCCCACTGCTTCCAGATTTGTTATTGTAGTTCCTTGATCGATGGCCGATGATTGTTGATGCTGTTGCTTTTTAGCTTGTTTCTCCATACGTCTAGTAGTCATGCGGCTAGGTCTTGGTTCCATAGCACCTTGCACTTCTAGAGAAGAGAGATGCTCCATCTTGTCTGGTGGTTGTGTAGTTTGCTGTCTATCCTGTCCTTCTTGTGGTCTTTCTCTAGGTCCAGATGGTGCAGGGTGTCCGGCCTTCAATATATTATAATAAAAATCTCGGGCTTTCCATACAGAGTTGAGGCGGTACCTTTGCTTATCAAATGTAAATATGATGCCGAATGGTGCATCCCATCTATACTGTATCTGACGATTTCTGAGTTCTTCGACCAAAAAAGCGTAGTCTCTCCTGGCTCTTAACATTTGAGGTGGTATCTCTTTCAAAACAGCCAGGTCTTGACCGCCAATTTGAAGCTTAGTGTTATAAGACGCTTGCAGTACCATATTTCTAAGCTCTCTTGTAGTAAAATATATAACGATGTCTCGAGGAAGCTGCTTCTGCTTTGCCAGCCAGGAGTTAACACGGTAAGCTTTGTCAATTTGCCAGTCTTGGTTGGTCCCTGGTCTTCCCATCAGGTGGTCAAAAGCTTCCGATAGGATCTGTTTCAGGTTCTCCTGTTTCTCCTCATGCAGCCCCCTTACTCTTAATGCGAACTCCATTTGTCGGTACTGTATCATAATAATTTCTTTTTCAGCATTTTCCACTTTTTGTTCCACCACCTCTGTTTTCAATGTCAAGTTAGCATTGGCATCATTAAGAACCTCTAGAGTATCTTCCACTCCAGAAATATGTTCTGTTAATACAGTTACAAGACTCAGCATATCGTCTCTAATTTTATCAACCTTAGCCTCAAATTTCTCATACAGCTCCTGTTTAAGTCCTTTTATTTCACTTTTAATTTCTTCTTTCATTTCTTTTATTTCCTCTTTTCTCTCCTCTCTATTATCTCTAAATTTATCTTCCATTTTAATTGTCTGTGCATTAAGAGCCTCGCTTAGATTACTCAGGAAAAATTCTTTCGTTAACACATCCCCAGCAGGGGGCGTAGGAAGCGGAGACTGCAGCTTTGTGCCAGGCACTGAGGATGTGCCCCTGGAAGTAGAGGGTAACGACTTCAAGTTAATATTTGGTTTTGAGGCCATTTCAAAATTTATCTGCCTGCAGTTAATAAAACTCTATTGCCTGAATATGCAGCTTTAAGTAAAGAGGCTTTTATTTTGAAGTTTAAGGCTTGGCAAAACTTTCAGTGAGTAAACATTGTAACAAGACCATTCAGCAGATTCATCACCATTTAACTTCCAGATAAGCAAGGTTAATGAAGGAGTAAAATTCTTCTATTGTAAAACCAAAACATATGATAAGCAATCTCTTTTGTTTTGAATTCTTGTGAGGATTAGCAAAAAGTGTTCGTTATTACCGGAGAAACCAGCCTGCTCGGCGCCATTTTAAAAGCCTCTGAGTAAATAATTTTTCGGAGGAGAAAAAGAAAAGAAGCTAAAATGTTGATAAGCAATTATTGTCCACGCAGTAAACGGATTCAGCTCGTGATAAGATTAAATCAAACAAAACTTTGAGCAGAGTGGGGGAGACCTACTTTGTCCTGCACAAGGCAGTTTGAAGTTCCCAGCACGGACAGCCGTTCTGCCTTGGGCTAGCCCCCCTTTCCTTGCAAGCACAAAAGCTGCAAAAATTGAAGAGCATTTGCCAGCAAAACAGTTTCTTCTTTCCTTCTTGCCTGAAGGATAAGAAAACCTGATAAGACGTCAGATGGAAGATCCTCTAAACAGGTACGTAGCCAGGAATTCGGAGGCAGCTGATTTTTTGCTGCCACCACCAGTAGGCTCCTCCCAGGAAGTCAAGAATTGATGTCTTGAAGACCTGAAAGGGCAGACCTGAAAAGAAGTCTTCATCTGCTGATCTAGATTGAACAATAGACTAACACAAGGCCCATAGAGTCATATATTTTCCAGCAATATTTTAGCCTTTTGTAATATTAATGCACATTGAGACATTAGAGTATACTTTAAGTATGTCAGAAGTCTACATGGATTGGATAGATTTTATGGGAAAAAACTGAGCCTGTTGAATCCAGATTAAAAAATTGGAATTCATCCTTCCTGAGAATCCTACTTACAATATGACTCTCCAAAATTATTTTTTTTTAAATATCCAGCATAAGAACTAAGGTTCCCAAATGTAGGTTGGAAATATTCAGAGTTTATACTAACTTTTAAGGATAGGTCATATTAACTGATTGATATAAAGGCAATTTTTTAGTGTTTCTAACCAACTTTGCATAGCTGTCTCTCCCACTGAACAATAAAATAGAGGAAGAATTATTTCAGTGATGCTGTTTAATGACCATTTGATTAAGGAAGAAAAGTTTTCTGAGTTCCTTACTACCATATTATATACAATTATGTAGACTATACAATGTATCAACCCTATACCTATACTTCTGGCATAGAACCATTTCCATGGGAGTTTTAACTGAAGAACGCTGAAATTGTACCTTTCACATTTCCAAACCCATTCCCAAACCCAGTAAAAATTCCCAAGCAAATAAGCTGAATTTCCACGTCCCAATGCTGTTAACCTCTGATTGATTTTCAGTGATGTCTTCAGCGGCCTGGTCTATGATTATCAAATAAGTAGCTAACTGATGTTTGTAAAATATGTACCTACCATTGGTACTTGAATACATCTATTCATTCATAAAAAGGGAAGATATTCTAACACTTCAATCTATTAAAAAAAGTTATGGTTATAGAAGACTGCAGTGGCAGGTGTATATTCTCCCAAAATCTCTGCATAGTATAGAGATCAAAATGTATTAGTAATCACCAGGTTTATGTCACCTTCAAACAAGACAATATTAGGTTATTCTCTTTTCACCTGGGAAGTGCAATACTCAAAAGCGGAATGTTTGAGAAAATTATGGTATAGGTTTGGTGTAACAGAGCAAGAGATGCTCGCATATACTTATTCTGTTTCTCTTGTTAACACAATTTTGAATGGAAGGTTATATAATTTTAGGCAATTTTCAGCACTTCTAAATTTTGTCACATTTTATTTTCCATCCTCCATCCTAAGAGGGAGAAGAAATTGTTCAGGTCTGGTGAATGGAATGCTTATATTTTATTAGCAGTTTTCACTGAATGTATTTAAGCTTTTAAAACTACTTTATATAAAACACAAAATGTGTAATATTTGTCATACATTTAGAAGAGAATGTTTAAATATAACAGAGGCATATTACTAAGACAAAATTACTTAATATGGAAGTTTGCCCCAAAGTTCCGCTTGTGAGATTCATTTTGTCTCACAAGTGCTAAATCAGACTCACTGCTTATGTCCGCAACATACTAGAAAGATCACAACAGAAAAGCAAGATATCTTCTACAGCTGAACCATCATGGACATTTCTATGAAGGCTGAAGATCTACAAAGTATATGACAGTACTGAACTATTTTATGGTCTAAAATGTATAGTTGTGCATGGCCAATTGATACAGGCAAACTAGATGGTTACCAAGGTTGCTGAGTTAAATGCAGTACCAAATTTCAAAAGAAACCTGCCACTTATTTGTGGAAGGAGACAGTTTTAAGGGCACCAGTAACTGGCAGATATTTAACAGCCATGAGCTGATGAGAAGAGAATGAGCCTGAGAAGAATATGTTGGATCAAACTAAAGGTCTAGCTAGTCCAATCTTTTGTTCTCATTTGTAGGATCTTTGGTTCCTTGAATGACTTTGCCATCCTCATGAAAATGTTGATTTAATTGCTGTACAGTTTCTCAAAAATTTCTGTATATTTCTATATTTTTTCCCTCTTTCCGGTATTGTATGTTTCCCCTTTCATCTTGTAAGTGATGTATTATTCTTTTTTCTTTTTCTTTTTTCACTTTGTGTGCTAACCATCTTCCCGGTTTATTCGCATAGTTAACACAGCAAAGAAAATATATTACGAGACAATATCGAACAATATTAAAATAAAAAGAATCTAAATGAAATTGAGGAAGAGAGAAGAGATATGCTAAACAAAAAAAATCACAGTGATAGAATTAAAGGAAGCATTGAAGAGACAAAAGAATAATAAAACACCGGGCCCAGATGGTATACCTGTAGAATTTTATAAAGCCACACAAGAGCAGACAGACACAGTGATTTTAGATTTATTTAATGAAGCACTTACAGAAGTGAAGCTACCAAAAACATAGAGGGAAACATATATAATATTGATACCTAAAGAGGATTCGGACCATCAACAAATAAAAAATTATAGACCAATCTCTTTACTAAACACAGATTATAAAATCTTTACATCAATAATGGCAGAGCAAATTAAAAAAATATTAAATGAAATCATTCACACAGATCAAAATGGCTTCTTACCAAAACGCCAGTTAATAAACAATATGAGGATAATTATAAACACACTAGAATATTATGAAGAGAATCTGGAAAAACAAGTTGCACTGGTCTTTTTAAATGTCCAAATGGCCTTTGATAACTTGAATTGGCATTTCATTATCACACAGTTAAAAATGATGAGATTTGGAGAAAAATTTATAAAAATGATAGAATCAATTTATTCGGCTCAGATAGCAAAAATAATATTAAATAGTGACACTACAGAAAAATTTAAAATATGGAAAAGAGTGAGACAGGGTTGTCCATTATCACCTTTATTATTTATACTAACACTGGAAGTTTTAAAAATGGAAGAAGAAACTGTGAAAGAAATGATGATAACATGGGCGATAATTTTTGGTATAATATAGAATTGGCAGAATGGGAAAAAAATTACAAATTAATGATGGCAGCAGCATATAGAAAGAACATGTACAATATGTTCTACAGATGGCACCTTCCACCAGCGAAAATTGCGAAAATGTTCCCCGAGTGTTCACCTATCTGTTTGAAATGTAACCAACAACATGGAACATAATATGTGGTGGACGTGCACATCTGCGAAAAAGTATTGGAAAAAAATAAAAGATTGGCTAGAGGAGATTACTACACACCAAATTGCACTAAAACCTGAATTATTTTTGTTAGGAATTATAAAAGGAAATTATGAAAAAAATATTAGCTACTTAATTCTACACATAATTACGACAGCGAGAATTACATTCGCAAAAAAGTGGAAAAATAATTATACACCAACAGAAGAAAATGTAATTAAAAATATATTGGAATGTACAGAGATGGATAGGCTAACTAAAAGAGAAAGAAGAATCTGAATATTACTCCATATGGGATTTATTGTACAATTGGCTAAAGGAAACGGGGGGTGGGGGGGGGCAAAAAAGAAAGGAAGAAAGATCAACAAATCAATAGACAACTACAAAACCAGAAAATGATTAAAAGATAGAAATATGAGATAGACTATAGCAAATAAATATTATACAAAATGACTTAAATGTAGTAAAAAACTGTTATACATAGAATATATAGAATATTATATATGGAATGAAAAAAATGTATGAAATAATGTAAATGCACAAATATAAAAAGTTATAGTTATAAAATATTTATTTGTATAGATAAAAGAATCACAACAGATATGTAAAAAATGTGATGTGTTGCAAAGATGTGAAGCTTGTACAAACAAAATAAAAAAAATTAAAAAAAGAAAATGGTGATTTATTTATTTATTTATTTATTATTTAGTAAATATATTTATATGCCGCCCAATCCCGAAGGACTCCGGGCGGCTTACAAAAAATATAAGAAAAAACATAACGATAAAAGAAAACAATTTAAAAACAACAAACACCCTCATACATTCATTCTAGTCGGTGCTGGACCTCAACAGTGAGGTCAACAGCCCCAGGCCTGCCAGAACAGCCAAGTTTTTACAGCTTTCCTGAAGGCCATGAGAGTGGGTATGGTCCGGATTTCCAGGGGGGGGGAGCTGGTTCCAGAGAGCCGGAGCAGCCATGGAGAAGGCTCTCCTCCGAGGGCCCACCAGTTGACACTGTTTGGCTGACGGCATCTGAAGGAGGCCCAATCTGTGGGATCTTACTGGCTGCTGGGAGGTATGTGGCAGCAGGCTGTCTCGAAGGTATCCTGGCCCTAAGCCATATAGGGCTTTAAAGGTAATAACCAACACCTTGAATTGAGTCGGGAGACCAATTGGTAGCCAGTGAAGCTCACGGAGGACAGGTGTAACGTGGGTGTACCTCGGCACACCCAATATCACCCGCACGGCCACATTCTGAACTAACTGCAGTCTCCGAACGCTTTTCAAGGGTAGCTCCATGTAGAGCGCATTACAATAATCCAGCCTCGAGGTGACAAGGGCATGAGTGACCATTAGAAGTGCATCCCAGTCCAAATAGGGCAGCAATTGGTACACCAGACGAACTTGTTCAAAGGCCCCCCTAGTCACAGCCAACAGATGATGTTCCAGTTTCAGCTGAGAGTCCAGGAGGACTCCCAAATTGCGAGCCCTCTCTGAGGGGCATAAATGTTCACCCCCCCCCCCAGGGTTAAGGATGGACTGTCCAAGCAGTCCTTCTGGGGCAACATCCAAAGCCACTCAGTCTTATAGGGATTGAGCACAAGTTTGTTCGCCCCCATCCAGATCCTAACAGCCTCCAGGCATCAGCACATCACATCCACCACTACACTGAGCTGGCACAGGGCAGAAAGATACAATTGAATATCATTGGCATATTGATGGTACTTTACCCCATGCTGTCGCATGATCTCACCCAGCGGCTTCATGTAGATGTTAAATAGGAGGGGGGACAAGACCGAACCCTGCGGCAGACCACATTTGAGGGGCCTAGGGGTCGACCTTTGCCCCCTGACCAACACCGACTGCGACCTGTCAGAGAGGTAAGAGGAGAACCACCATAAAACAGTGCCTCTCACTCCCACCTCCCCTAGGCGTCGCAGAAGAATACCATGGCCGATGGTATTGAAAGCCGCTGAGAGGTCAAGAAGCACCAGGATAGAGGAATATCCTCTATCCCTAGCCCGCCAGAGATCATCGGTCAGGGCAACCAAAGCGGTTTCCATGCTGTACCCAGGCCTGAAACCAGACTGAAAGGAATCTAGATAATCTGTTTCATTCAAGGTCCGTCGGAGTTGAAGCGCCATCACCTTCTCAACAACCTTCCCTAAAAAAGGAAGGTTGGAGATGGGATGATAGTTTTTCAAAATAGCTGGGTCCAGGAAAGACTTCTTGAGGAGGGGTCTTACCACTGCTTCCTTTAATGGTTGCGGGAAAAAACCCTCCTGCAAACATGCGTTAGTAATCGTCTGGAGCCATCCTCATGTCACCTCTTTGCTGGTCGAAATCAGCCAGGAGGGGCACGGGTCCAGTAAACAGATGGAGGCACTCATCTCTCCCATGGCCTTGTCCACTTCCTCAGGGGTGACAAATTCAAACTCATCTCAAAAAATCTGATTAAGACTAGCCCTCGGCATCTCGGCTGCTACTGCCCAAGAGGAGTCCAGATCTGTCCGAATCTGAGTGATTTTATCCGACAGAAACTGAACTCACCTTTCAGGAGGGAGCGGGTCACCCTAAACAGGGCGGCTGGGCGAGATTCCGCAGACGCAATAAGAGCGGAAAAATGTGTACATTTTGCCACCCATATCGTCACTAGATAAGTCCTAATAAAGGCTCTTAATAGTGATTGATCAGACTCAGAGTTACTAGCCCTCCAACGTCACTCTAGGCATCTCTTTTGGCGCTTCATCTCCCGGAGTTCCTCGGTAAACCAAGGTGCTCTCCTGGATCCACTGCCGCGGAGAGGCCTCAAAGGCGCAATCTGATCCCATGCTCCAGCCGCCGCAATGTTCCAGGCAGCGACCAAAGACTCTGCCGGATTGCGGACAAAGGAGTCAGGTATCTCTCCAAGCTCCCTCTGAAATTCCTCCGGGTCCATCAGGCGGCTGGGGCAGAACCACTTAATCGGCTCCACCTCCCTGCAATGGGGGAGTAGTGTCCTGAAGACAAGCCTCAGCAAGGAGTGATCTGACCATGACAATGACAAGGTCTCTATTCCCCTTAAATCAAGATCACATCTCCACTGCCCCGAGAGAAATACAAGGTCAAGCGTGTGTCCCACCCTATGAGTCGGACCCTGAACTACCTGGGTCAAGTCCATGGTTGTCATGGAAGCCATGAACTCCTGTGCCCCATCTGAGTGTTCACCAAGAGACGGCAGATTAAAGTCCCCCAGTACTATTAGTCTGGGGAACTCCACCGCCACCTGGCTACTGCCTCTAGCAGCACAGGCAGGGCTGTCATGATGCAGCTGGGAGGCAGGTACGTCAACAGCAAGCCCAATTGAACCCTTAGGTCCAACTTCAAGAGGAGAGACTCACACCCCACAATATCTGGGGCAGGGATCCTGCGAAGAACTAATGACCTTTGGACAATAACTGCTACTCCCCCACCCCTTTTTCTGGTGTCATGGTTGGTGGAGCACCTGAAGCCCATCGGGACACATTTCTAAGAGGGAGACCCCTCCCTCTTGGCCCAGCCAGGTTTCGGTTATACATGCCAGGTCTGCCTCCTCGTCTAATATTAGATCCCGGACGAGGGGAGCTTTGTTCACAACCGACCTGGCATTTAGCAACAACAACCTGAGACCAGTGCCCTGTACTCCTCTGCCACCAGATCCTTGAGTTGAGCCTGAGGGGCCGGAACAAGCAATCGCTGTAATGTAGCGAGTCCTTCTTCCCCGATAATGGCTAGCCCTACAGCTCCAGCCATATCTGCCCCTCCCAGTTGTGACCGAAATGCTCCAACATCCCCCTATCCCCGTAGACCCCTTACCCTCTCCCATGGTCCCCATTCTTCCCGGCAGGTCATGTATTCCATTCATACCAGGACGGGAGGTGAGTCTGGGCCCCCATCCACTTTTGCTTCTGCACTGAGTGGAGGGGACTCCAGGTCGCATCCACGGTCCTACCATACTCACCGATCAAACACTCTCTTCAGACATACCCCACACTAATTACTAAAATACAATAAAATACAATAGAATAAATTAAAAGTGGGCACATTTTCTTTCACATTCATACACTCATACACCCAGCAAACTGGTTAAAATGCCATTCCTAAGTAGTTAGGCAATTAAAATAATTTAAGAACGGTAAAAAATTAAATGTCCCGGAAGGGAAAGGGGGGGGAGCTGAACTGAGATGAAAGGCAGATATGCAACCTGGGTTCCTGGCAAGTCCCCCCATTGTTATCAGCCAAGCATGGCATTTGGGAGAACTAGCTTGAGAGTCAGCACTGAGGCTTCCAACGCTCCAAACAGGGAAGGAAGGGCAAAGTGTCTCAAGGGGGGCTTCAGCGGCTCTGACGGTCTTGTCCCCCCAAAAGTTCCTTAATTGAAGCAGGGCAACCTCCAGGCAGGGGCCGTTATTGACCGCTTGGGGGAGAGCCCGGATTGGTGTTTTCCAGGTCTCCGATACGGGATTCTCCTCCACCACCTCCCGCAGCCTGACTCAAGACTGGACCTTCGCATGAGCCCCGTGGGGAAGGTGCCCAGCACGAGTCTGAGGCAGTTGGGGCGAGCTCCTCGTCCTCCTCTGCAGAGCCCAGGAAGCGGCGCAGGAAGCCCAGGTAGGCGGCCCTCTGCACGGTGGCAGGGGGGACAAAGTGGCGGGCGGGCTCGCTCTAGGACCCAGCAGCGGTGGCGGCCCACCATTGACCATGGTCCCGGCACTCTCTCCCTCTCTCGGTCCCTCACAAAGCTGGCTCAGCTTCCTGGCCATGGACAATGACAACAAGAACGACCAGGAGGGAGGGCCAACCACGACAGCAGCCGCTGGGCCTGGCTCAGGCCTGCCTTTGCTCGCAGCTCTCACCTCGGCCTGAATTAAGATCTTCCCCGATTTTCTGGCTGCTGCTGGCAGCTGGTACGGGCGGCAAGGCAGCTTCTGTTAACTGATTGTCCTCTCGCTCGGGCTCTGACTCTACCACTGGCCAGGTTTCCTTCTCCTCTTCCCCAGTCGCTTCTGGCGGGCGAGCCGGTTCCGAGGCTGTGGGAGGCTCCCAGCGCTGCAGTGGAGACCGCCTCTTCTCCGTGGCGGCGGAAGGCCCGAGGGCGAGCGCGCATGGCCTGCTCGCAGCTTCTCTGCCTGTGCCCGGCCTATCTATCCCCTGGTAGTTGGCATTCCATATGAAAATTCTGTAGATTTGGTACGGCTGAGTAATCTCTCCTCAATTCCATTGAAAACAGAACATTAAAATCAACCTTTTTATATTTCTAAATTATGATCATTAACAAGGGAAATAATTAAGAAGAAAAATGAAAACCTATCAATGCTATATAATGATATTGTTCTAATTGACTGCAGCAGTTCAGACAAAAAATAGTGCTAAATAAATAGAATTAAAGACAAATCTTCATTTTAGGTTCTTATAGGGAGACTATATTCCTAATAAGAAGTTATAAACAAAGTTTAATGTCTGAACAGGTATTGTCAGATTACTACTTTACCACCCATATTCTCCAAGTCCCATTTTCCACATTTAGATCAATGTGTTGTTTTTAGAGTTTGTTACAAAGCAAAAACATCTCTTTCTCACTGCAATATATACTTTTTCGATCTGAGAACTCATCAGGTTCCTTTCAATCACCCAGAGAGAATAAGATGGTCTACAAAGTTATTTTAATATCCAAGAAACAGAAACAAGCAATGTTGAGAGAGGATTGGAGGAAATTAATTGCAGTAGCTAAATTTAAGACTCCTGCCTGGTATTGACACCTGGTTAATTGCTTTCTTATGGTGGATATTCAGGTCCAATCTGTCAAATACTTTCAGATATTTGGAAGAACTACTATCTGAGCACTTTCCATTTAGCACTACCAAATAACCCAATGGTGGCCCCTCATTGTAATGTACCTTCCAAATGGCTACCAGGATTAAGCACCTCATCATACAATTAAAATCTAAGAAAACTCCTGGAGTTGATTTCATCTGTCCAGAAATGCTAAGGTAAAATAAAGATTAGTGGGCCCCAGTGCTGGCTCTTTTATTTACTTATATTAAGAACATGTTTCCCATCTTAATATAATCAGGTTATTGTCATCCTTTTCTATATGACTAAAGGATGTGACCCTGCCAATTACAAAACTATTAGCTTGTGCAATACAATAAGCAAATATATATCCAAAATACCTTTATTTAAAACTATTGGATAGATAATGTCCAAATTGTTACCGGGGAGCTGGTGAGATTCAGAGGAGAATATTCTGCCTTGGATCATTGACTGGTCTTGCAGCCAAAAAATATACCTCATCACCCAAAGACTCCTTTTTCACAGCCTTTGTTGATCTCAAATCAGCTTTGAATTGCTTTCCAAGGTGATGCTAGGGGAAAACTAAGGGAATCTTCAATAGGTAAAAGATTGTTCCTGCTTATTGAGGCTCCTTATTCTAACATCTTATGTTCTCCTAGGGGGATTTCTGCAACTGTTACTACAGAAAGGGATAAGGCAAGGCTGTATAACAGCACCCATACTATTTAATTTATATGGCAATTCAATAATTCAAACTCTTACATCTTCTGCTTATCATATTCCAGGATTATCAGATCATATAATTACAGCTTTTGTTATAGATGATGTAGTAATTTTGTCTGTCTGAGGTGGGACTGAAGAAGGGCATTGTTGGTATTGGCTTCTTTTTGCCTAGAAGAACAGCTTGTTATAGATTATCAAAAAGTGAAAGTGGTAGTTTTTACACATTACTATAGGATGCATAAATGGCAAATTAATGGTATTCCAATAAAGCAGGTACATACTTATCAGTATCTTGGGGTGCAATTCCAGGCCTTCTTATCTTGAGACACACATTTCTCTTATCAGGCCGGTATTGTTCAATGTAGCTCTTCAGCTATCTCAACATTTTTCCATTCAAAGGGAACACGTTTATTCTTGTAGCCTGCAAGGGTTTTGGGTTTTTTTTGGCTAAAGCTATTTCTCAGCTTCTTTACAGAGTTTAGATGTGTACTTTTATTATCCTGGAAGCTGTCCAGTCCAAGTTTATAAGTGAATTGTTGCAATTTCAAGATGACCCCCAAATGCTGCATTTACAGTTAGAAACACATTTAATTTCCATGGGTACCCAGAACTTGGTACTATGCCATTAATTTCCAGTTAAAATTATTATTTTTTCCCACCCATTCCCAGAAAACATTTAAAATCAATTTGGCTAAAAAGAGTTAATAGCAGATTCCAGTCTATAGGTCTCTATTGGGAAACTCCCTGCCAATGAGGTTTGAAAACTCTGGGAATTTTCTGAAGTAGAATATTTTGGATATTGACTACATACCAATCTAAAATCTTTATATCCAGTCTCACAGTCTCTGGATTTTTAAAAAAATGAGCATACACAATAATCTTCCTTCCTAGAGCTGCGGTGGCGCAGTGGTTAGAGTGCAGTACTGCAGGCTACTTCTGCTGATCACCGGCTGCCAGCAGTTTGGCAGATCGAATCTCACCAGGCTCAAGGTTGACTCAGCCTTCCATCCTTCCGAGGTCCTTAAAATGAGGACCCTGATTCAACAATCAGGGACAACAGGCTGACTCTGTAAACTGCTTAGAGAGGGCTGTAAAGCACTGTGAAGCGGTATATAAGTCTAAGTGCTATTGCTGAGTGCTATTCCTTCACTCCAGACCTTGACCATTGCTAGTTTGGATGCACTACCCACTGCAGTTCTTTAGGCATTATAAAGGTGGATACCTTTATCCATATCAGCAATTATGTCCATGTGGGCTCTGTAGAATGCCTGTGCCGTATGTACATTGATTATTTTTATAGGGAATCTTGGATGATATTTGCTTACCCCATTCTGATGAAATAACTTGGCAGAGAGCAGGGAGTTTGTTTGTTCCTTTTTTTTTGTCTAACCGACACTTTCCCCATGTTCAATTCTGTGCCTATAGGTATGTATATACTAAAACATTTGCTCTGTAACCTTTAACTAGGCGAAACAGTACAACGTAGGGCAACAATTTTTGAATCACACTACCTCAAATGGGAAAGTCTAATACCGGGCTCTATGATGCAGCAATTTCCTTATCCAAACTTGCAACAAAGTTTTGATTTGTTGAATAGACTTTGCTATACGAGGTCCATTACAGCAACCTCCTAGTCCAGTGTTTTTCAAATTAGGCAACTTTAAGACTTGTGGACTTCAATTCCCAGAATTCTCTAGTCATGCTAGCTGGGGATTTCTGGGAGCTGAAGTCCACAGGTCTTAAAATTGCCAAGTTTGAGAAATGCCACTCTAGACTCTAGAAATACTTTCATAGGACATTGACCACTGAAAAAGCTGCAAACATCTTGACAAGGGCAGTTATTGTCAATGATTCTTGGAAGGACAAAGGAACCTGCAATTTTTTATCTGAAAAGAATTCCAAAATGTTCTTCAATGAAGAACAGCAATAGGAAAAAGGTGGCATATGAGCCAATTCTAATGTCCTTCCAGCATCCACTGCAATACTACTTATCTCCATTATGACAATCATTATTATTTGACAACTGCTGCAACTTGACACACAGGTTATCAACTCCTTCCGCCCAATTTTAGTGCCTATGAGACAACAACTTCAAATGAATTGCTCATATGATTGAAGCAACTCGGGACAAGAACAATAATTACCAGGTATAAAAAGGCTGAAGAGGAAAGGAGTCCTCTGTGAATTGAGAACAAAAACTAATTATACTGTATATCCAGCCTGTCACCACTTTCAAACTTACTTTATACCCAGGAAATCATATAAATAGCACTGAAAGGTCAAATCACATTAGCTTATTAAATGTATATGCCACAGAGCTGTCTAAGGTGACCCTCAATTTATCCAACTGCTACTACAATCTCAAGGTCAATTAAGAAAAAGAGAGGGAGGGGGATGGATGATGGGGGGTGGAAATATATATGTGTTAAAAAAAACTGAGCTTAAGGACATGCACAGAAAGCCTTCAGCTTGATCCTTGGAGACCTTAGAAATCAAAGATTAAACATGAAAGAGAAAACCAGCAGATTTAAGAAGAAAATGGTTATACTAGTAGGTCAGAGGTAGACAGTTTTCTTTTTTTTTTTTTTTTAGCAATTTTGCTTAAGGGCAGACGGACCTTTGACTCTTATACTAGACTTTATACTGTTTTAATAGACTTTCCAGCATTAAATGTCATTTTACTAATGCTTTACTAATAAGTACTGTATCTGCTGGCAAGGTCTATAGGAATTTATAAGAAATGTTTCCTATTTCATTTTCCATTTTAGTCTCTTTATTAATAAATATTTTAATTTTATTTTTTGTTCTTTGTAATCACATTTTGTATTTTTAAACAACATTCATTGTTGTTACTTAGATTATAGTTAAGTAGCAAAAAAAAATGAGGATGGAAACTAAGGAGCCAAGGTGGCGCAGTGGTTAGGGTGCAGTACGGCAGGCCACTTCAGCTTCCTGTTATCTGCAGTTCAGTGGTTCTAATCTCACCGGCTCAAGGTTGACTCAGCCTTCCATCCTTCCGAGGTGGATGAAATGAGGACCCAGACTGTGGGGGCAATATGCTGACTCTGTAAACCATTTAGAGAGGGCTGAAAGCCCTATGAAGCGGTATATAAGTCTAACTGCTATTGCTAACTGCTATTGCTAAATGGCTGCAAAACTATACAGAAATTGCTAACTCTGCTGCTATCTGGTGGTAGTGCTAAGCTTTGCAGTTCAAATGAAATATTTTGGGATACCTTAATAGCAATAGCAATTAGACATATACCACTTCATAGTGCTTTAGGGCCCTCTCTAAGTGGTTTGCCCCCAACAATCTAGGTCCTCATTTTACCGATCTCGGAAGGATAGAAGCCTGGGTTAACTTTGAGCTGCTCAGAATTGAATTCCTGGAGTGAGCAGTCAGTTAGCCTGTAATACTGCATTCTAACCACTGCACCACTACAGCTCTTTATAAAGTCAATGTTGAGTCCTGTAGAGATAGAGGTCATATAGAGATTACGTAGAGGCCATGTGCAGCAAACTGCCACGCCTCAGTACCTGTTTACCTCAAATGTCTATGAGCTCACCTAATTAGCACCACCTGGCATCACCAAGAACCATCAAGATATGCGAGACTCTGCCCTGGCTGGGATGTTCTTAAAGATTGACAAGGAGAATACACCAATAACGATGCTGTTGCTATATACTCTTTGCTGCTTGTTAAAACTGTATAAAAAGCAATAAACTCTGCGAAGGTAGACAGACATTTTGGATACTCTGCTATGACTGGTTTCTGAATCCATCAGAGCCCTGGTTTCTGCCTGTATAAATTGAAGCAATTTTTTGGGCAAGATTTTGAAAGTACTTTCACATTATATTTTTCCTAGGGCTTAGAGACAGTGATTGCCCAAAGGTCACTATTCCATGATACTAACATATAAAAATAATATATTGGGCAACTAACTATCTGAATAACATATAATTACTAAAATTAAATGATGGGAATCCTTTTTTAAGTTAAAATTGAATTTAAAGTAGATACCTTATTCTGTTGAAAGAAGGAGGGTGAGAGGAGGAGGGCAAGAGGAGGAGGTGATGGTGATGGTAACAGTGGTGTTAATAATAGTAGTGATGATTATAGTAATTAATTATCATTGATAACACCCAAAAACAAGTGACAACAATCATAAGACTCCTTCCCATGGAAAAATGTTTTGAATTGTTGAAAAAAATGATAGGATGGGACTTTGAAGACTTAGAGAGGAGTAGAAGGAAATAAAGTTTACAATTATTGACAGATTATAATTATTGCAATGTACTGAAGGATATTTGTGAATAATGGACACAGAAAGTTAATTTCAAGAGTGCCCACTATTATAGATAGATTGTGTTTAAAAGTTATATTGGAAGAGGAATAATGTTTACCACACAAGAACAAGACTCATCTGAAAGTTGATTTAAAAATGACAGACTATAAGAATGATATAGAAAAAGACACCTCACTTGGATAAACAAATGAAATCAGCTGATGTCTTCTCATTAATAAAACATCAGCTGCCAGGAATCACTTTTCAGGATGGGTAGCTATAGAAATCAAATAAATAAATAAAATTAAAAGGGATATACAAATAACAACTTTGTTCCCCAAATAAAACCAGCAAAGGCCACAGAACATGTACTTTTGGGTTCTCCCCTGGGATTACTCCACCCTGCCAATGAATAACGATTTCGAATACAATTGGAAACATGCAGTTGGGAGAATTTCCATCTCCCCTACATGCAGTGGTGGGATTCCGCCGGTTTGCACCTATTCAGGAGAATTAGTTGTTAACTTTCTAAGCAGTTCGGAGAACCAGTTTTTGGAAGAAATCTTATTTTGTTTTTTCCACTTTACAGGGCTAATTTGTATGGAAGGCAGGAAGGAAACATTCTGGTGTTGTTTTTTAGCCTAATCTTTATTTCCCTGCTTACAGAAACTGCCTCTCTGGTTAACATTATTACATTGTAATAACGAAGTGCCCATCGACCTGACTGACATTGAGTTGGCCATGCCCACACGGTCACATGACCACCGAGCCATGCTTAGCCAGATGGTCACTAGGGCAGAAAACCAGTTGTTAAATTATTTGAATCCCACCACTGCCTACATGATACAGGTTACGATCAAGAAAAGCCTCTAATTAACTGACACTTAATCTACTGTGGGTGGTAAGACACCCCTAAAACCCCCCAGTGTGTGTGTTCTGTTAAGATACAATCTGTTGTTCCTTAAAATGGCTTCTACTGTACAGCACAGTGGAGTTGCCATGGTAATGGCTTCACAGTACTCCACAAGGAGGCTCCCTCTGATAAGGGGGAAAATCCAACATTTGGTTCTGACCCTTACCCCCTATAAATAAATACCCGGGCAAAGCCAGTTGTTGTATAAAATATGAATTTAACTCAGCTAGGGTCCTTGAACTTCTTCAATGAATGTCTCAGGAATTCTACCTGTCTCATACCTAATACAACCGGAAGTTATAAAGCACAGAAAAGGCTTTACTTTGGCACAATTTCCCTTCACCCATTTTTGAGGAATGACAGCCTTATTGGAATAGCAACACTTTTTGACATCTAGAAACAACACATGTTCTTCTCTGCTTTTATTTCAGAAATATTTTCACCAATCTATCCTACCATTTCTATAAAAATATCCAGAACACATGGCTCAACTTTTACATTTCCTTACTCCTTTCAGACATCAACACTGTCACAACATACAGTGTTGCCAGATTCTGCTGCCAGTACTCAAAATTCACTAGATAATGACTTCTTGCTCATACTAAGCATCTAATTCTATAGTTTACAGTCTACCAACACTGAGCTTTCATTCCCCCTACACTTTTTACATCTTTTATGTGTATGTCTTTTTTTATTAACAATATGCCTTGCTTGTGCCTTATACTAATCTACAACTATAGTAAAGACTGAGATGATATGAAATTGTGATAGTAACTTCTACAGCTGCCCTTGATTATGCTTTTTTTATTTTCCCAGGAATCTAAGGAATATTCTGTTTTCTTGTTGTTTGTCGATGATGCACTATCCAGTTACAATTGCTTGAGCTGTATGATCATATAGTCTCCTTAATCAAATAAATAAGTAAAATTTGACTTCACACTTTGGAGTCCATATCCTCCATCAGAGAAATCTTTGTTCCAATACTCTGAAATAATCCAATATTAATGGCATTTTGCAGGAAAAAAATGGTCCCCTATATGCAGTAATAGAAGCTGCCAAACTCATCTCTCTTATTGTCACAAAAAGTTATATTACTCACGTAGCTTTTGTTAATAAGCATGTACAGTATAAATTACATATCTAAAAACCACATATTTGTTGCCATTTATTCTCACTGAATGTGAGCACAGGAATGTCAATGTGAATGAAAATTCTTCATCACTACAAAGTGAATACATTTTTTATATTTATTAATATAACTTTGGCAACATATAAATTGAGAGTTATCATATATGGACACAAAACTCTGTCAGAAAACTTTTCCCTCTGCAATCTAGTTCAGATATTTCTTATTTATATGTGGTACTTTATTGCCGCCACCACAACTACTACAGTTATTACAAGGTGAACCTGGAATTAATTTTTCACCTTCAGGTTCAAATAGAAATGTTTCACTACTGCTTGCAGTGTGAAATGACATCCACACAGAAAGAAGCAGGAAGGACCATGGGAGGGTTTTTTTTGTATCAGAATCTAATCAATGATCTTTCGCTATTTAGAATGGTGAAAAATCTTCCATTCATCCCATACTTTTCACTGTTTAAATCTACTTCAAATTTCTCCAATATTCTTGGAAGGACAGCATATTAGTCTCTTATGACAACTTCTTTTCTGACTCAGCAAGAGCCCTCTTAAACTAATAAATAATGCAATAAAGAAAAAGACACCCTGAGCTGAAAAATAACTGCATCTAAAACACTATGTGAAGAAGCAATAGGAAATAAATGAGACAGCAAGATTCCTGGTTGAAATAAATTAGACCATAATTCTTATATTATGGGGGGAAATAATAGAAAACTGAAGAAAGAGAAAAGAAGAAAAATCTAAGCAATTTAAGAACCATCAATCTCATATGCCACAAACATGTAGAAAAGGAAAACAAACAAACAATGCTCTTTTTTTAAGTTCAAATAGGTTAATGACAAAGGTATATTTTCACACAAAGGGAAATTTTGCAAATTTGACATTTATAGAATCTAATAATAGCCTTCCCATCTTAGTTTCTTCCCATTTTGTTTCTCAGAGTTACCTTCAAGTTGTTTATGGGATGCTCTAAAGGACGAGATGGGGACAACTATTTGCTCAAATGGTATTCGAAACAATGTTCTCTCAGCCCAGATGGAACACGGAGTCTTCACGGTTAACAGCCCCTGATGAAGTTGTCTTCCATGAATTTATCCAAATTTCTTTTAAAGGTATCCATATCAGTAGGGATCACCAACTTTTGTAATAATGATTTACTATACACATTGATGTCCAATAAACCTACTGTAATACCCTGCCCTATTGTTTTTTATACAGGAGGTATAAATGAAGTAATCAATTATATTTCAATAGCAAATTTAGAGCAATACTGGTTTGGAGTCTGACAATGCAGATCAAAGTCTCTTCTCTGCCCATTTCCTCCCTGTCATGTAAATTTTATCTATCATTATCACATGCCTTTCATTGACATCCTTTTTCTTAAGTTAAAAGTTCCCAAAGATTCCCAATTTTTTTCTTCAAAAGGTCCTTTGAGTGCTTCCCCAATCATTTTGGTTGTCCTCTAATCTTTTTTCCCCCTCCTGTAATCAAATACTTCTTTTTCAATTATTGGGAAAAGGTTGGATCACATTTAATACTGAATGCTTTCAAATTTCAAGAGTTCAGGAATCAGTAGTGGTGTTATCAGTAGATAATGAATTATATTTCAATAGCACATTTAGAACAGCTGGTTTGGCACCTGAAAATACAGACCAAATTCTATGTGCATAATAAAGGTTTTTAAATCCACTTGTGGGCTGTCAGCAGCTGACCTCTCCAGCAGCTGAATCAGAATCTGCGGCATGAGAGTCAGGGTCAACACCAAGACAATTTGACAGCTCTGAGGGGGAAGAAGGAGTGGAGCTGGTAGAGAAAGAGAGAGAGAGAGACAGAGAGAGAGACAGAGACAGAGAGAGACAGAAAGAGAGAGAGCCTGGGTCGTCCATCAGCCCTCAGATGGAGAGTCAACAGCCCCCAGGTGTGGAGGTGGCTGATGAGGAAGAGAAGAAATAGCTGAGTCCAGTACCTGATGTGCTGATGTGCAGAAGGAAGAGGAGAGGAGAGCAGTGAACATCTGTGGGCAGATCCTTGGGAGGAAGAGCCACTGCTGCTAGGGAAGCCCCATCCGAGCTCTGGGCATAAAAAGCAGGAGAGTGGAGATGAATAGATGTGGTAGACAAGTACTCATCTTCTGGCCAAAGGGACTTGTTAGCCTGCGTTGAGAGAGGAACTTTTTGCCAGGGCTGCCAGCATTCCTAATAAAGGAATATTCGAGTTAACTTCAGAGGTTTTGTCATGTTTGGGGAGCTGGGTCAGAACACCACTACCAGACCATTTTACATCCGTAAGCCATTCATGATGGTCAAAGAATCCATTGAAACAATGTGAAATGTTATATAGAGGCTGCACTCAGATGTAGGGTGACACTGAGAAAGAAAGTGATAGAAATTAAAGGTTGACAAGTGGAAGTATCCTTCCCTGGGTAAAGACACTCTGGACTGTAACCACTGTTTGAAGCAGAAACTCTTGGTTACACTAGTATGTAACAGCTGCAGTTTTTGGTGCATGGAAATATAAAATGAGATTTATGGCAATGCAATTTTACAGAACAAAGCTTTTATGTTGTTGAGGATTAAGATAATCCTTACCACCTGCCAAGAATAGCTGGATACTCTTCAGAAAAAGACTTTCATTTATCAATAAAGAAAAAAGCTTATTTGCAAAAGGTCTTACAACTTTCCACTTCAAGTCCGTTCTGCTAGGAGGAATGCTAATCTTACTATTCTCAATTTTAACCACTAAAATTTTCTGAGGGAGGAGTGACTAACATCTATCATTAACTGTATATAATGTACTGTAGGAGTATGCACAACAATTTAAAACACCAAGAGATGGAAGACTTTCAATTGAAAAATTCTAGACTCTTAATGCATTTAGTACATTATTTTTAGTATTTTTGTATTGTCTTCCTCTTTGTTTTAATGTAACATTCTTTCTTAAGAAACAAGACTAAAATTTTAACAATATTATAAAATTACACAGAACAAAATAATTTTGATGTTTTATCCATAAATAAAAATATAATTATTGTTATAAATTCTTAGGGACAATTACAAAGCACTTTCCCTATCATCTGTAGATTTTACAAAACTACTTTCCAAATCCATTTCTATAATAGTTTTTGTTTTATATACAAAACTATAATTTGCCTTATTTGATATTTAATTTATTAAAAATAAGGAACTTGCTAAGAAGTCACTGTGAAATTATAGCTTCATTTTTTTAAAGAGAGACCTTACCCTAATTCCCACTGAATAAATATTTTGTTCACATTGCAGATTGAATCTAGCTTATTCTTTTTATTAGTTGGACATATTTGTCAATTACTCAGTAATTATTTCCTGACATATTCATTTTTATAAAATAAAAATAGTTTAGATGTAATTGCTGTGTGCCTAAAGGAAAAAAAAAATAATTGATTTAGAATGAAAACTATGAAAAAACATTTACTGAGAGAAAATTTCACCAACAGTTTTGTTAATTTTAGAAGATATGACATAAAAGCTATCAATTAAATTCTTAGACAGAACCTAAAAGGGATTAAAGGAAAAATATCAGAATCTAGAATGCACTTCAGGGTATTGATGACCACCTTTAAAGCACTCCATGGTAGTGGATCTGGGTACTTGAGAGACCGCCTTCTGCCGATTACCTCCCTCCGACCGATTAGATCGCACAGACTGGGCCTCCTCCGAATCCCATCTGCCAGTCAATGCCGACTGGCGACTACACGGAGGAGAGCCTTTTCTGTTGCAGCTCCGACCCTGTGGAACGATCTCCCTGTTGAGATTCGTACCCTCACCACCATCCAGACCTTCCGCACAGCCCTTAAGACCTGGCTCTCCCAGCAGGCCTGGGGATAAGTTCTTAAATTACCCGCCCAAGTGTTGACTGTTGAATGCAAGTTGTGTTTTATTATTTTATTTTGTTCACTCACTGTTTGTCTTTTATTATTGCACCCCCTTCCCTGTGATTGTAAGCCGCCCTGAGTCCCCTCAGGGAGAAGGGCGGCCTATAAATCTTAATAAAATGTTAAAAAAAAAATGTTAATGATTCATCCATCCACATGTCTTTTGGTTGGAATGTGGGCAAAAGTATGTTAGCTTGCAAAATCAACTTTAGAATAGAGATCCTAGTTTACAGAGAATACCATAAGTATACTGATAGTAAAAAGCACTTATTTGTGACATGCTTCCAGGGACAACTTCTGGGAGATGTGAAGAATGAGACAGCCAGAGTTTATAGGAGTCTTTGAGTCTTAAATCTCATATTTATCCTCTTTTGGAGCACAATCTTTACTTGGGACAAGCTGGAAAAACAACTCATAAGTGACCAATATAGTCCCTACCAAACTTATGTTGTCACAGGGGTGTCACGTCACGTATCAGGACTTTTTCCACTTTGCTAAACTGGGTGTGGGTGTGGCCAGCATGTGACACATCTGTTTGACAGCCCTGTTCTAGAAGATGCTGTTAGTTGCAGGGAAGTTATCTAAATATGCAAGCTGGGTCGTTAAATCAAGTCTAGATATTCTAAAGGCAAGGATAATTAGTTTTATCCCATGCAAAGCTGGATCTGTTTATGTTAAATCTAACTGCATGGAAGATGTTGATTAGATCTATTAACCCCTTTTCAGCATTACTACAATATGATTAACCTCTCATTAACCTAGGTAAGCATGCTGTCAGAACAGGACTAGTAAAGCAGCTTCCCTTGTGGAATTTCCTATTCCCAAACATCCAGATTCTCCAGCACTAAGCTCAATCTTTGATCATTTTTAAGATGCCTTGTTAAGAAGTGACATTTCCAAAAAGCTTTGTGTCAGGATAGATTTTGTATATTAAAACATGTATTATTAATGTATGCACATTTTAGATTTTCTTTTGGAATTTTATATTAGATCATGGTGAGAGGAAATAGGAGATTTTCTTAGTGCTTTATAATATTATAAAGAACAAACTAGCTATTTTTATTCTATAAATCTAATCAAGCATCAGATGAGAATTAGTTGTTGTTTATTTAAGTAGCAGTCTCTGGGTCACAGAGGGAATGCAAAAGGGTAGATAAAACATTATAAGCAAACCAAAAGACCCAGCAACTCCTGAAGAAAAAATAGGAATCATCTACAACATATAATGTAAGAACTGCAACAACCACTATGTAGGACAAACAGGCAGAAGACTGGCACAATGGATCCATGAACACCAACTGGCAGTAAGAAGACATGATGAAAATTCTTTAATTTCACAATATATAGACAGATTTAACCATAGTTTCAATTTGGAAAATGTGACAATCCTAGACTAGGCCAAATCAAAAAATGCCATGGGCTTTCTAGAAGCCTGGCACTCTGACAAATCAGCCATCAATAGACAAATAGACATTAATAACATCTATAGATAAGGTGACCAGACGTCCCAATTTCGGCAGGACAGTCACAATTTATAACAATTTGTCCCGTGTCCCGGGGCGTTTTAAAAAAGTCCCGATTTTCTGGCTTCATGTTGAAAGTCCAGTGGATTTGCTTAAGAAATCCTAACCGGAGCAAGACAAAAGACACTCTATCTAAACCCTCTCTCTGTCTCAGTACTTTCATTGAAGATATAATTAAAATGTTAAAGCAAGAAAATGGACCCCCCTGCACCCCTTTTACCTCATTTTATAAGAAAAGATGACTCAGTACCATAGAGCTGCAGGAAATACTTGGCTAGAGAAGTCGTGAGTGTTCCTTCCTGGATTTTCTGGAGGGGAGGGGCACGGTGGTTGGAGGTCGGCTTGTGTGGAAAAAATGGTGGCAAAGTTTCTTTGAAAAATATTTCCCTGACTAATTTCACCATTTTAATTTGCTCAGTTCTTTGTATTTACATCATTCTGGATTGACTTGGAGTTCCTGCCTGCTGGTAAGTGAGCTGGGTTTTTCTTTTATTTTTTTAATGTATTTTAAAATAATATTTTATTTATTGTGCATAGGATTTTTAAAAATAGTTTTACTATGTGTGGATTCTTTTTTTAAATTGTCTTAGACTATTTAAAAAAAGATTCTATCCAAAATAAATTGAAATAAACCATTTTAAAAATTCTACACACAATACTTTGAAATATATTGTCCATAGAATTTTTAAAAATAGTTTTACTTCAATTTATTCTGTGTGGAATAGTTTGAAATGTTTTACTTCAATTTATTCTATGTGAATTCTTTTTTAAAATTGTCTTAGACTATTTAAAAAAAGATTCTATCCAAAATACAAAATACCAGCTGCAGTTATTCACTTAAGAACTGTGGCAAGAAAGGTGGTATAATGGGCTTAGTGACCAAAGTTACAATGGCATTGAAAAAATTGACTGATGACCATTTTTCACACTTAGCGACCATTTTCACACTTAGCCACTGTTGCAGCATCCTCATGGTCACGTGATCAAAATTTTGATGTTTGGCAACAGATTCGTATTTATGATGGTTTCAGTGTTCTGGGGTCATATAATCACCTTTTGACAAAGTCAAATGGGGAAAACAGATTCACTTATGTTACTAACTTATCAGCTGCAGTTATTCACTTAAGAACTGTGGCAAGAAAGGTGGTGTAGTGACCAAAATTACAATGGCATTGAAAAAAGTGACTGATGACCATTTTTCACACTTAGCAACCATTTTCACACTTAGTGACCGTTCAGCATCCTCATGGTCACATGATCAAATTCTTGATGTTTGGCAACAGTTGCAATTTATATTTGTAAATTGTAGTTATGTTGAAATAAAAAATATTACAATACTATTTTTGCGTTGTATGAACATTTTTGTTGCTCCGTATAAAATTTTTAATCAAGCCCCTCCCCCCCTCTGGTCAAAGGTGTCCCTCTTTCCAATCTGAAAATCTGGTCACCTTATCTATAGACCAGTGATGGGATTCACAATTTTTACTACCAGTTCTGTGGGCGTGGTGTGGCTTGGTGAGCATGGCTTGGTAGGTGTGGCAGGGGAAGGATACTGTAAAATCTCCATTCCCACCCCACTCCAGGGGAGGGTTGCTGCAAAAATCCCCATTTCCTCTCGATTAGCTGTGACTCAGGAGGCAGAGAATAGATGGGGGTGTGGTCAGTCAGAGGTGGTATTTACCAGTTCTCAGAACTACTCAAAATTTCCACTACCAGTTCTCCAGAACTGGTCAGAACCTGCTGAATACCACCTCTGCTATAGACTATACAAAAGAGACAATCAACCAGCCCAAAAGAGAACAAAAATACTCCAGCATCTCTCCATTAGTATTCAGCAACCAGGTCAGCATAGATTAACTCCAAGGTTAACTTCAGACCAACAATCGAGTAAACAATACCCCAATCAAGGAACTTCCAAAGAGCCATCAGTAAACAGCCCAATCAAAGAAACTCCAAGACCACCACTACCCACACCGACAAACAAGTCACCAGAATATAAACTGACAAACAAACAACACTCCTTACTAGCACTGATGATGTTACCTAATGAAACATCTGCAAGAAAACAGGCTCAGAGAGCACCAAGGACATTTCAACCCTGAGATACAAATATTCTATTGGAAAGGAGGTAAGGTAACTTTTGTCCTATCATGTTTTTAACCAAAATGATATATTTTAAGCTGTTATTAGCATTTTAAAGAAAGTTAGTATTAGTAGCCATATATAAATATAAATACTATACTTCTTCAACATCTTTAGAAATAAAGTAAAAAAAAAATAAAAACCAATTTACAGATAGTCTTTAATTTATGACTGCTCATTTAACTGCAGTTAGAAGTTACAATGGCCTCAGAAAAAGTGACTTATGACCTAACCTTAAAGTTACAACTGCTGTATCACCTCTCAATCATGTGATCTCAATTTGGGTGTTTGAAACTGGCTCACATTAGGACAGCTGCAACATCTTGCTGTAAAAGGGTCACCCCTCGCAGTCTTCCCAGCCAGCTTCCAACAAGCAAAGTCAATCAGGGAAGCTGGATTTGCTTAATAATCATATGATTCACTTGACCATCATGTGATTTGCTTAATTACTATGGTAAAAATTATAAAATCATCTCCATTCATATGATGGCTTCATTAATCACTGTATCACTTAGCAACCAAAATCCCGATCCCAATTATGGTTGTAAGTTAAAGACTAGCTATACTTCAAGAAAAACCTGGGATATTTGATTGATGGCTTGATTAATCACTGCATCACTTAGCAACGAAAATTCCAATCCCAATTATGGTTTAAGTTAAAGACTAGCTATACTTCTAGAAGTAAAACATGGGAAATTTGATTCTACACCCACTCATCATTCAATGACTATATCAGCAGATTCACAAATACAATCATAAGAAATGGTAAGAAAATAATAATAATTTTGAAACCAATGTGCATATTTATGACCAGATGTCATCTGCCTGACAACAATACACACTGCTTTATCTGAATGTAGTGATCTTTGCAGTATGCATCTCTCAGTCATTTGTTCACCATTTCACTTAAGAGTCTGGTTACTGCAACAGAACTTAGCCAATATTGAACCAATTGTAGAATGTTTTGGGGCAGGGGAATCAGAAAATTGGGAAAAGGAACAATGATATTCTTGTTCCCCTCCCCATATTTATGTGGTTTTTTTAAAGATATGGTTCTAGAAGAGAGAAAATCAATAAGTGGACAAGGGAAATTTCTCAAGTTATACAATTAATGTACCATATAACATTAATAGAAGATAAACCATCCTACACAAAGTACATTAATTACAGATAACCCTTGACCTACTACCATTCATTTAATGACTGTTCGAAGTTATGATGACAGGACTTACGACCAGTCTTTGCACTCAGAACTGCTGCAACATCATTGGTCACATGATCAGAATTTGACTGCTTTGCAGTTGGCATGTATTTATTAGCATTGCAACATCCCATGATCACTGTCTGAGAGCTGTTAGGGATTTCTGATAAGCAAAGTCAAGAGGGCTGCTGGATTTGTTTATGAGATTCATTTAATTACCATGAAAAAAAAAATTGTAAAAACAGGCATGACTCTATAAATGACTTAAGTAATGCTAATGCTTAGCAGTGGAAGTTCCAATCCTAATTGTAGTGATAAGTCAACGACAACCTATAAACTAAAAAAAAAATGTTTTCCATATTTTTAAGCACTGAACAGTTTGCAGGTGGAGCTGAAACAATTCAGTTGCAGGCTTTATATTTAACATCCTTAGAATAACTTTTTTCCTTCCAACTCGTCTCTACTAATTAATATTAATTAATCAGCTACAATCTCAAAAAGCAATTAAGGAGAAATGTTGGCACTTGGGAATGTTTGTCTACAGTGTGTCATCCTGTTCAATTAGTACACTGTCAGCTTTGGAACAAGATTGTGATTTTCAGAATTATGATGAGGTGGGGGGATTAGAAAAGCAATTTTGACTCCAAAAAGATAAGGAGCCTCCAACAAAAAAGCAAATATATTTTAAACGGTTTCAGTATGCAATATAATTAAAAACAGCTCAGTCTTAGGCTTTTAGACAACCGCAAAAATCCAGATACAGTCAAACAATATTGTATCAGCTGCCAATATGTTCATGCATGCATATGCATAATTTGGCAGTACCCTGTGCAAGTAGAGATTCCAAAATATTTAATCATGTTTCAATCAAGTTAATGAACTGGCAGAATTATCAACTATCTTTAAAAACAATATAATAAAGTCATGTTAATAGAATAATGGAATAACAGAGTTGGAAGCAACTTTGGACTTTCTTGTCCAATCTCTTCTTAAAGACCTACGGTGATGGAGCATCCACAACTTTTGAAGAAAGCTGTTCCACTGATTAATTGTTCTAGCTGTCAAGAAATTTCTCCTTATTTCTATGATTCTTTTTAAATAACAAGGCGAGAGTCGTCGTTGAAACAGTAACGGTTTTTTCCGGTTTATTTGTAACAGGTCTGGCTACATAGAGGATTCAGAACACGGACAGCTCCTGACGAACTGACAGCTCTTTATATACTTGAGCTGTCAGTTGGCCAGCCAATAGGAGACCGGCGTGTCTCCTTCCAGCTGGCAGGTGCATCGCAGCCAATCGGATGCCGGCTGCTCCAGCCCCTCCCATCGGCTGGCATGGGAGGACGTAACAATTCTCATTTTGATTAGTTTCCATTCATTGTTTCTTGTTGGTATTGTACAATCCAATTACCCACACTATGAGGATTTTGAGACCAAGTTGATTGGTGTTCCTATGTAGAGGGAGACATACATTGACTTTCTGATCATCTGTTAATATGTTGGAGTTTAATTGAAATTGTTTTATTTCATTTCCATTTGGGAATCCTATTGTATGCTACCCAGAGTTGCAGTTTGCAAGTTATATACATTCTTTACATGAATGAATGAAATGAATGAATGAATCAGTAAAGAAACATATCAATCAGAAATGGGCATATCAAGTGGCTTTCAAACAATTGTCTTTTTAAAGAATTAATCAGTAGCAAGTGGGACTGACTTTGATATTTTAAACTTTACCTAGATGTTGAGCTTTGATCACATCTAGTAATTCCTTCTGAACCATTTGCTGTATTTCTTATTCCCCAGATGGGCAGACTATTTCCATTTAATTTGATCTTAGCTTCAATCCTACCCTGTTATGTTCTTTTTAACTGCTTTAGCCTAGATGAATCTTTGGGTCTCCTATTCTGATTTTTTTTTCTTTTCTTTATTTTTTGCAGCACTAACTTATCCATCGGAGTTCTGCTTCAGATCTTTGAAAGATCCCAGCATAGCTTCCCAGATTTCAAGCCCTGGTCTTGCTTATAGTAGCAGGGCACTCACTGCTGCAGGGCACATTTTTAAAGGTCACCATTGAGCTTTGGAGTGGGGAGATCTGTGAAATGTTAGATGACAGCTGTTCAAAGTCCCCTCTTGTTCAAAAGGCCTGCCAGAATTCCCATTAACATTCCAGAAGATTCACCCCAATATCTGTATTAATTGATGGATAGTCCAGCCACATAAAAAATAAAAGAAAACTCTCAATTATACATTATATCTTTTAGAATGTTAGTTTAAAAAGTGATTTTAAATTAATCATTTAATAATATGGCATAATATTTTCAAATCTGGGACTTGTTTTATCAATGGTTGGACAACAGGGGTAGAAATTAGGAACTTAAGAAGTATTACAATGTAAACAAAGGGACTCAGACAGTAAGTTGTTCACTAAGCACATATTGTATATAAAACGAAAATCAATAAAAAACAAAAAACAATAATATGGCATAATTTTGTGCTAAAGATTGAAAAAAAAGCTTCAATAAAATATAATTTTACTTTTATTCAGGAAAAACATTAGTGGTAAAGCAGATACTTTGCCGAAGTTCCCCCCATAACAGTCAGAATAGATAAGACTGTCTAGTCGAAGTCCGTTTCCAATATGAAGATTTATTCTTGATAGGGCTAGCCCAGGGGTCAGCAACCTGCAGCTCTGGAGCAGCATGTGACTCTTTCATCCCTCTTCTGCAGCTCCCTGATGCCGGTCAGCTCCACAATTGGCAGGGCTTTCAGTTAGGACAGGTAGAGGAAAAAGGATGCAGTGCTAGGAGGAGACTCTTATGGTGGGGGAGCTGGACTTCTGATCGGCTCCAGAATGGAACAGGGGGCTTCCGATTTGGACCGTTGTGGCTCTTTGAGTGTTTAAGGTTGCTGACCCATGGGCTAGCCTTACAGTTAAGCAAAGTGGAGCAGCAGTGAAAAACAGGTCTTTTGGTACAATGAGAAATCATCAACATGTTCATTGCTTTATCATTATTGTGCATTTTACTGCTAAAAGGGGTTGATCCATAATTTTTCCACTTTAAGTGCCAATTTGACTTGTTATTATATTCTTGTTTATGTCTATGTGAATGCTGTTTTGGTGTTCTGCCTCAGGGAACATAATGACATAGGCCAGTCTTGACTATAGAGGCTTTCCAAGGCAGTAATTTTTCTCCACATGATGGTAGTTCTAACAAAGAATGTAACAAAATAATATATTATTGACTATGGTCCTTCAAACTTTTAAAACCAAGTGGCAATTAAGTTGACTTCTATTTTTTTATATATGCCGATAGGCACTTTAATGCTAATAATGAAGAGAATTTTCATGAAGTATAAAGTTGACACTGAAAAGTGAGAATCATTGCTTATATAAAAAACATTCCCAACAGAAAGTCAACATTTTGAAGCTGAAATGTTTCTGAAGTATTGGAACCTTCATATTATCCTACTAAAATGTAATAATGTTGAAATGATTCTGACAAATGTGTGGCAGAATATGGTTATGCTCTCACTTGCATAGTAAACTTAGCAAAGAAAGAAAGAAAGAAATTTACTGATTTATTGTACTCTCAATTATGCTTGTATCAAATAACCACTAATATCAACTAATTTTGGAGGGACATTTTGAGAAATTTTGGATGACATTGTATTTGGAATTTAACAAGGCAGAGTTTCTTTGTGAAAAGTTGATAATTTTGGTGTGATATCTTCCTCTATAGAAGCTACTTTTTCTATTGTTTCTGGGTATAGTTTCACATTTGTAGCTAAATAATGTCTCCAAATTTATCCTCCTAATGCTTTGACTTGTTATCCTGAATTTAGTGAAAGATGGGCACAACTAGACATCCAACATAAATGACCTAATAGCAGCAGTCAATCAATAGGAAACCAGAGGTCCTCTCTTCTGTTCCCACCTGTTTATCCATCACTGTTGACAATGGTATCCAATCCAACCTAGAATGTACTATATTGTATTATTGTACTATCTTCAGATGAAGCCAAAACAATGACAGTGAAAACAAAAGAAGCTTTCCTCAGTTTCATCCATGAGATACCTGACTCTTGGTTTTCTATACATTAAGATTCAAATTCAAATCCATAAATCACGATGAAAATTAATCATAGATATGTAATTTATTTTTTATTTTAAAAGTGTTTTTTCTTAATCTTTTTTGAAATTTATTTGTTTATTAAACATATTTCTAACTTGCTGTCAACATATTTCTAACTTGCTAATTTTTGATTACACAAGGGACAACTATAAACACTGCAGCACTTTATTTCCACAAGGTCTCTGAAACAAGTACAAGCAAGGGTGGGCTTCAAAAATTTTAGCAAGGGGTTCTCTGCCTGGTTGCTGGGTGAGCGTGGCCATCAGGGACGTGCACTCACTAGAGGCAGGGGAGGCGGAGCCTCACCAGTCTCCTCAGGAAAAGGAAGGAATTTTAAAGATTTTTTTCTAAAATAATTAAGGCCAAGCTAGTTGCTACCAGACTTCAACTCACAGTGATTTGGAGTGTACATAGTGTTTAAGTATAGGAGGAGGCCAGAGAACTCGAGGCCTCCTTTGCATAAGGATTTTTTTGCCTTTTAAGGGTTAACCAAGGGTTAAAAAGCAAAAAATTAGTATGCAAATGAGGCCCATAGTTCTCGGGCCTCCTCCTGCAGAGGACACGTGGTGGCTCTAGGAGCCACTATCCTAGCCTGCCTGGCCCTGGAGCCTGGCTAGACCGAATCTGGAATTTTGGCTAGCTGGAAGGTATGTTGGTCAGAGGGAGGGGACAGGGGGGAGGAATTCAATTTATTTGTAATTTAAGTAATTGTCATTTGTTTTTATTGTCTGTGTGTGTGTGTGTGCGTGCGTGTGTGTGTGTCAATTTGAGAGAGAGTTTGCTTGAGAAGAGAGGGAAGGAGCAGATGCAGGGAGGGGAGCCTTGTTTGTTTTGAGAAGAGAGGGGCAATAGTGATTCTGAGAATTACACTGACAATAGTTTTGGGAATATAGTGGAAGATTACATTTTCTCTTCTGCTTCTTATAATCATTTTAAGAAGTTCTCCAGCAAGTTCTTTTGCAGTTAAGTGGTTTGCAAATGGACGGAGCTCTGGGAGAAAGCGGCGGGAGCGGAATGCTGTCCTCTATTGCCGGAAAGTCCGGGGAGGGAAGCGGGGCTTGTGGAGACTCGCTCGCAGCCGGCTTCTCTGGAGTGGATGGGGGGGGGGGCGATAGAAGCGGAGTGGATCCTCTTGCCGCTGCGGGCCTGGCTTGTGGAGTGCCAAAAGCGGCAAGAGGATCCACTCCGCTTCTATCGCCCCCCCCCCCTCCACTCCAGAGAAGCTGGCTGCGAGCGAGTCTCCACAAGCCCCGCTTCCCTCCCCGGACTTTCCAGCAATAGAGGACAGCATTCCGCTCCTGCCGCTTTTTTTCAGAGCTCCGGCAGGCCTTGCAGAGTGCCAAAGGGGGAGGGGGCCTCTTGGAACACCCCCCCACCCCTCTTCGCCATTTCCTCCGGGGCTGCTGGGAGACAGAACCAGGGCTGCAAACACCCCCCCACCCCTCTTCGCCTTTCACCTCTGCAGCTCTCGCTCCAGCCTGCTGCCGGGGGGGGGGGGGGAGCCGCTTTCTCTCTTTTTGCCTCACCAGCCAGAAGCTTCACCGCACGTCACTGGTGGCCATGGTGCACCACGACGGAGAGTGGGTGTTTTTGCCCCCCCTGGGCTCCTGGAGGCCCTCTGGAGGCCAGTTTCTGGCTTTCCCAAACTTCCGGTAGGCCCGTTTTTCACCCTCCCTGAGCCTCCACATATGCCCTGCACTTACCTGCATCCAAAATGGGCTGCATGGGGACTCGTGGGAGGGGTGGTGTCAGCAGTACCAGCCAGAAGTAGGATTTGGGGGTTCTCTGAAATGCACAGAATCTTAACTAGAGGTTCTCCTGAACCCCTGCAAACCCCCATCAGCCTACCCCTGAGTACAAGTACTCCTTAACCTACGACCTCAATCGAGTCCAAAATTTATTTTGCTAAATGAGAAATTTGTTGAGTTTTGCCACATTTTACGACTTTTCTTGCTTCGGTTGTTAAGTGAATCATGCAGTTGTTAAATAAGTAACAGGTTGCAAAGGGGGATCACATGACCCTGGGGCTTTGCAACCATCATAAATGTGAGTCAATTGTCAAGCAGCCAAATGTAAATTACGTGTCCATGGGAATGTTGCAATGGTCATAAGTGAGAAAAATGGTCATAAGTCCCTTTTTCAGTGCCATTATAACTTCTAACAATCACTAAGTGAACAGTTGTAAATCAAGTTGAATTGGAGAATGCATTTTATTTTGCAAAGGTGACACAAAAACAAGACAGTGAAGACTTTTTACTGCAGACAATGAAGCTGTGTATTTAAAAATATTTACAACTCAACTCTGATATTCATCTGGTATCAGGTTTTGTCCTAAGTCTTCCTCCCAGAAACGATTCCCCTTCTACCTCCTCTGCTTCCTTCCCCTTTCACTTGTTTTTTCTCTGTTTTTCAAGAGAGAAAAAAAGGAAAGTTGGAGTAGGCTGGATTCAACACAGTTCAACTTTCTGCTGCCTCTGCTCAGCTGAACAACTATTCTCAAATTGGGAGAAAACCTCCTTCAATATCTTCTCCCTACTCCTTCCCCAGAGACCAGGGCTTCACCAATGACCAATCAGCCCCCCACTTCCAATCTTGGGTGTTGCATTAGGATTTCCTATGTAATCTCTGGGTCTTCACTTTTCTTCTTCCAGAGCAGAGACACTCTTGGCTTTATCTTCTCCCTTTCCACTGTTGGAAGAAATATCCTTCTGGGTTCAGTTCCAAGTGGGGAGAAAGGCACTGGAAACATGGTGGCTGCTTAGAAAGATGGTTTTAATGGTGGACAGGACCACATGGTTTGGGGTCTTGGGGGAAAAGGCAATCACATGCCATGGAGCTCCTGGGTGAAAAAAGGGCAGAGATGCTTAGTGTCCCTGGGTTTTATGCCCTCTCTGGGCTTTGAACTTCCTGGGACATAGGAAGAGTATCCTGATAGGTTGCTGTCAGAGGTCATAGATAGGTTTGTAGATTGTCTGTGTGCTAAGTTTGGTGGGTGGTGCAATGAAGGGCAATGAAATGGGGTAGATCTTTGTTATGTAGATTAGACTGACTCAGGCCATAATGGTCCATTGACAAAGGTGGGGAGGGGGCTATTAAGAGTGAGTCTGTTTTCTGTCTAAAAACATGTTTCTCCATTTCTCATCCAGGGAAATATAATATTCTGCCTTTTTAATATTTTCTAGTATATTTCATTCTTCTAGGAGAGTGGTGGATGCTAACTTTCTACATCGGACAGGAACTGAAACCTGTATACTTACATAAAGCCACTCATCAACTTTTCTCTCCAGTCAGTTTCTTTTGTTCTCCTTTTCTCCTCTCTTTTTCTTCCTGTCCAACTTTAGTTAGACTGGCAGCATGTCTCCCCCCCCCAGCAACTGAGGAGGTGATATCCCCCCAGAGCTCTAAACTGGACCAATGGGACTCCTATTCTACATCTCCACACAGAAGCCCAATCAGCTCATCAGGACTCGTAACATCAGAGTTGCCTTTTGAAGCCAGATGTGATCTTCTTCTTTCTTTGGCTCTCGCCTTATATCAATTCCTGCCAGCTGAACAACATCCATGCCAGCCAGGCCATTAAAACTTCATATGCCACAAGTACCCTCAAATGCAATTCCCAAATTCACATGCAGATTTATTTATTATCTTGCTAGCATCCTTTGTAGATCACAGCCAATGCAATTTATTTTTCAGCTCAAACATTATCTCATTTTAAAATATGTGTTAACACTTGGGAAAGGAAAAAGAATAAAAATACTTAACACTGAGTGAAAATATGCTTAAATGGCATTTATAACTGATTTAAATTGGAACAGAAGCATCAGACTCATGGATAAACAGTTGGAGAAGTGACATAGTCCATAAATGAATGCATCTTCCTATACCACTTCCAGATTCACCTATCCATCCGTGCCAACTACATACAAAGAAAGAGAGAAATGGAGGGAGGGAGAGAGGTCCAATATTTCCTATATAATTATTTCCCAATATTAAATCTGGCTAAAGCATTTAGAAGAATAACTGAAGACCAGGAAATAAGTGGAAGAGTGGCGCAAGATTACTTTTCACAGAGAATTAACCCTCCCCCACCCCAAATCATTCTGCAGGACTTCACTTTTGCAAAACAGAAAGGAAGTGATATTTATGGCCTGGTTGCTTTTTGTTTTTATTTTTGTGTAATTCAGGTTACACCATAGCTGATCCAAAACAAATTGGAATAGCTGCCAAACTCAGCTAACATAATGGGATCACAAAGGTTCAGAGCCTCTTTTGAACTGGGATCATTTTGGGGCAGAAATGCCTTCAATAGTCTTCCATTTCCTCTCTTAAGCACAGCTACCACTCTGAACTTCTGATCGCTGAAGGCACCTGTCATTCTCACTTTCTCTGAGGCCTTTCCACCGATTTATGAATAAAATTGCATTCCCACCGACACATACATCTTTTATACATACTATCTACAGTAATTACATACAAATATACTATATACATAAAATCAAACAATTTTTGCCCGTTTAATAGTGTAAAGGTATCCTTTTTCCTAGCATGGAAGAAATGAGTCTGCCTACCATGATAAAGCTGAAGGGTCTTTCAAAATTAATTAAAAGCAGCTGCGTTCTCTTTGCTGATGACGTAAAATTATTCAACATCACTGACAATGCCACTACTCTACAAAGCGACCTGGACCATGTGTCTGAACAGTCACACAATTGGCAACTCCAAATCTTGACTAATACTCTGTCCTACACATTGGCAATAAAAATCAGAACACCAAATACAAGTTGGAAACGACCTAGTAGATGACCCCCACTCTGTCAAGGATCTAGGAGTACTCATCTAAAACAATTTAAGCCACACAGCCCACTGTAACAGCATTGCCAAAAAGACATTAAGAGTTGTTAATCTAATTTTGCAAAGCTTCTTCTCCGGTAACATTGTATTGCTAACTAGGTCACATAAAACCTTTGCCAGACCAATTCTCAAATACAGCTCATCTGCCTGGAATCCGCACTGTATATTGGACATTAATATGATTGACCGGTCCAGAGGTACTTCACAAGAAGAGTAATTCCTCTACTCACAATAGAATTCTCTATGCCATCAGACTTGAAATTTTGGGCTTGGACAGTCTGAAACTGTGCCGCTTGTGGTGTGATCTAAGCACAGTACACAAAATTACCTCAATAATACATGGGCAAACAATCAATACAAACTCAAGGTAAACAGCTCCGAACTCGATTGTAGAAAATATGGCTTCAGCAATAGAGTGGTCAATGTCTGGAATGTTCTAGCTGACTCCATTGCAGTGGTGGGTTGCAGGAGGTATGCCCCTGTATTGACATACCGGAGACTGCTCAGAGCACCAGGTACTGTTCCGTTCTGGTGCTCCAGAGGGCCAACCCGCCCGCCCGCGCTCCTTACCTGTCTTTAAAGCCTTCGGCACTTCCGCACACCCACACTGAGCATCTGGAACATTGCGGAGGCTTGTGGAGGCGTTGCTGGAAGGTAAGATCCATACATGCGCTATGCGCATGTGCGTGTATGCCACGTGCATTCATGTGGAGGATGCTGGGCCCCGTTGCAATCATACCGGTTGCAACGAGATCCAGAATCCACCACTACTCCATTGTTATATCCTCTAACCCTCACAACTTCAACCTTAAAAGGTCTACTGTGGACCTCACTCCATTCTTAAGAGGTCCATAAAGGGGATGTGCATAAGCGCACCAGTGTGCCTACCATCCCTGTCCTACTGTCGCCATTTATTTGTATTCATTTCTTTCATTCATATCCATGTTTATATGTATACCTGCTATCTTGTACATTTTTGAAAAACTAATAAATATACGTACAAAATGGAGGTGACAAACCCCAATATAGCCCACAAACATCTGCATTTAGGGAGATCCAAATAATCACTTATACAAAGCTCTCTGCCTGAATAGAGGGATGGGCTCACTTTGCTTTCTTCCAGGTACCAATCTTTTACTTTAGCCCTTCTTTCAGTCCTTGTTTATAACGAAAGCAAACTGTGTCAAATAAGTACATCACTCCTACTTGTTTCCATTGATGGATCTCTTTCAACTCCTTTTCTTCAGGACCCTCTTTGAGGCCATGCAGCCCCACGGATTCGATATTCCTTTTTTCTCTGCCCAACCAAGAGTTTTCATTATATATTTATGACAACATATAAGAAATGTTTTTCCATATGGAAGAAAGAGCTGATTTGTGCCACTTGCCTATAATGGTAAATAGCTTTTTATTCAATATAATACATATTGGTATTTGGTATTTATTCAATTTGTAGGCCGCCCTATTCCCCGAAGGGACTCAGGGCGGCTGAACAAAAACCAAGGGAACGGGAACAAATACAGAAAGTAAAACAAAAACAGGACAGTGATACAACAATTTAAAAACACAAAAAGCAAAACAAATTCGAGTAGGGGAGGGGAACTCAACCCCAGGCTTGCTGGGACAGCCAGGTCTTAGCGGCTGTCTGGAAGGCCTGAAGGGTGGCGAGGGTCCGAATCTCCATGGGGAGCTCGTTCCAAAGGGCCAGAGCAGCCACAGAGAAGGCCCTCCTCCGGGTGGTCGCCAGTCGACATTGGCCGGCAGATGGAATTCGGAGGAGGCCTAATCTGTGGGATCTAACGGGTCTATGGGAGGTAATTGGCAGGAGGCGGTCTCTCAAGTACCCAGGTCCAATACCATGTAGGGCTTTATAAGTGATAACTAGCACCTTGAGGCGTATCCAGAGACCAATAGGCAGCCAGTGCAGCTTGCGGAGGATAGATGTAACGTGGGTGTACCGTAGTGCATCCACAATCGCTCGCGCGGCTGCATTCTGGAGCAGCTGAAGTTTCCGAACACTCTTCAAGGGCTGTCCCATGTAGAGCGTGTTGCAGTAGTATGCTAGAATAGGCAGTTATACTGTTCCTCTTGACTGGACATATGAAGTTACACTGCCCCTCTTGGCAATGGCCATTTTCTTTTGCAATTGCAATAAAGTTGTGTTTGTAGTTGCAATAAAAGCTGGTTAAAAAAATCTCTCCTCCTATCACCTGGTTTTCGTACAAATAATAACAGTATTTTGGTTTTGTGACTCAAATGTTTGTTCTTCCATTTTAGGATCCCCTTGTCTTTAGTCTCATTTTGATTTGGCTCTCCCTCCATTCTTATATTACTAGAGTTTATTTGCTATGCTGTCAGGGAAACAAAATCCAGCACTTTATTAAATAAGCAAGCAGTAATCTAGCTGATCTGTCTCTTGAAGCCCCTGGAAAATGACTGGAAGCAGGCCAAGATGCCATTTGGGCAGGCAGGGGAAACACTCTCCTGTAGCTAGAGGGGCTTCCAAAGTTTATTTGCTGCTCCTGATGACCTCTATCAGTAGGCAAGGCTGTTTCAAACAGAAAAGAAATGCTTGCCTGTTCCAGTGGGTGACCAGCTGCAGTTAAAAACAAAAAAAGCCTCCAGCTGCACAGGAGAGCCCCTTCCACCCACGCAAAAACTGCCCAGAATTGCTTCCCTCTCCAATAATTTATTAAGAAATGGCCTGGAAGACTTTTTAACGGGTTCTTGTTTTTATTTTCACTGAAGGCAAAGCGTAATGCGGCTACCAGAGTACTCATGCAAAGAAACAATTGTGCTAAGCACTTTTTAACACTGTGATGAGCTTTTGCTTTATTATCTTGGCACAGGCGGGTGTTGTTGTTTTTTAGATTAGTTCTTTGTTGCTAATTTCAAATCATAATTAGACTTGCAAAACACCCAACACAGACAATCCCTGTTCGTGATGGCTGCTGTCCTGTCATGCCCTCCTCCAGGGTGCTTCGCTCCATTCCCATTCATTCTCTTTTGGAGTTCTGTTTTTTCACTTTGTATTAGAATTAGAACAACAGAGTTGGAAGGGATCTTGGAGGTCTTCTAGTCCAACCTCCTGCTTAGGCAGGAAACCCCACACCACTTCAGACAAATGGTTATTCAAAACTTCCAGTGTTGGAGCGTTCCCAACTTCTGGAGGCAAGTTGTTCCACTGATAATTTTCTCCTGAGTTCTAGGCTTCTCTCCTTGATTAGTTTCCATCCAGCAGTGAATAATTCACTGCCTGAACCATCTGGCTGTCACCATCCTGGAGGCTTACACCAACCAGGAGGGTCGGGGATCTAATTGACAGATGATTGTACTGACATCAAGGACCTTGTCCACTTCATCATCATCTTCATTGTACTTGAACATTTACAAAAATAATACTTCAGGAAATATTTTCCTCAGTTTACCCTCATTGTAGGAGTTACTAAGAATATAATCAAAAGAGACCTATGGATTCCGTGTTATCAGCTGGCTAAATCATCAAATATACTTACGTATTGAAAACCTACAATTTATTTTTCTATAAAAATGAGTTTTATACAGTTTATTCTGTCCAGAGTTACCAAGACATAATTTATTAGTTGTTTCCCTGGTTTGACAAGGTTTCAGTCACAAAAAGATTAAGGAATAGATTTACTTTTATTGTTCTTTACTCTCATGTATTGGTTTCTTTTATTTTCAAAAATAAATCCAGTTCAAGAAAAACACACTTGCAATGCTTTTGTCCAATATTTACATTTCAGGACATTTACAGTGAATACTGTATTATCTAGGGTGGTATTCCAAACTATACATAACAAATTATTTATTTCTCTACAAACATGAACGCGAACCAGTAGTAAAAAAATTTGGAAACCCACCACTGGTGCCCATGTCCCGAGCCTTAATCCACCCTATTGCCTTTACAGGTAACACTGAAAAAGTATCCTCTGAAAGAGTACTTGGATGAGCCACCCCCAACCCTCACAATCTTTGCAGCCAGCAGCCTTTGCAGCCAGCAGCCTGTCGAGCAAGTCACACATCAGTAGCCCCATTGTGTGTCTCACACCCATACACCCCTGTGGGGTATGAATGTGCTTTGGGAAAACATCTGGCACAATGGGCTGGGGGAAGAGGGCTGGGGAAACAGTGGTGGTGGAGAATTGCTGGCAGACTAGCAGAAGAGGAAAGTCAAGACTGGTAGCGGCTGTGGCAGGTGGCAGGGAGTGAAACGGGTGCGACCAAGGGTCCATGCCTAAGCATCCCATTCTGTCATAGTAATGCTTGAAAAACTCAGACTGTGCCAGAGTGTAAACAAAATTACCAGATCCATATCTTATGTCCTCTTTTGTCTCCCTCTTACCAAGAGATTTTGCAGTTTTCCAAATATTACTATGAAAATTCTCAGGATTTAAATGTATCAAATTATGGATTGAAACATTAAATATAGCTTTTTATAAAACACACATACTTGATGCATGCACGTATACAAACCCATAATTTGAACTCTATCTGTTGGATGGATACCTGTATGTCTATGCTTAAAATGCATTTATCTTTTATACAATAGATCTTCTGAGTAATTTTCCAAGATGAGTTTTTGATGAAGGATTTATTGCCCCCCCCCCAACCATGACTTTATGTACGCCTGCTTCTCTCAAGTTTAATTTCTATCAGGTGGAAATGTTTGTTTGTTTTTCTGTTCAATTTAATTTCCATTAGTGGAAAAGTTATTTTTGTGTTAAGCTATCTTACTTACAGCGTCTTTGGATGTACAATATTATATTAAGAAAGCAAAGAGAACAACAAACTATCTCCATAACTGGGAGTTGCCAACAACACTTTGAGCTTTTGAAAAATGACAAATCAGACTTCTGTCTCTTTTTGGCTATATACTATAATCCAGAAAGAAAATGACATGCAATGCCTGGAGCAATTGCCCAGTATGTCTGGGGATAGAAAGAAATGTCACCTCTTTCCATCTGACCAATGATATATTTTGCTATTTTATAAAGAGTTGTAAAAAAGAACATTAGGATATTGCAATGCCAGACTTTTAATCTGACATTCCTTCAGCTTCATTATATCTTTTTCTTTAAATTGACTTGATAGAGAACAATTTGATCCCATACAAAAAAAATAAATGAAGAGGCCAACCAATTTTTCAGTGTTAGCTTGAAACTGAGAAGCACATTCAGTCACGATGATTATTTAAACTTTTGTCTATTACTGGATCTTAATAGCGAAAGAAATTGCACTGATTTTACTGATGAGGTTCACATTTTGTATTTTCTTTTATGGTGAGCTGCATTGGCCACTTATATAATCAGAAAACAGAGTGTGCCTTTAGTAATCAGCAAATAATATTATTCAATAATTCCCATTTTTTTCCAAGGACATGGATGAACTCTAACTCTCCAGTGCAGATTTTGGAAATGTGCAATATATAACTAGCTATTTCACTGACAATAATTGTTCTGTTAGTGGAGAAGCTCAGTTGTTTATCAGAAACTCAGAATGGATCTCAAATGGAAGTTTTGTAGCACTTGTAGCACAATGTATAGAAGTGGCAGAGTTTGTATTACAATGTGATTCATCACTTGCCATTTCCTGTTTATTGTGGAAAACCACTCTGAATTCTGTAAGGCAGTAGAACAAACCATAATGTAAATATTTCCGTATTTATATTTATCTCCATTTACCCTCACTTTTCCTACCTGAGAAGTGATTGAACTCACCCATTCATTTTTCCATAGAGCAACATTTCTTAATGAATGGAATGTATTATAAACTTTCTTTCATTATTTCTTTCTTTCATTCTTTCTTTCTTTCTTTCTTTCTTTCATTCTTTCTTTCTTTCTTTCTTTCTTTCTTTCTTCTAACACACACACACACACACACACACACACACACTGTTGAGTAGAAACAACACTCTGTTATTCTTTTCTATATTCTGATTCAGAAATTACAAATCCGTTTTGTTCATTTGCAAATGTGGATAAAACAAAACATCCTGTTCTCTTTACACTCACCTCCACAAGCTAAAAATGTTCCATGTCCTGATTATTGAAATGGGAAAAACTTTCAGTTTTGGGGAAAAAAAGATCTCAGATCATTTCAGATCTATGACTAGGCTACTTGTACTGGTGAAAATACAAATATATATTTGTTTATAATGAAACCCTTAAACATACAAGGGTAAAAAAAATCATTAATTCTTGTTTATTTTAATTTATTTTAATTAAGATTTTTCAGCACTTTTCCATTTTTGCAAAGCATGCATGGAAATGAAAACAGCAATGAATGCATAGCAGCTATTTTGAAATATTATTGAGAAAAATATATTTTGTGATAAACATAGAACCAGTCACTAAATGACACTAATAAATATTTCTACTGTATTTATTTTACCCAAATAAAAGAGAGATAATATCCTTCAGCATGATATATGTAATTCTATTGGTCATTAATTTAATCTATTTATATGGGCAGGGTACCTACTGCATATAGGAATTTCCAATCTAAACTGTCCTCTGTTTTAAATAAAACAATAATATTTAGCCATTGAAGCAGAAATTTTCAGGAGACTTTTATTGGCACCACACAGGCAGGATTTTTGCTTCCTTTAGAACAAGGAATTATTGAATCTTAGTCCAATGTCTGTGTCAGAAATTGCATTGTAGCCTTCAAGCAAAAACAATGATAGAGTAAGTAAGATTCCATATTCATAAAAGAGGAATTGCCATAATGTATGGAATTTCCAGATATTCTAAAAGTTTTGGCCCAATTTAGGGAGTAGATTTATAATATGGCACATTCATACTATTTGTGTTACCCCAACGTTTTGCCAATATTTAGACTGGGTAGAAGACTTGGACATCAAGTAAAGTGACTAGAAGCTTAGTCCAAGGTCTATGTTATAAAATTATGTATGCTTCAAAGAATAAAAATGATTTATTTTAAACTAGTTAAATATACATAGAGATTACCCTCTCCTTCCCATTTTCTCTCTGATCTCAAAGGCAAACTCCTGTTTTTAAACCTTTTTTAGAAGTAACTTTAAGTTCATTTCAGGGGATCAGATAACTATAACATGTAAGAATAAATATTTATGTTTATTAAAAGAATATGAGCAATTCTCTCATATTTTGTTTCTCTTACAATTTTCACACTGGAAATATAAGGGATAACAAAGAGAAATCAACCCTTGTTTATTGTATTAATTGATGTTTTATTTTAATTTTGATATTGTTTTTGTTTTAAAATTTTGATCAGATAACCATCTTGAGTGTTTATCAGGACATAAATAATACATTAAATAAATAAAACTCAATGGCAAAATTTTATGGTGTCTCTAAGCATAAAGAATTGGTAACTGAAGACGCACATTTCAAATCATGTAACGGCACGTAAGATATTTAGCTAGTATGGCTATCAAGTTTTTCCCAAGAATCTAGGGTGTCATAATGTATTTGTGTAGTATATGTACAGTTCCAAGTTGTATGGTCTTTTGTAATTGACAGATGGAAATTTTGTCAATGCACAGATATTCTAGGCATTACCCAAGATTTTCTGATATGGTACCCAGTGTGCCGATAATCACTGGGACCACCATGACTGATTTTTTGCCTAAGGTTTGAATTTCAATTTTCAGATCTTGATTCTTGGTGATCTTCTCCAATTCTTTGTCTTCTATTCATTACATCGGTTATCCACACTTTTTTCTTTTTAAAGCTAAGTCTGGTGTGTTATGAGTCAAGACTATCAGTTTGTATCACACAGTATTTTGAACTGCTCATTCTCAAGAACTTTTTCAGTTCTGTATTCCCACCAATTTTTCATTACTGGCACATGATAACAAATTACAGATGTTCCAGTGAATCATTTTGGAGACTGATGTAGTGGAATGGCATGGATAACCTTGAGGGGAGAAAAGACACTGCCTAGGAAACCATCAGATCTGCAAGATTGATGTTGGCCTTCCCTGATAAAGCAGACAGAAAACAAGACTAGATGATAGAAATCTACTTTATTGCAAGGCTATATTAACAGAATCTTGCAAGTCTGAAAATACAAACTTCCTGCCCAACACTTTTAACTGCTTGCCCCAGTAGGGGCCCTCCCTAACTTACTTTCTTTGACCATAAACTCCTATCTCTCCTGTCAGATGGTTTCCTATTTATTTTGGTCTCCCATAGGTTTGAATATGAGTTTGCTGTTGGTTTTCTAATTTTAATAGTCACTACTGTACTGTGGACAAGCTGATTGGTCTGTTTTATGATGATATTTTAATTCTTGCAAGCACGTTATTCACATTCTTTATTATAGGTTTTTTTAATCACTCTAGTACTTTAAATGCTGTCAGTCTTTGTCTTTCTACTGGTAATTCTGTATGCACCATATTTTTCTCTTTGAATTCTTCTTATTCGAGGGAATATTATTTCATAGATCGTTTTAGTGTTGGTCTGTTCTAGCCACAATTTACTACTTCCTCTAAGTTATCATTTCTGTAGTTTATTTGAGCTTTTTCCTTTACATTTGCAATTGAGTTTCTTCTACTATTCTTCTATTACTATTTTTTTTTTTTGGTAGTTTGTGGGCGCTTCTATTTTCACAAGTTCCCTGAATCCCTTTCAGTTCTGTATCCCTGAATATTTTATTTATGGTAAAGAATCTCCTTTGATCTTCTAATTGTTTTTCAGTGATTGAGTCTGGATAAATTATTTTCTGATGTTCAAACATTCGGCCCTTGAACCGAGGTGGCACAGTGGTTAGAAAGCAGTACTGCAGGCTACTTCAACTGCCTGCTAGCTGCAGTTTGGCAGTTGAAATCTTAGTTGACTCAGCCTTCCATCCTTCCAAGGTGGGTAAAATGAGGACCCAGATTGTTGGGGGCAGTAAGCTGACTGCAAACCACTTAGAGAGGGCTGTAAAAGCACTATGAAGCAGTATATAAGTCTAAGTGCTATTAAGAATCCCTACTTTTCTGATTTATAACATCAGGCCATAATGTGTAATTTTCAAACACAGTATACTTTTGTCTTGTCTATAGTTGTTGTTCTCCCCTACAAGACTAGGTCCTGGTAGCTCCTGGAACAAGGCTAGGCAGTAGATTTTGATTTATGTTGCCCACTTACCAACATTTTTTGTTTATTGTTATTTTTTGTTTGTTTGTTTATTTTTGTTTGTTTATTTTTTGTTTGTTTGTTTGCTTCTCACCATGTTAAACAGCTGGATTGACACACATAGTCTGGCTCTTCCTCTCCGGCCTATCTGGCATGGGTAGTATTGCCAGCATAGCTCCCAACCTCATCAAGCATCACAAGATGCTTTCCCATAACAACAGGGTGTCCATGGAAAGGATTATTATAGCTTATTGTACAGTCAGCCATCTGTTTAGACTGGGTATGGCATTTTTATTCATCACTTGAGTCCTTCTCAAAGACCTGGGATTGTTGGATGGTAATAAAGATATTGTCTCTGAATGCAACAGACAGCTTATTCCTAAACTGCCTGATGGAATTAACTGATAGTGATTTTGTCACTGCCAATGGTATTCAAGTTGTGCTCTGGTTGTTTGGGGATGGCATCCAAGTTACAATTGGTGCTATCTTTGCTTTTTTGGCATAATTTTTCTATTTCTATTTACAGTTCTTTATATTTTCTGATTTTCTCCCACTCTTTCTCTTCTGCTGTCTCCAGATAGTGCCACATGCACTACACAGATTTTATTACTTTTCTTATTGATAATTGTTAAGTGTTATGTGGCAATTGCATGTCTGTTTGAATTCAGAAGTCCCAGAGCACTTTATCTTCTTCATTTTCTATGACTTTCTCTATTGTATGGTCCCACCAGTTATTGTTGCAGGCAAATGGTATTTCTTGCAGATCTTCCAATGTACTATTGTTGCTACTAAGTCATGCTGTTATGATCTTCTTCCAACATCTAAGGAGGTGGTTCATTGTTTCTTCAACTTCCTTAGAGAGGCAGCATTAGTTTTCTGTTGTTGTCTACCCAATTCTAGCTTTTTCCAAGGCCTTCACAGCCTGATGATCCAAGTAGATTTTACTAAACTCAAATCCTAACCTCTGGCAAAGTTTCCAATGAATAGTTCTGGCAACTGTGTGATGGGGCTACCTGTAGTCAGCTTGTGAAATTTTGAGGAAGCCATTGCTTGTTATTTCAATTAAATCCTTTTCATGACAAAGACAACAGTTGTTACTTGTTATATGTAGAATGTTTGACTTCATGCAATTGGTTGGCAAAGCTTGTTTTTGAGCCACTAAAATAATGCCTTCAGTTTCTTTCTTTAACACTCCTTAAATAACTCCATCTTGGTGTTTTATCAGCTTTTCCTTCTATATTCTTCAAGTATTGACTATGCATTTGCTTCTTCTTCCAAGTAACAAATCAGCTTTCAGTTATTTCTTTTCTGAATTCAACTTTCACTATTTTTTGTTTTGTTTTGAGAGGTTTCCTTGAATGATTTCTTTCAGCAAAGGTTCTTGGCTCTTAATGTAGTCATTCAGGCTACGTTTTTATTCTTCCACAGTTTCTTTTACCTGTAGAAGTCCTCCATCCCCTTCAGCTCTTGGCAAATACAGTGGATCAATATCACTTTTTGGATGCAAAGCCTTCAGCATTGTCATTAATTTTCTTGTTTTCTGATCCAAGCTATCAAGTTAACAATTTCTTTGTATATTGAACAAAAGGAAATGCTCAGATATTAGTTGAGTTTTTTAGCTTTGATTTCAAAATTTTCTGATATATTTGATCAAATATTTTCTTTAACTTGATCTTGTAATAAAGTTGAAGTTTTCAAAATTCCCAAATATTTGTAGCCTTTTTCTGCTGCTACTGCCTTTAGCAAATCTTCATTCTTTAGCTATATTCCATCATGTTCAAAAATTTTGCCTTACCTTACAGCTATGGTTGTATAAGTGTGGATACCAAATTACATTTCAATATCTTTTCTGAAGTCTTTTATGCTTTCTAATAAGAAATCTAGTTCAGAGTTGGTTTTTCCAAATAATTTAAATCATCCATATACCGTAAATATTAAATTTTAACTTCTTTTTGGGCCAATTCATATGCACAGTTTGTCTTGTTCAAAAATGTTGTCAGTGAGACCATTGAAAGTATAAACAATAAAAATGATTATGAGTCACATTGGAAAATTCCGTTTGATTTTGTTTTCTCCTAACTTTTCACCAATAGGAATCAGCTTTCTTCCCAAAACTTCATCATCATCATTATTATTATTATTGGGAAAACTTTATCGTCCAGAGCCTGGACAGGCCAATTCATTTGCCTCCTGGGGAAGAATGAGAAAATTCATCAAGCATTCCACTTAATCCTGTTACACTTCTAAACACAAGCCCATTACAGATAAATATTTACCAAAATCCTAGTTTTGGATTGCTTTTCCAATTGGTTATTTATACTGTGGAATTAATATTCCACTGCACTGTTAAAACAAATTCATATTCTGCCTTTTGTTTTATTTGTTACATTTATCTTCTAAACAATGTTGCATTCCAAATCTTAAAAAATACAATTACAATTAGCAAAATTGTAGTAAGGCACTCTAAGCCCTTGGGTCAAAGTGTAATAAATTAAAGGAATATGAAATGGCCTTAAAGGCACTGAGAAAACATTCTGGAAATATCTATCCCAGGTGAATTAAAAGTAAATTGAAAGTTTTAAAATGATTTTTTTTAGCATACAGGGGTTCCCTAAAGCACAGACTATAAAATTGTATCATTTAACTTTATCAATCGATTTGTCTCACTAGAGAAACCCACAATTAAACAATATGCTGATGTGAAGAATGGACGCTTTAGAAATAGTTGTATAGTTCAAATATTAGTTTTCTCTCCTCCCTCCCAAGGTATGCAAGCTGCTTGTGTATTTTTGTTCTATCTTAGATTGTATCCAAAATATTTCAGTAAAATTTAATCAAGCTTTTCAGTCCAGCAGTTTGGATTCTTTTGAAGTGAGACTCATAAAGATTTCAGTTTTATCTATTTTTCATAAATAGATGAAAGAAAACTGATAAAGTTTAATCTAATGCCACCTGGGTTTTTCTGCAATGAACAACTGGATTCGGTTGGTATCTTTCTGTCATATCATTACTGTCATCAAATGAGATCTGCTTTTGAACAGTTTTACAAATAGCAGATTATAAGACTACTAGTTTCTGATCAATGGCTCATTCACTCTAAACTACTGTGATATTAATTGTAACAACCTTTTTAAAAAAACTCTAAAAATAAATGGTTTTGTCTCATCCTTCTGAAATGTAGCCGCAGCTTTGTGCTAAATGCTTAGACTTTTACTGATCATTTCTCAACCTACTTGGTGAAAGTCAAATTTGGTGTCAAAATGTGTTTCAAAGCAGAAGAAAATTAGGCTGATATTCTCACAAGTGAAGTGAGCCATTCTTTTACTTTTTAATTTATGACATGATAAGAGAAAGTCAAGTTTTCCAATTTGACTTAAAGAGGTTCCCCCAGAATTTACATGAAAAAAACCTTTTATTGTAAACCACAAACATTTGGCAGGGCACTTAAGGAAAATAAAGCAATACCCATCATCGTGGTAGTTAGACTTATATACCACTTCATAGGGCTTTTAGCCCTCTCTAAGCGGTTTACAGAGTCAGCATATCGCCCCCACAGTCTGGGTCCTCATTTCACCCACCTCGGAAAGATGGAAGGCTGAGTCAACCTTGAGCCGGTGAGATTAGAACTGCTGAACTGCAGATAACAGTCAGCTGAAGTGGCCTGCAGTACTGCACCCTAACCACTGTGCCACCTCGGCTCATTTTATTTATTTATTTATTTATTTATTTATTTATTTATTTATTTATTTATTTATTTATTTATTTGCATTCGAACTTTATTATTTTTATAAATAACATAAGGTGGTGAACATATCCAACCTACTTTCCTCCTCTTATTTCCCCCACAAGAATCCTTTGAGGTGGGTTGGGCTGAAATAGAGTGACTGGCTCAACGTCACCCAGCTGGCTTTCATGACTAAGGTGTAGTTAGAAATTTAAGTTTATTTACATTGCTAGAACCTTTGTTAGGATCATTTGATTACTATTTTCTCTCTGTTGCTCTGCTTCTCACTCTTTATTTTTCTAAACAAATGTAAGAAATGGATGCTTATGTCAGTTTTCATTCATCTGTACTTCACATTCAGCATGAAGTTATTATTATACCACTTGACACATTGTTTTTTTTCTTCCTCATTAATGTCACCCAATCATGACTTTTTTTGGGGGGGATGTAGAGGTGGGTTGCTAATTTTTTTACTACTGGTTTGGGTTCGGGTTAGCGCCACTTCTGCACATGCAGGCGGTGGGCGGAGCCTCCAGCCGCTGCTATTACCGGTTTGGCTGATCTTAGCGGAACTAGCAGCAATCCACCTCTGGGGGTGCTCTTACACTGTTGACACACATATATAATTTAATCCTCATTCATTCTTCCATACATCCATTCTGTGTCAATGTATTTGTATCCTACTTGTCACTCGGTTTTGTATTTTATGCCCACCCAGCCCTTATTCATCCTCAACTTTTTCTATTCTTGTTTTACTAGACACATTGATTAAGTGAATAGAATAGAATAGAACAGAATAACAGAGTTGGAGGGGAGCTTGGAGGTCTTCTAGTCCAACCCCCTGCTGAGGAAGGAAATCCTATACCATTTCAGACAAATGGTTCTTCAATCACTTTTAAAAAACTTCCAGTGTTGGAGCTTCCACAGCTTCTAGAGGCAAGTTGTACCACTGATTAATATTCTGTCAGGAAATTTCTTCTTAGTTCTAGGTTGCTTCTCTCCTTGATTAATTCCCATCCATTGCTTCTTGTCCTGCCCTCAGGTGCTGGACAAGAAGCAATGGATGGAAACCAAGCAAGGAGAATATAATGATCTGGCCCTATGAAGGACTGTGTAGGTGACAACCAGCACCCTGAATTGCACCTAGAAGGAACCTAGTAGCTAATGCCGCTCTCAGGGCAGCAAGGACTCATGGACATAGTGAGATGTACCTGTTGCTGCTCATACCACCACATTTTCAACCAGGGTTAGCATCCTGACTTAAACCAGTTTAACGCTGGTTTAAGAAACCAGAAGCCAGAAACCTGCACATTAGAAAGATTCTGCTTATTTAATCAATTTCAGTCAAAATAGTTTTAGCCTACCTAGTTCTTAGTTCCTTTCACTCCATGCAATGGAATAGCATCCAATTTTTACTTGCTTCCTTTAATTTTAACTTTCTTTAACCAAATATCTTATTTATTATAACACTGGCATTACTTTTTTCACATTCCATTCTTACCACTTTCATCAACCTACTTTCAATTCTATATTTGTACAATCTAGTTCATAATTAAAGTCCATTGACTTTATAATATACATTTTCTAGATCAAGACATAAAATATTTGTACCCACACATTTCTCAAAGATCCGTTAAAGAGCAAATATCTGACCTGAACCCTTCTTGCCTAGCACAAAACTGTATCACACTTCTCAAATGTTGCTAATTGTCACCTCTCAAATTTTTTTAATCAGAATTCTGTGAAACATCTTGTCAGACATACTTTATAAAATTATCCCTTTGTCATTTGCTTTTTCTATTCTTGACTTCATATAGGGAAAGAATAACAGCATTTGTTTGATCATCAAGCATAGATTCATCCTATGCACATATATTAAACAAGGCACACAGTTATTCAACAAGTTATCAATATTCATATTTTAAGATTTCTCAATAATACTGTTTACACCTGGAGTGTTACCATTTTTCATTATTTTCATTGTGTTTGTTACCCTTTTCATTATATATAGCATATATTTACATTCCATTGTGATATAATATGATGCTGTAAGTTCCTTGACAATGAGATAGATAGTGTATAAATTTAATAAATAAATACAATAATTCCTGTAAAAATTATGAAAGTATCCCTTCCAATATTCCCTCTGTTTAGTTCCATGCCAAATTGCTTTATCTCTTTCACTTTGAATTCTATTCACCCTTCTGAAGGTTCCTTTTTAATCATTTTTCCATCTCTTTCAAAAAAACAATTTCTACTAAACTTACTACATACTTTCTCTGCTGATAGTATCTTAACCATTACTCTTTTTCAGTGTATTATCTGCCACTATCTTATTTTTTCTATTCATATTATACTGCATCTTTATTTGATCCTCATTTTTTGTAGCAGTCACTCCTTTATATGTTTCCATCAACAGGCTCATTCACCTCATCATTCCATCAAACATTGCTCATCTCATTTCTTAGCTGAGAAGGTCAGCATTATCCAAATCCATTTTCAGGTCATATGGCCAACACAGAACCAAAGTGGTACCTATTTATCCATTCACATTTGCATACTTTCTGACTACTAGGTGGGCAGGAGCTGGGCCAAGTAATGTATTACGAAGCACTTGGGTCTGGAACCCAGGATGTCAGCTTTCCATCTGACAAGATCAGTATCTTTAACCATGAGTATGTTGCCCCTTATTATTCATACTTTCCATTAATGTAATTCTGACAGAATTCTGTGGAACTCTAGAAGATTTCCCAAGTACCTTTTAGGTGTTTATGCTCTGTGCTGATTATCCTTCTTATTGTCCAAGTTGAACTTCCATATTTGATGGCCGTCACCAGACTGAGTCATAGATATTGCCTTCTGCCATCTTTCATGGCTTTGATCAATTGACATTTTCACTTAATTTAGGAAGTGTATATTGGTTAACATATCTATGCCATGTGAAGCTTTTGCTACTAACATTAAGAATATGTGCTTTGTTATATTTTGATAGAAACACAACCAATTTTCAATTTTGTCCCAACATACTTGTGCTATTCTGTGGAGGCTTAGCAGAAAAACACTCAAAATTCAGAGAGCTTAAAATATTTATGGAAATTATTTAATAATATCCGATTGGATTTTTTTTCTTTCTTTCTTTGTTTCTCTTTTTCATTTAAATGATAGAAAATTGGCATCTCAAAGAGAGTATTCCTTTGTTGGCACCAATGTGACACCATTTGGAGAAAGGTATTGGCCAAGATCTTAATGTGTGAGCAAATAGCTATGAATAGTGGTATTCCTTCTAATAACTGGGCTCAAAGCCCTGGAAAAGAATGCTTACTTATTTCTACGCCAGAGATGAACAGCAGGAGATGAAAGGAATAATCCAGATTTTGGCAATATTTCTCTTATTGTCTCATCATTTCCCATTTTCACTTTGTTTTTAAAAAGTCTAAATTTGAATTCTTAAACATCAGGGATTTCCCACCTTTTGTTACACAAGATTATGAACAGTTTATTAATGGGAGCAGAGAAAAGGAAACGAACATTGGTAGTGAAATCAAAGAATTTCTGTGTGTTTAAATGTGTGAACATTTGCTTTCCAATTGCCTGTTTTTATTTGGATTGCTCATTCTGAAGTTTGGTAGTTTCTCTCATCTTGCTCAACCTAGGTTTTCTTTAATTTTCTTTTTCTACTTCATTTTTAATAGATCTTAAATGAGGACGACATTGGAACACCTTTTTTTAACAAGGTGATCTGCAAAAATCACCTAAAAGGTTGCTTCTCCCCACTTTCAAAATTAGCACATTGTTCTGGAAGTTGGGACACATGTCTGTTTATCAGGATACCAAAATATAGTGCATATGAAAAATATAGAAAAATCTAGTTGAAAATGTCAGAATGAAAAAGGTGAAAATTAAAAAGTATTTTAAAATCTTTCAAACTCATTCACAGTTGGTTTGATAGTTTGATGCAGGATCCCACCAGGTACATGGAAAAAGACACAGAACAGTGAAGGAGACCATAACTTTATACCCTTGATCCTTTTCTTTTCAATGTTAAGCATCAATGCAATTTTCAATCTTAGATTTAGATTTAGATAAGTTTATTTATATGCCGCCCTTTTCCCTGGGGGGACTCAGGGCGGCTCACAACTTAAAAGGGGGGGGGAGGAAGACAACTTTTACATATAAGACAATACATAATTAAAAACACAACATTCATACCATTCAGGCGGGTTACAGTCTTAACCCCAGGCCTGGCGGGATAGCCAGATTCTGAGGGCTGTGCGGAAGGTCTGGAGGGTGGTGAGGGTACGAATCTCCACGGGGAGATCGTTCCATAGGGTCGGAGCTGCCACCGAGAAGGCTCTCCTCCGCGTGGTTGCCAGTCGACATTGACCGGCAGATGGGACCCGGAGGAGGCCTAATCGATGAGATCTAATAGGTCGCGTGGAGGTAATTGGCAGTAGGCGGTCTCTCAAGTACCCAGATCCACTACCATGAAGGGCTTTATGGGTGACAAGTAGCACCTTGAAGCGTACCTGGAGATCGACAGGTAGCCAGTGCAGCTCGCGGAGGATAGGTGTTATGTGGGTGAAGCGAGGTGCACCCACAATCGCTCGCGCGGCCGCATTCTGGACTAGCTGAAGTCGCCGAATACTCTTCAAGGGCAGCCCCATGTAGAGCACATTGCAGTACTCCAGCCTAGAGGTCACAAGGGCACGAGTGACTGTTGTGAGAGCCTCCCGGTTCAGGTAGGGGCGCAACTGGTGCACCAGGCGAAACTGGGCAAATGCCCCCCTGGTCACAGCTGACAAATGATGTTCGAAAGTCAGCTGTGGGTCCAGGAGGACTCCCAAGTTGTGGACCCTATCTGAGGGGCGTAGTGTTTGACCCCCCAGCCTGAGAGATGGAATACTTGCCAAATTGGTGGGAGGGAAACACAACAGCCACTCGGTCTTATCTGGGTTGAGCACGAGTTTGTTAGCCCTCATCCAGTCCCTAACAGCTTCAAGACCCTGGTTCATCACGTCCACTGCTTCATTGAGTTGGCACGGGGCGGACAGATACAACTGAGTATCGTCCGCATACTGGTGGTATTTTATCCCGTGCCGCCGAATGATCTCGCCCAGCGGTTTCGTGTAGATGTTGAAAAGTAGGGGGGACAGGACCAAACCCTGCGGCACCCCATATGTTAGGGGCCTACGGGTCAATCTCTGCCCTCCAACTAACACCGACTGCGACCTGTCCGAGAGGTAAGAAGAAAACCACCGCAAAACAGTGCCTCCCACCCCCACCTCCCGCAGTCGTCGCAGAAGGATACCATGGTCGATGGTATCGAAAGCCGCTGAGAGGTCAAGGAGAACCAGGATGGAGGCGTAGCCTCTATCCCTGGCTCTCCAGAGGTCATCAGTCAATGCGACCAAAGCGGTTTCTGTGCTGTAACCAGGCCTGAAGCTGGACTGGAATGGGTCAAGATAGCTAGCTTCCTCCAAGGACCGCTGGAGCTGAAAGGCCACCACCTTCTCAACAACCTTCCCCACAAAGGGGAGGTTGGAGACTGGATGATAATTGTTAAGAACGGCTGGATCCAAGGATGGTTTCTTCAGGAGGGGTCTCACCACCACCGCTTTAAGTGCGGGGGGAAAGACCCCCTCCCGAAGGGAGGCGGTAACAACCTTAATCTAAGGACTTCTGTGGACCAATAGCCTGGAGCAAAAATCCCAGGAAATTCTATGGCATTTGATGCCAAGGAGCAAAATTCTTGATCTGGAATACATGGCACTAATAGTTGACATGAAGAAAAAAAAATTAATGCATATGCAAAATGTCAAACTACAAAGAAATTTTATAAAATATAGCAATTGTATAACAACATTCCCTGTATGATTAAAAATATTTTATTATATTTGTCCAATTAATGAAACAATGTTTCCTTCAACTGTTATATTTAAGAATCTCAATGCATCAAAAATTCAGTATATTGAAGAATAGAATGTAGACTGTTAATTTGTCTGTTATAGTATTGATGGATTTTTTTCCCTGTCTGAAAACTCTTATATGATAGTCATCTCTTTTGAACTCTGATGGACATTGCAGCACAGGTTATCCTTGACTTATTACCGCAGCTGAGACCAGAATTTCTGTTGCTAAGCAGTTAAGTCAGTTGCACCCAATTTTATGAATTTTTGCTGTGTTTGTTAAATGGATCACTGCAGTTGAGTGAATCATGTGGTCGTTAAGTGAATCTGGATTTTTTCCTTGCTTGTTGGAAGCTGGCTAGGAGGATCACAAATGGTGATCACCTGACCCTGGGATGCAGCAAACTTTGCAAATACATGCCAGTTGGCAAGCAACTGAATTTTGATAATGTGACCCTGAGGATTCTGTGATGATCATAAGTGTAAGGACAGTTGTTAGTCATTTTTTCTCACATCTAAAATCTGTAGCAAAATATAGGTTTAACAAACCTTGGAAAAATGTTTTACACCACTGTCTATGCAAATAATTCAGGGGTGAAATGCTACTGGTACGGACCAGTTCACCCGAACTGGTAGTAAAAATGCTACTGGTTCAGGAGAAATGGTATTCCCAATGATCAGTTGGACAACGATCAGTTGTAATGTGTGATTTATATTAGCTAGATTTCTTGCTTTCTATCTGATCTAGCTAATCTGGCACAGTGCATTCCTCCTTTTGTGGGCACACCTCAGGCACACATGAGCGCAAAGCGCACGCTAGGTAGCAGATTCCCTGAACCGGTAGCAGACTTTAGAGGATTTCACTGCTGAAATAATTTAACTGTATAGTAGGCAGCAATAGGCATCATTTACATTTGATTTCTTTTCCCCATCTCTTCTGATAATTCCCCAAAATATTTTCTGCTTTTGCCTGTCCCTTCAGGGGGAATATGTGCTTCTCATATTGATTGTGCTCCAAATACAATAGTACTTTCAGATTAAACTTTTTAAGGATATTTGATAATAAAATGATCAGCATGGAATAAAGGTCCATTTGCTCGATGTATATAATACAAAACCAATTCCTCAGGGAAATAAAACTGTCAGATCCATTTGGGCTAAAACTGTTTATGTTATACTAAAAATAAACTTGAAGTTCCTTCTGAATGTTCCGGGGGGGGGGTGTACTTGCAACTCCCCCAGCTCATCCAAAAATTAGAATTACACACGGCATGGCTTTAATTCTTCTCTATAAACTTTTAAAGATTTATGTTGCTATAGACCAATGATGATTTGTCAATCAGTCTTAGCATTTATTGTTACAGTTGTGTGTATTAGAGTATGGGCGGGGAGGGGGGACTTGCAAAAGCAAAGCAATGATGCAAAGTGTGACCATGCAACACACTGGTATAGCCCCTTTTTTTCTCCCTTGAACTCCTGCAAAATCCTGGGTATTATTTGTCTTTTAGCATTTTAAAAACTGTTTTAAAGGCTCCTATTGTATGTTTTGTGTTCATTCTACATTAAAATAGCAAAAGGACCCTCAGATTTACTCAACTCTGCTGTCATCCTCTCGAAACATCTTTTTGCAACATCATCAAAGTCCTTTTTGAGGTCCATCATTTTGATTCAAGAAATTCATTCAAAAAGTTCCCAAACCCTCATAAAATAGTTTAAAAATAATAACAAAAGAAATCCCTCCTCTACCTCATTCATGGATAATTGCAATGTCACCACTAGCTATGAAGCAACCCGACCTCTTCCTAAATCAGACTGCAGCCACCAGATGTTTCTTCGCTATATAAGTGATTATGAACATGAAGTCTATAGAAATATTTTTAGTGTATGAAGTCTGTGAACCAGTAGCCCAACAATTTTGTAGTTTTTACAACATGAACTTCCCAGGAAAAAGTAGCCCATCATCTAAAGCAGCATTTATCAACCTTGACAACTTAAAGATGTGTGGATTTCAATTCACAGAATTTCCAACCAAGATGAACTGGTCCAAACATTTTAAAATTGCCAAAGTTGAGAAAGCCCAATTTAAAAACTAAGTATCTACTAGTTGGAAATGTGTTTCTGTTCTCCACAAGGACAATATTTTTATTGCCTGAAAATTTATTATCCACCAGGATAACAATGTGAAATTAAAATATGTTTAAATGCATATGAAATGTAATTCTTTTTAAAAAAGCATTGTAAACTAGAATTTGAATAAATGCTCAGACTCACTATAAATTGCCCTTTATCTAATTAGGTGTGTGTTTTACACTTTTCTAACTATGTGTTAAATATCTCCATCTGCAACAAGCAAAAGTGCCATCATTCTTTCAAAAACCATAAATAGTGACTATAATAATATCATTCAAAAAATAACTTCAGCCATCTGTTCCCAGACCTCTAAATTCACATAATGACAACATTTCCAGATTTGAGAATATGGAGAAAGAAATCCTGAGAGAATCAAAGCAAGAGAAAAAGAATGCATAGATAGAAAAGAAGCTGTGATACCTCATAGTTTCAATGTGGAGAACAATCATGCATAAACTGTTATGCAACCTAATAGATAAGGACATAGTGTTCTCATAATGCAAGTGTAAGGACTGTAATAGCCACTGTGTGGAACACAAAGGCAGGAGATTAGCAGAGTGCATTCAGAAACACCATCTAGTAGTCAAAAGACATCATGAAAACTCTTTACTCTCACAACACATAGATAACCACAGTTTCAAATGAGAAATTGTTAACACCTAAGACCAGCTAAATCCAAAAAGCTAGGGAATTTCAGGAAGCTTGGCATTCAAACAAAACAACCATTAATAAACACATAAAGATAAACCATGTTCACAACTTTGAAAAGCCACAATAAAAAAGCTAAGAAGGAAACAAAAAGACCAGATCCCATTCTCTCCAACAGCCAATACTGAGAAAAGCAGGGATTAACACCAAACAAACAAGGCAAACAATAATACCCTAATGAAGGAGAAAAACCACAAGCCTATCAGCACTAGCAGGGGAAGCTATTCAGAGAGCAAAACATACACTCATTAGTACTGATGTTTTTGCTATAACACACACTTGTGTCTTGTTTCACTCTGAGAAGGTAACCTACATTATCACTTTATTCTTTATTGGACAATTTGTCCCAGAAAGAACTCTAAAAACTTGGAATGTGTAGTGGAATGGTACCAAAGGAGTTCTGCCATTAAGACTGCAACAAACAAAGTTGGAAGAGCTTCCCACTCAAAGTCACAAGTGAGCAAATTTAGCAGTAGTCCCATGACATGTGGAAGCTGCAAACCTTGAAGTAACTGCCTGACAGGCAAGATTTGCTGAGACCGAGCCAAGTGGGGAGGGGAGTGCGGAGAGACATAGGAGGAGTCCAACCAGCATCTGCAAAACACCTGAAGGAAGCCAACTCCTTGCATTAGTCCAGACAGAATTTTATCAAGCAATTCCAGAAAGAGAAGATTGTGAGTGCTGGGGCAGAAAGAGGAAAAGCTCTTATGCTACAAATCTTTAGAGAGTGAATAAAAAGGACTTTCAGATCTAAATGGACCGTGTTTGGCTTCAAGAGCTGAAAACATAAGGGAATATATATATTCCTATTGGTATGGCTAGCTGATGAGAGCTAAGTAGCTTGAAATAGATCTATACTAGTCTCCCTTTATTTATTTATCAGCACAAATAAAAAAAGACAAATATAACAAAGGCAACAGTAAAAAATATTGGGTTTCTGTCATGATGGACTCTTGTGACGAGCCGATTGACAGATGATGGAAGCAGTTAGCTTCCTCCCATAATTGGGGCTTACCAGGGGTTGTAAAAATCTAATAGATACCTTTCACCCTGGCTTCGCTGATAACGGATAAGAGCCTGTGGCCTAATGGCTAAGAAGTCTGCCTAGTATGTAATATAGCCCAGGTTCAAATCCCAGTAAGGGTATGGCTAGCTGATGAGAGCTAAATAGCTTGAAATAGATCTATACTAGTCTCCCTTTATTTATTTATCAGCACAAATAAAAAAACATACACACACACACACACACACACACACACACACACACACACACACACACACACACACACACATATATATATATATATATATATATATATATATATATATATATATATATATATATATATATATATATAAGATTTTACAACCCCCGGTATGCCCAAATATAGGAGGAAGATCACTACTTCCATTCTCTGTCCTTCGGCTCATCACAAGAGACCATCCAGGCAGAAACCCAATATTTTTACTGTTGCCTTTTTGTTACATATGTTGTATTTGTGCTGATAAATAAATAAAGGGAGACTAGTATAGATCTATTTCAAGCTATTTAGCTCTCATCAACTAGCCATACCTTTACTGGGATTTGAACCTGGGCTATATTACATATAAGGCAGACGTCTTAGCCATTAGGCCACAGGCTCTGATCCATTATCAGCCAAGCCAGGGTGAAAGGTATCTAATAAATAAAGGGAGACTAGTATAGATACCTTTCACCCTGGCTTGGCTGATAACGGATCAGAGCCTGTGGCCTAATGGCTAAGACGTCTGCCTATACACACACACACACACACACACACACACACACACACACACACACAATGTTAGCATTAGCATTAAATATAAGAAATACTTGCAAACCTTTTATTCTTTTATAATAACATTATTTGGGGGACAAAAACAAATCTAAATCTTGTGTATGTGATCTCTATGAGATTAAGAAAATCCTAGGCTCATCTTTTTGCATGCTAATTGTGTGCAGGATTTAAGAGTTCTGCAGTGAAATTTAGAATCTTCATTTTTATTCAGAAATATACACAATTTCTAGAAAGAGAAGCTTTCACAACTATGGAAGAGACAGTGTTTCTTGACAGTAATTTTTTCCCCAGACAAATGTAAAGATGTGTCTACACCTGTGAAGATCAGAATAATGCAAGCCAAGGTATTCCCTCTGACGTTCTATTGAAGTGAAAGTTAGGTTAGGGAAAGAATGGGATGCATGAAGAAGAAGAAGAAGAAAAAGAAAAGTTATAGCGATAGCACTTATATACCACTTTACAGCCCTCTCTAAGCGGTTTACAGAGTCAGCCTCTTGCCCCCCAACAATCTGGGTCCCCATTTTACCTACCTCAAAAGGATGGAAGGCTGAGTCAACCTTGAGCCTGGTGAGATTTGAACTGCCAAATTGCAGGCAGGCAGGCGGCAGGCAGCAGAAGTAGTGCAGTACTGCACTTTAACCACTGCGCCATCACGGCTCATGATAAGTGTAATATGGGAGACTTGAAAAATTGGGTTAAGAAGAGACCAAAGAAAATCTATATGTTTATTAGAAGTAAAAAAAAAATTGATGGCATATAATAATTTAAAAAATGGCACAAGTTTAGATCCATTTACACAGAACCTAACAGAAATAAAAATGAAAGATTTCCATAAAAAATGGAAATCCTTAAAAGGCACATTTATACTTTGAAAGGAAACTCATCTTTAGGGGTATTATGGCTTTTCTTTCATACTAGAATAGATGGAAATTCATGAAATCAATAGTACTTACCCCTCACACATTGCATTTACAACCAAAGTGATAATATACTGTGGTTTATGACACCTAAATGTCTTGACATCAGTCAGTCAAAAATCATTTGACTACCAGTAGGACTAAAGATTATTAACAGTTAATCTTTATGTATTTCTTCTCCATTTTTTATTCCGCTTCTAAGATCCATAAATTCAAGTGGTCATGAAAATTAACTTTAGTTTATAAAGTAAATAAGAATTCTAAGTTATTTGGATAGAAAATCTTATTTAGATTCTACACAATATTTGATTCTTGTGCACGGGTTCTTTTGGGAAATGGTACAGACCAGCAATCAACAGACTTCCTTACATTTCCATAGAGACTTTTATTTTTTTTAAAAAATATCTTCCTAACTTCTATCTTAAGACTTATTGCTAAGCCTACGCTATTTTATACTATGCAATATGTCTGTGGGTATATATATTGAGTTTACACCAAAATCTTTAGCTACCATTTAGCCACCTTCCAGTTGGCTTCTGTTGCTATCAGCTGTTGTTCTAAACTACCTTTGAGACATTGGCTTGAGTTCCTCAGTCTGTACTGGGGTGAGAAAAGGAAAGTATCTTACTTTTGGAATGGTGAAAGTTCTGGGCTCTTTTTTAGCTTGTTTGCTGGAGTCCAAACAGGCTCTTCTTTTACCATCAGTTGTCTGTTGAGCTGACAGCTGTTCCATACCCTCGGCTGCAAATTCTTCTTTTCTGATGTCCCATATGACACCAATCTTCTGGCAAACACACGCACACTCTGGTGCTCTTAGCATTTTCCTTTTATGATTGCCAACCAGGTGTAGTGCAATGGTCTTCGGGCTGCCTTAACATCCCAGGGGAGTAAACCAAGGAAAGGAAGAGCTATGCTGGTACCTGCAAGGCTTTCCTTCCACAGTTGTAAATGTCTATATTGCCCACATATTGGAGTTGATGATTGGATTAACTATCTCTTTATTTATCCTCTTTATATTCCAGCAGGTTGCAAAAGGCACTGAGAGGATTAGATTCTTTGATGTTGCTTACTTCTCAAAGTATGTTTCATAAGTGTATTAAAACTTAGTAAATGAAAAGAGAGTTGTGGTCTTTTGGGAATTGTTGTTGTTGTATGGTCTGTAAAGGATTTTTATTTTAATATAAGGTAAAAATACAGCTGAGCCCTCTGGATGTTTTGTTCATCATTCAGTTTTGGTATTTGCATCACTGTGTATATTTTTAGAAAGTGAAAAATCTAGACTCTGCTATTAAAACAGGACCTAACAAAGAAGATCACTATTTCAAACAGATGCTATGGCCAATAGGAACATCAGTATCTGCTGAACAAAATGGCTGAATTTAAGAAATGATAGCATGAACAAACATGTACCTTAGTTAAACCTCAGCTTTATAATGTAATTGTAGCAAAAATTAGACTGTGATTCGCACAATATACCAGTTTCTTTTTAAATGGTAGTAGGTTTGCTGCTGGGCACTAGACAATACATTAAAAATAGACAGTGAAAATAAACCCCAGTGCTGTAGGGTCTGTACGTTCCTTAAAAAGTGCACTGATGCTTGTCCTGCTGAGCTTGTAAAATCTGATTTGCCCATTCAACATGTTCCCCTTGCTGCAATTTATGTGAAGGGACAGTAAAAATAACTGCTGTATTTTTTTCTGAATCAGAATCAAAACATGTACAAATCCTCAAATTTAACCTGAGTTTCCAAAGTAGGCAACACAAACTAATAATTGTGTGATTGAGCAGAGAAGGATAGGAAGAGAAAAAGACAACTCTAGTGAAAGCAGTATTTGTTTTAGAATTTATCTTTATCTTTTTAGATCTTTTTACAACAGATCTGCTGTGGTAATCTATATGATCTGGTGAACTTTTCTGAATCCTAAACAATGATACATGTATCCTAAACAAGCAATCTGTCACACATGCTTGCAGTTGCCACTAAATTATTGTTCTGATGATTATTGGTCAATGTTGTTCCACATAGTGGGCAGAATGGCAGAAAAGGCCCTGTTCCTGGGTCTTAACAAATGATATTCTTTCATAGATGGGACCTGTAACTTTATTTCTTCATTTTTTTGGACACCCATCTTACTATACTTACTACCCATAAAAGACAAACACATACAGTATATTTACTAAAAACATTAATAAATTAATACTAGAAAAGGCAGTGATCCAATTACAGATGGGCAGAGTGGGGACAGGGGAGGTGGGATCTGTTGTTAATGAATCACCTCCACTGTGATGCTCCCCTATTGGGATCCCAAACTAACTTCTAGGTCCTCTTCTTAGATAGGTCCATTTTCACCCAAAAGTCATCTTGAATCATTCCTAGTAGTTGCTCCCATTTATAACTGGGGAGCATGCTGCCAAAGAGCCAGCTTTGGCGGTGAAACCAGCTGTCTGTCACCAGGTATAAAAAAGTCCTGCTGAGTCAGAATGCCATCTGTGGGACAATTCTGGGTCTACCACAGTCCAGAACCAGCCTGCGGGCCATGTGTTTGAAACATCGGTTTTAGAAGGAGATCAGGCTTAAATGACTGGAATGATATGGAAAAGGAAATGTATTAGAAAAAGGATTTGAAAGTTGGAATACAATTGTTAGGAAGGCTACATATAAGAATGTATAACCTAACCCACAAATAAATTTTCCCCACTTTTTCTTTCTCATGTAGAGAAAGACATGAGAAGATCATTGTATTCTGGGCAGTATCATTGGAAAACGTCTTCTTTTTCCTAGCATATTCCCGTAGGTTCAGGTCCGCTTTTCAGATCATTAAATGCCACTTTGCATGGTCAGCTGTGCCTCCAAGGCGTAGGCCCACAGCTTGCATGTTTGTTAATGGTGTCTTGCCATCTCTGTTTTGGATGCTCGTGAGGTCGCCAGCAATTGACTTCTAATTGGTAGGCAGTCTTGGCAATGGTGGAAGGTGCTACTCTCTGCATACATCCATACCAGCAGAGCCGGCCTTCTCTTCTCTTCAAAAATTTCCAATTGATTATTTTTTGTTTTAATTATATTTCCCCCCTTCAAAATAAAGATGGAAATAGGAGTGGTGCCTTAAGAAAGTAAACTGCTTCAATTTTAGCTGTTAGATCTTTAATTCTTCAATTGGCCAAAAGTCACAGCATCAAAATTTGGACAAATAGTGGTGGTATGATTTGGGGCCACTGACTAGGAACATTAAGGGTGGACTTAGGAGAAATTTGCTTTCCAAAACCTTTCTGCTCCCATTTTTATCCTTATCTTTATATTCCCCCTCCAACGTGAAAACAAACAACTTTGCTCCATCCTATGCTGTCGTGAAATTCCTGGTAATATCACATAGTAAAGGCTATCACCCTTGTAAGGGGGAACAAGCCAGGAAACAGAAATACTAAAACAACTTTATATTAGATATTAGAACAGAAGAGACAAGGTGGCTCAGTGGCTAAGACACTGAGTTTGTCGATCAGAAGGATGACAGTTCAGCGGTTCAAATCCCTAGTGCTGTATAATGGACTGAGCTGCCGTTACTTGTCCCAGCTTCTGCCAACCTACCAGTTCAAAAGCATGTAAAAATGCAAGTAGAAAAATAGGAACCACTTTTGGTGGGAAGGTAAACAACGTTCCATGTGCCTTCAGCATTTAGTCATGCCAGCCACGTCATCACGAAAATGTCTTTGGGCATTGCTGGCTCTTCAGCTTTGAAACTGAGATGAGCCCCGTCTCCTAGAGTCAGGAACGACTATCACACATGTGCGAGGGGAACTTTTACCTTATAATAACAGAACCTTGAAAGTCTAACAGGGTCTCTTTTTCTACCTCTTATATCAAAGAGAGTAGAGGCAGAACAATTTCTTTCTTACACTTTCCTGATTTCCCCTGTTGAGCTCATTTTCTTACTGATGGTTGCCACATATTTCCCTCAAAGCTCTCTACATAATCTTCTATAAGTAATCAGCAGCAGTCTCCAACCCACATAAAAACATCCACCATTAAAGTAAACAAAGTAAGGAAAGCATGCAGGCAGGGGAGTTAGAAATTCTTGAGCCATATGCACAAGAGGGAAAGAGAAGGGGGGTTTAGAATGGAAAGATCAGCAGTATCTTGACTCACTGTCCTATAGCAATGTATTCAATTTTTTTTCTGGATTTTTTCCCCTCTATAGTTCCCAATCATCCCCCCCCCCCGCGCCATGGGGCTTAACTTTGTTTTGTGTACTGAGAGAATTCATGAATGCATTAGTTTATAAGAATAAACACAATTCAGTTTTATAGTCCAAGTAGCTTATTTTCTGGATCCCAAGTGCTTGATAATTAATTTTTCACCTCCATCATCAACTATCTTCAAAGGAAATATAATGAACTGTGCCAGGATGAATCATGCTAGACATTAGATTTGGCAGATGTTCTTACTAGTTAATATCCTTACTCACAACTGGCAAATGCCAATTTTTCTAATTCAGTGATGACATAATTTTAGTAATTGTTTACCCACAGAAAAGACATCTGTCAGTAATTACATATGATGTCATCATTGTGTTTACTGCTTATTTATGGAAAAGACTCTACTTCACAAGAGTGATCCAGGAAATCAGATGTGTTTGGTTTTGGATATATGGATAAGATCCTATTAAAATTATTTTATAGGCCTGAGAGACTGATTTTCAAAATGCTTCATGCTGCTTATTCTCTTTTTCTGCAAATTCATCAACATGAGTGATGGAGGAACTTATTCATTTCAGCAGATGAGACTACAGGGACATTTTGTCCTTTCTTGATCTATAGTTTGCAGCAATTGAGTTCCCAATGCATACCTTACAGTGCTCAGGAGAAAAAACTCAGTTGGATGAGGAAAGAAAGAGAAATGAAATGCTGATTGAGTAGTTTTCGAATTAGTTTGGGTCCCTACATTTAAGAAGAGGAAAAAGAAAGAAGCTCTTATTTCTGCTTTTCTCCTAATGAGCTATGTAATTCCAGGGGACTAAGGTTCTAGAAGGTTCTTCTATGACATATAAGAAATAGCAAGAGGAAAGGAACTGTAATTTAGTTGGAGTATCTTCTATCACTGTTATATATACAGAGCTTAATATGTGCTAAAACAACTAATAATCTAACGCCTGTCCTAAATTACCAGAAGGGTCCTAAAGGAAAGTATAATTACTTAGCACATTCCCTTTTCCAACTATTACCATGGATGATATGGTGTAAAAGTTATAACTAAATAACAGAGCAATATAACAAAAGAATAAATGAGTAGATTTGGGGACTTTTTAAATATAGCTTATTTACACATTTTCAATTAACATATTTATGTGCTTTGTGAACAGGTCAATTGCTTACGATATTATATAATAATAATAATAATAATAATAATAATAATAATAATAATAATATGATAATGATAATGATAATAATGATAATAATAATAACAACTCTGCCGTTGCTGGTCCCAAGCCCGGATGAGAAAGGAGGAGGGTTGGGGTCAGGTTGGCATCTGGTCCTGTAAAAAAAAACCCGCCAACCCATACAATATGGTGAAAAAAACAAATCAGAATTCCATACCGCATCGTCGCGCGGGTTAACAAGGGCCACGGCGGATGTTGGGGTCCCTGGACATCCGTCAACAAGTGGGCTACAAGTGGACCAGCCAACAAAACAACAAAAATATAGTGCAGATGAAAACTGTGCCATAATGGCCTGTTACTACAACTCAGAGCCAGAAAAAAGAGGCTATTTAAAGCGAATGTATGAATTATGGAAACAACAATATCCAGATTCAAATGTTAGTGAACAACGACTAGCAGATCAAAGGCGATTTATTATACGGAATAAAGTGTTTAGTGAAGTTGAACATGAGGAAATTCAGGCAAATTGCAAAACCCAAAAAACAATATCACAAGTGGAAATAACTGATATTCAAGACACAACTAAAGACATTATAGTAGAACTCCCAGAAGAAGCTCTCGGGGAGGAAATAACATCACCACCACTAGAACCAGTTATCACTTAACCAACTGATAAACTAACTCAAAAACAAAAAGAATTGAAGGATAAGATCATGGAGCATTTTCTGCTTAATGAGGAAAGGCAACGTTTACCATCACTAAAAACTGTGCCTAAGAAAATTTTGGCCCCTATCATGAAAATGGTTAATGCAGTGTTTTCAACAATTGAACCGGGATCCATCTTGGAAACAAACCAGTTAATGTACAGCGCAGCTGTAATAGTCACTAATGAACTAGGCATTAAAATTAAAGTACCTAGTCACACAACAGAAAAAGCATCAAAGCCAAAGTGGAAAATCCGTTTAGAACAAAAAATCAAAAAATTAAGGGCAGATGCTAGTAACTTAAAGAACATGCATGAGCAACAGCTTAAAAACAACAAAATCATAGATCGGCTAATCAGACGATATAGATTGGATACAAGAAACGTCAATGAAGCTGTAGAGATTGTAAAACAGCAGATAACAGCAACAGCTAGAAAAATTGAAAGATATGAGGCACGAATCATCCAATATAAACAAAATCAGCAATTTCGATCAGACCAACGGCGTTTTTATCAAAGTCTTAATGTGAATGGTGACACCAAAAGTGAAAAACCAGAAAAACAGGCCACAGTTGAATTCTGGAAAGAATTGTGGGAAAATGCAAAGGACTACAACAAGGAAGCAAAGTGGATACATGACTTTGAGAAAAGCATTGGCAACAAACAAATGCAAGTATTAGAAATAACAACTGAGATGGTCAAAAATTGAGTTAAAAAGGTAAAGAATTGGACATCACCTGGAAAGGACCAATTACATGGTTTCTGGCTCAAATATCTGACCAGTTTACATGCCATATTGGCCAGGCAACTGAATGAAATTTTACAAAAGGGCCAAATTGATGAATGGTTGACAACTGGAAAAACATACTTGATTCAGAAAGATGCAACTAAAGGAACAACACCTGAAAACTACAGACAAATAACATGCTTGCCAACAACCTTCAAATTACTCACAGGCATTATTGCAGATAACATGATGGATTATTTGGAAACAAAAAACATCTTGCCAGTAGAGCAAAAAGGCAACAAAAGAAGGAGCAGGGGCACAAAAGATCAGCTTCTAATTGATAAAATGATATTAGAAAATTGTAAGAACAGAAAAACGAACTTGAATATGATCTGGATTGATTACAAAAAGGCATTTGACTCACTGCCACATAGTTGGATCATAAAATGCTTAGAAACAACTGGCATTAGCAAAAATATTACATCCTTTACTGAAAAGGTGATGAAACAATGGAGAACTGAGTTAGCAGTAGGGAATGAGATCTACGGAATGGTTAATATCAAGCGAGGAATTTTCCTGGGTGATTCACTTTCACCTCTTCTCTTCACCATCGCAATGACGCACTATCAGTAATCTTAAAAAAAATGAAATTAGGCTACCAAACAGCCAAAGAAGCTGAAAAAATTTCGCATTTACTATATATGGATGATTTGAAACTCTATGGAAAGTCAGAAATAGAAATCCAATCATTGACAAACACAGTCCGAGTATTCAGCACCGATATTTCAATGCAGTTTGGCATGGAAAAATGCGCCACTGTATCCATAAAAAGAGGCAAAATCACTGCATGTGAGGGAATTGAAATGCCCAATGGCCAATTAATTAAATGCAAAGAAAATGAAGCCTACAAATACTTAGGCATTCTGCAGTTGGATAACATCAAGCATGGAGAAGTAAAAACTATTGTCAGGCGAGAGTACACCAACAGAGTTAGGAAAATTTTGAAATCTAAATTGAATGGTGGAAATACAATCAAGGCCATAAATACCTGGGCAATACCAGTTATAAGATACACAGCTGGTATAGTTAACTGGACACAAACTGATTTGGACCTTTTGGACCGAAAAACCAGGAAACTAATGACAATGCACTACAGTTTACATCCACGTGGTGATACTGATAGACTATATCTGCCCCGAAAATCAGGTGGCAGAGGATTATTACAAGTGAAGAAAACAGTTGAAGAAGAAAAACATGCACTGGCTGATTATTTAAAAGAAAGTCAAGAACATCTATTAATTGAAGTAAAGAACAAAAATCTACTGGAGGCCCAACAGACGAAACAAGAATACAGAAAAGATGTGATAAAATCAAGAATGGAGAGTTGGCAGAACAAAGCACTGCATGGCCAATTTCTGGAAAAAATAAAAGATAAAGTGGACAGTGAACAAACTTGGTTATGGTTAACAACAGGTACATTAAAGAAAGAAACAGAGTCACTAATCCTGGCTGCGCAAGAAGAAGCTATCCGCACAAATGCCATTAAGGCCAAAATCGAAAAATCCTCTGATGATGCCAAATGCAGACTTTGCAAAGAAACTGATGAAACTGTTGATCACATACTCAGCTGCTGTAAAAAAAATCGCGCAGACTGATTATAAATTGCGGCACAATTCAGTAGCACAAATGATCCATTGGAATTTGTGCAAAAATTATAATATTAAAACAGCAACAAACTGGTGGGAACATCAGCCTGAAAAAGTCACCGAAAATCAGATGGTCAAGATCTTGTGGGATTTCTGTATACAAACCGACAAAATACTGGCGCATAATACACCAGACATCACACTGGTTGAGAAAAATAAGGTCACAATCATAGACATCGCAATACCAGGTGATAGCAGGGTCGCCGAGAAGGAACATGAAAAAATCGCAAGATACCAGGACTTAAAAATCGAAATTCAACGACTATGGCACAAACCAGCAGCGATAATTCCAGTGGTAATTGGCACACTGGGTACTATTCCAAAAGCACTGGAATTATATTTAAAACAGTTAAAAATTGACAAAATCACCATCAGTCAAATGCAAAAAGCCGCACTGCTTGGATCTGCATGCATATTACGAAAATACGTTACGACACCCTAGGCCCCTGGGTGGGGCCCGACTAGTAACCAATGCCAAATCCGGCAAAAAAACTGGCCGCTGTGATACAATTGTATAATAATAATAATAATAATAATAATAATAATAAAAAAAAACATACTTGATTCAGAAAGATGCAACTAAAGGAACAACACCTGAAAACTACAGACCAAAAACATGCTTGCCAACAACCTTCAAATTACTCACAAGCATTATTGCAGATAACATGATGGATTATTTGGAAACAAACAACATCTTGCCAGTAGAGCAAAAAGGCAACAAAAGAAGGAGCAGGGGCACAAAAGATCAGCTCCTAATTGATAAAATGATATTAGAAAATTGTAAGAACAGAAAAACGAACTTGAATATGGTCTGGATTGATTACAAAAAGGCATTTGACTCACTGCCACATAGTTGGATCATAAAATGCTTAGAAACAACTGGCATTAGCAAAAATATTACATACTTTACTGAAAAGGCGATGAAACAATGGAGAACTGAGTTGGCAGTAGGGAATGAGATCTATGGAATGGTTAATATCAAGCGAGGAATTTTCCAGGGTGATTCACTTTCACCTCTTCTCTTCATCATCGCAATGATCCCACTATCAGTAATCTTTAAAAAAAATGAAATTAGGCTACCAAACAGCCAAAGAAGCTGAAAACATTTCGCATTTACTATATATGGATGATTTGAAACTCTATGGAAAGTCAGAAATAGAAATCCAATCATTGACAAATACAGTCCGAGTATTCAGCACCGATATTTCAATGCAGTTTGGCATGGAAAAATGCGCCACTGTATCCATAAAAAGGGGCAAAATCACTGCATGTGAGGGAATTGAAATGCCCAATGGCCAACTAATTAAATGCAATGAAAATGAAGCCTACAAATACTTAGGCATTCTGCAGTTGGATAACATCAAGCATGGAGAAGTAAAAACTATTGTCAGGCAAGAGTACACCAACAGAGTTAGGAAAATTTTGAAATATAAATTGAATGGTGGAAATACAATCAAGGTCATCTATACCTGGGCAATACCAGTTATAAGATACACAGCTGGTATAGTTAACTGGACACAAACTGATTTGGACTTTTTGGACCGAAAAACCAGGAAACTAATGACAATGCACTACAGCTTACATCCACGTGGTGATACTGATAGACTATATCTGCCCCGAAAATCAGGTGGCAGAGGATTATTACAAGTGAAGCTAACAGTTGAAGAAGAAAAACATGGACTGGCTGATTATTTAAAAGAAAGTCAAGAACATCTATTAATCGAAGTAAAGAACAAAAATCTACTGAAGGCCCAACAGACGAAACAAGAATACAGAAAAGATGTGATAAAATCAAGAATGGAGAGTTGGCAGAACAAAGCACTGCATGGCCAATTTCTGGAAAAAATAAAAGATAAAGTGGACAGTGAACAAACTTGGTTATGGTTAACAACAGGTACATTAAAGAAAGAAACAGAGTCACTAATCCTGGCTGCGCAAGAAGAAGCTATCCGCACAAATGCCATTAAGGCCAAAATCGAAAAATCCTCTGATGATGCCAAATGCAGACTTTGCAAAGAAACTGATGAAACTGTTGATCACATACTCAGCTGCTGTAAAAAAAATCACGCAGACTGATTATAAATTGCGGCACAATTCAGTAGCACAAATGATCCATTGGAATTTGTGCAAAAATTATAATATTAAAACAGCAACAAACTGGTGGGAACATCAGCCTGAAAAAGTCACCGAAAATCAGATGGTCAAGATCTTGTGGGATTTCCGTATACAAACCGACAAAATACTGGCGCATAATACACCAGACATCACACTGGTTGAGAAAAATAAGGTCACAATCATAGACATCGCAATACCAGGTGATAGCAGGGTCGCCGAGAAGGAACATGAAAAAATCGCAAGATACCAGGACTTAAAAATCGAAATTCAACGACTATGGCACAAACCAGCAGTGATAATTCCAGTGGTAATTGGCACACTGGGTACTATTCCAAAAGCACTGGAATTATATTTAAAACAGTTAAAAATTGACAAAATCACCATCAGTCAAATGCAAAAAGCCGCACTGCTTGGATCTGCATGCATATTACGAAAATACGTTACGACACCCTAGGCCCCTGGGTGGGGCCCGACTAGTAACCAATGCCAAATCCGGCAAAAAAACTGGCCGCTGTGATACAATTGTATAATAATAATAATAATAATAATAATAATAATAATAATAATAATAATAATAAACAACATACTTGATTCAGAAAGATGCAACTAAAGGAACAACACCTGAAAACTACAGACCAATAACATGCTTGCCAAGCAAATTACTCACAAGCATTATTGCAGATAACATGATGGATTATTTGGAAACAAACAACATCTTGCCAGTAGAGCAAAAAGGCAACAAAAGAAGGAGCAGGGGCACAAAAGATCAGCTCCTAATTGATAAAATGATATTAGAAAATTGTAAGAACAGAAAAACGAACTTGAATATGGTCTGGATTGATTACAAAAAGGCATTTGACTCACTGCCACATAGTTGGATCATAAAATGCTTAGAAACAACTGGCATTAGCAAAAATATTACATACTTTACTGAAAAGGCGATGAAACAATGGAGAACTGAGTTGGCAGTAGGGAATGAGATCTATGGAATGGTTAATATCAAGCGAGGAATTTTCCAGGGTGATTCACTTTCACCTCTTCTCTTCATCATCGCAATGATCCCACTATCAGTAATCTTTAAAAAAAATGAAATTAGGCTACCAAACAGCCAAAGAAGCTGAAAACATTTCGCATTTACTATATATGGATGATTTGAAACTCTATGGAAAGTCAGAAATAGAAATCCAATCATTGACAAATACAGTCCGAGTATTCAGCACCGATATTTCAATGCAGTTTGGCATGGAAAAATGCGCCACTGTATCCATAAAAAGAGGCAAAATCACTGCATGTGAGGGAATTGAAATGCCCAATGGCCAACTAATTAAATGCAATGAAAATGAAGCCTACAAATACTTAGGCATTCTGCAGTTGGATAACATCAAGCATGGAGAAGTAAAAACTATTGTCAGGCAAGAGTACACCAACAGAGTTAGGAAAATTTTGAAATATAAATTGAATGGTGGAAATACAATCAAGGTCATCTATACCTGGGCAATACCAGTTATAAGATACACAGCTGGTATAGTTAACTGGACACAAACTGATTTGGACTTTTTGGACCGAAAAACCAGGAAACTAATGACAATGCACTACAGTTTACATCCACGTGGTGATACTGATAGACTTTACCTGCCCCGAAAATCAGGTGGCAGAGGATTATTACAAGTGAAGCAAACAGTTGAAGAAGAAAAACATGCACTGGCTGATTATTTAAAAGAAAGTCAAGAACATCTATTAATCGAAGTAAAGAACAAAAATCTACTGGAGGCCCAACAGACGAAACAAGAATACAGAAAAGATGTGATAAAATCAAGAATGGAGAGTTGGCAGAACAAAGCACTGCATGGCCAATTTCTGGAAAAAATAAAAGATAAAGTGGACAGTGAACAAACTTGGTTATGGTTAACAACAGGTACATTAAAGAAAGAAACAGAGTCACTAATCCTGGCTGCGCAAGAAGAAGCTATCCGCACAAATGCCATTAAGGCCAAAATCGAAAAATCCTCTGATGATGCCAAATGCAGACTTTGCAAAGAAACTGATGAAACTGTTGATCACATACTCAGCTGCTGTAAAAAAAATCGCGCAGACTGATTATAAATTGCGGCACAATTCAGTAGCACAAATGATCCATTGGAATTTGTGCAAAAATTATAATATTAAAACAGCAACAAACTGGTGGGAACATCAGCCTGAAAAAGTCACCGAAAATCAGATGGTCAAGATCTTGTGGGATTTCCGTATACAAACGGACAAAATACTGGCGCATAATACACCAGACATCACACTGGTTGAGAAAAATAAGGTCACAATCATAGACATCGCAATACCAGGTGATAGCAGGGTCGCCGAGAAGGAACATGAAAAAATCGCCAGATACCAGGACTTAAAAATCGAAATTCAACGACTATGGCACAAACCAGCAGTGATAATTCCAGTGGTAATTGGCACACTGGGTACTATTCCAAAAGCACTGGAATTATATTTAAAACAGTTAAAAATTGACAAAATCACCATCAGTCAAATGCAAAAAGCCGCACTGCTTGGATCTGCATGCATATTACGAAAATACGTTACGACACCCTAGGCCCCTGGGTGGGGCCCGACTAGTAACCAATGCCAAATCCGGCGAAACAACTGGCCGCTGTGATACAATTGTACAACAACAACAACAACAACAACAACAACAACAACAACAACAACAACAATAATAATAATAATAATAATAAACATACTTGATTCAGAAAGATGCAACTAAAGGAACAACACCTGAAAACTACAGACCAATAACATGCTTGCCAAGCAAATTACTCACAAGCATTATTGCAGATAACATGATGGATTATTTGGAAACAAACAACATCTTGCCAGTAGAGCAAAAAGGCAACAAAAGAAGGAGCAGGGGCACAAAAGATCAGCTCCTAATTGATAAAATGATATTAGAAAATTGTAAGAACAGAAAAACGAACTTGAATATGGTCTGGATTGATTACAAAAAGGCATTTGACTCACTGCCACATAGTTGGATCATAAAATGCTTAGAAACAACTGGCATTAGCAAAAATATTACATACTTTACTGAAAAGGCGATGAAACAATGGAGAACTGAGTTGGCAGTAGGGAATGAGATCTATGGAATGGTTAATATCAAGCGAGGAATTTTCCAGGGTGATTCACTTTCACCTCTTCTCTTCATCATCGCAATGATCCCACTATCAGTAATCTTTAAAAAAAATGAAATTAGGCTACCAAACAGCCAAAGAAGCGGAAAAAAATTCACATTTACTATATATGGATGATTTGAAACTCTATGGAAAGTCAGAAATAGAAATCCAATCATTGACAAACACAGTCCGAGTATTCAGCACCGATATTTCAATGCAGTTTGGCATGGAAAAATGTGCCACTGTATCCATAAAAAGGGGCAAAATCACTGCATGTGAGGGAATTGAAATGCCCAATGGCCAACTAATTAAATGCAATGAAAATGAAACCTACAAATACTTAGGCATTCTGCAGTTGGATAACATCAAGCATGGAGAAGTAAAAACTATTGTCAGGCAAGAGTACACCAACAGAGTTAGGAAAATTTTGAAATATAAATTGAATGGTGGAAATACAATCAAGGTCATCAATACCTGGGCAATACCAGTTATAAGATACACAGCTGGTATAGTTAACTGGACACAAACTGATTTGGACTTTTTGGACCGAAAAACCAGGAAACTAATGACAATGCACTACAGTTTACATCCACGTGGTGATACTGATAGACTTTACCTGCCCCGAAAATCAGGTGGCAGAGGATTATTACAAGTGAAGCAAACAGTTGAAGAAGAAAAACATGCACTGGCTGATTATTTAAAAGAAAGTCAAGAACATCTATTAATCGAAGTAAAGAACAAAAATCTACTGGAGGCCCAACAGACGAAACAAGAATACAGAAAAGATGTGATAAAATCAAGAATGGAGAGTTGGCAGAACAAAGCACTGCATGGCCAATTTCTGGAAAAAATAAAAGATAAAGTGGACAGTGAACAAACTTGGTTATGGTTAACAACAGGTACATTAAAGAAAGAAACAGAGTCACTAATCCTGGCTGCGCAAGAAGAAGCTATCCGCACAAATGCCATTAAAGCAAAAATCAAAAAATCCTCTGATGATGCCAAATGCAGACTTTGCAAAAAAGCTGATGAAACTGTTGATCACATACTCACCTGCTGTAAAAAAATCACGCAGACTGATTATAAATTGCAGCACAATTCAGTAGCACAAATGATCCATTGGAATTTGTGCAAAAATTATAATATTAAAACAACAACAAACTGGTGGGAACATAAGCCTGAAAAAGTCACCGAAAATCAGATGGTCAAGATCTTATGGGATTTCCGTATACAAACGGACAAAATACTGGCGCATAATACACCAGACATCACACTGGTTGAGAAAAATAAGGTTACAATCATAGATGTCGCAATACCACGAGACAGCAGGGTCGACAAGAAGGAATATAAAAAAAAAAATCGCGAAATACCAGGATTTAAAAATCGAAATTCAGTGATTATGGTACAAACCAGCAGTGGTAATTCTAGTGGTAATTGGCACACTGGGTGCTATTCCAAAAGCACTGGAATTACATTTAAAACAGTTAAAAATCACCATCAGTCAAATGCAAAAAGCTGCACTGCTTGGATCTCCACACATATTACGAAAATACGTTACGACGTTCTAGGCTCCTGGGTGGGGTCCGACTAGTAATCAATGCCAAATCCAGCAAAACAACTGGCCGCTGTGATACAATTCTGTTGTTGCAATAATAATAACAACAACAACATAACATTTTCCTAGAACCTAATTTCTACTTCTTTGATTGATTGATTGATTGATTTGAATTTATATTGCTGCCTAGCTTCCCATAGTGACTCAAGGCAGTTTACAAAAGACTTCCGGGTGTTTCACCAGCCGAGAGCTCAGGGCAGGGGCAGGGTGGTGGTGGTGGTTATTAGGGAAAGTCTCGGACCTCAGGAGGTCACTGTGCCTCAGATAGGCGGGTGTGAGTCCCTTTTTGTGAAATGGGACCTTGGAGTTTAGGTGGGCCTTTTTGTTACGTTCCTGTCTCCCTGCTACGTTTCATCGGCCCTGCCGGAGCTGCTGAATGTGTTAGCTGGATTGGCGGTTGATTTCCCCAGGCTTATGATCCTAGGGGACTTCAATCTGCCATTGGTGAGACATCCGAGTCAGCTCGGGAGTTCATGGCTTCCATGATGGCTATGGACCTAACTCAGTTAATTCAAGACCCCACCCATAATCTGGGACACACGCTCGACCTGATTTTTGTCTCTGGGCAGTGGATGAATGATCTAGATTTAGGGGATATTTCTATCCAACCCTTGTCATGGTCGGATCATTTCCTCATCAGGCTTGACTTCCATACTGCTACCCCTCACCGCAGTGAGGCGGAACCGACTAGATGGTTCTGCCCCAGGCTCCTGATGGACCCTGAAAGGTTCCTGATGGAGCTTGGGACTTTTCCTGAATCCCTTGCTCACACTCGACCAAAGCTCTAGTGGAAGCCTGGGATAGGGCAGCCACTGGAGCTTTGGATCATGTTGTGCCTTTGAGGCCTCTGACCCGGTGTCAATCCCGGGTAGCTCCCTGGTTTACCGAGGAACTCCGGGAGATGAAATGCTGGAAAAGAGTGGTTGGAGGGCCAGCCGGTCCGAATCTGATCGAACATTAGTAAGAATTCATATTAAATCCTACTTAGTGGTGATAAAAGCGGCAAAACGGCAACATTTTTCCGCTCTTATTGCATCCACAGATAACTGCCCAGCTGCCCTGTTTAGGGTGACTGCTCCTTACTTAACCAAGGAACTGGGAAAGACCCCTTGCAGGGTAGGGCTGAAGAATTTGTTCAGTATCTGCAGGATAAAATCACTCAGAGCTGGACAGGCTTGGACTCTGACTGGGTAGATTCGGGCGAGTCGATGGGGATGAATCTTGTGGAGACCATCTAGGATGAGTTTGACCCTGTGATCCCTAAGGGCATGGACAGGATTATGGGGAGACTCAGTGCTGCCAGTTGTGTGCTGGACCCGTGTCCCTCTTGGTTAGTCTCGGCTTCCCAGGAGGTGACACGAGGCTGGCTCCAGGCGATTACCAATGCTTCGTTGAGAGAGGGGTCCTTTCCCACGCCTTGAAGGAGGCAGTGGTGAGGCCCCTCCTTAAGAAGCCTTCCCTGGACCCAGCTTCTTTAGCCAACTATCATCCGGTCTCCAACCTTCACTTTGTAGCGAAGGTTGTCAAGATTGCGGTAGCACGTCAGCTTCCCCAGTACCTGGATGAAGCTGTCTACCTGGATCCATTTCAGTTGGGTTTCAGGCTTGGATACAGCATGGAGACGGCATTGGTCGTGTTGGTCGATGATCTCTGGCAGGCCTGGGACAGGGACTGCTCTTCTGTCCTGGTCCTATTAGACCTCTCAGCAGCTCTCGATACCATTGACCATGGTATCCTACTGCGACAACTTAAGAGGTTGGGAGTGGGGGGCACCTCCTACCTGGCGGATCAGTCGCAGTTTGTGTTGACTAGAGGGCAGGGATCAACCCCGAGGTGCATCACTTGTGGGGTGCCCCAGGGGTTGGTTCTCTCACCCCTCCTGTTCAACATATATATGAAACCACTGGGTGAGATCATCCTTGGTTTTGGGGTACGGTATCATCAATATGCTGATGATACCCAACTTTTCATCTCTACCCCAAACCACCCAAACGATGCCCTCGATGTGATGTCCCAATGCCTGGAGGCTGTGCGGATCTGGATGGGGAGGAACAGGCTCAAGCTCAATCCCTCCAAGACTGAGTGGCTGTGGTTTCCGTCATCCCGATTTGTGCATCTTGTTCCATCTTTGATGATAGGGGGAGAAATTTTAGCCCCCTCAGAGAGGGCCCCCAATTTGGGAGTCCTCCTGGATATGCGGCTTAGTTTAGAAGAACACCTGACGGCCATGACCAGAGGGGCCTTTTACCAGGTTTGCCTGGTATATCAGTTGCACCCCTTCCTGGATCGGGATGATCTGTGCACAGTCACTCATGCCCTCGTCCTTTCTCGCCTGGACTACTGTAACACTCTCTACATGGGGCTGCCCTTGAAGAGCACCCGGAGGCTTCAACTGGTCCAGAATGTGGCTGCGCGGCTTATCATAGGGGCACCTTGGTGGTCCCATGTTGTACCCCTTTTAGGCGGCCTGCACTGGTTGCCATTTGTCTTCCCGGTGCAATTCAAGGTACTAATTATGACCTTTAAAGCACTCCATGGCTTAGGCCCAGGATACCTGCGAATAATCCCCAACCTCCGGTCCTCCCGACGTGCCCTAAAAAGTTGGCTTTTCCAGTAAGCCAGCCTGGCCTGAACAAAACAAAATAAATTATTGATTATTGTTAATTTTAATCAAATTTCTTTTTAAAATGTTATTGTTAATCTAAATTGGGTTTGTTTTTTAGATATTCTATTTAATTTTTAAAAAACTTTTGTAATATGTGTTGTTGTTTTTTAATATTGTATGCCGCCCTGAGTCCTTGGGAGAAGGGCGGCATATAAATCCAATAAACCTAAACCTAAACCTAAAATAAAAAACACATTTAAAACAATAAAAACTAACAAAAAGAATCAAATAAATTAATATAGTACAATATAACAAAATCAGCCCCCACCTCCCGCTCCCTGCCCCGGCAATAGCAGATCAATACAATACAATAGCAGAGTTGGAAGGGACCTTGGAAGTCTTCTAGTCCAATCCCTTGCCTAGGCAGGAAATCCTATACCATTTCAGACAAATGGCTATCCAACATCTTCTTAAAGACTTCCAGTGTTGGGGCATTCACAACTTCTGGAGGCAAGCTGTTCCACTGATTAATTGTTCTAACTGTCAGGAAGTTTCTTCTCAGTTCTAAGTTGCTTCTCTCCTTGATTAGTTTCCATCACACGAGCCATTTAATGAGCTCCCTCCCGCTCTGGGTTTCCCAGGCCCACTGGAAGAACCAAGTTTTCAGTGCCTTCCAGAACAGTATTGGAGTGAAGTTCTGGGGGAAGATTCAGCTTCTTTATAGAATTGTAGACTGGTGCTATATTTGTAGCTATGTGTGCCCACAAATGCTGTTTTAGAACTGAAGCAAAGCATTGTACAGTCATATTAGACAGGTTGGATACCAGATAGCTCACTTTGCAACAGTGAAGAAACAAAGGAAATTCTCCCCACCCAATTTTTTAAGATGCTGTGGTCTGCTCCCAAAGGTTGTTCTAATGTAAAGAAAAATAGTTCATTATTAAACACAATACTTGTCCTCAGTGTTAACTTTCCCCACTTTCATTTGGGTACAAGGACTTCATCACAATGAACCAAACAAGAACAAATCAAGACTGGATTTTCATGAAGGCCCCAAATAATTTATCTGCTTTGTCCAAGATAAGACATATCTCTTCTGAGTATTCCACTTAGCCTCTGAATCTGCTCTTCAGCCAAACCCATTGCACATTCAGAAACACTTGTGGGGAGAAGTATTTCCAAAATATTCTTGAAACATAAGAGAAAGTTTCCTTGTACACGAGAAAACCAGAGATTAAGTATTTATAAAGTCTCCCCTTCTTCCAAATGATGGTGAATTATTTATTGGAGATTGAAACCCCATGCTAACTTTCTCTCCAGGTTTGAAGATCTGACTAGAAAATGGCCTTTGGAAAGCTCACTGCATGTCTTTCGTATTGTGATATTTTACAATAGGATGTTTTCTTTCATAACCCTTCAATGTGTTTTCACCAAGAACATGCTGTCTTTCTCTCTTTTTGACCCCCTCCAGCCATTCCCACTTTGTCTGTGAAATAAGGGCATTCAGTAGCTATGGTCAGTATAATTTCAATCCTCTTTTGAAGTAAAGTTATGGCAGGATGCTTGTTATTACCATTTAAAATGCAAACTGAACGATCATCTCTCTAGTATCTCTCAAGTCACTAAAAAGATTCCCACTTACAAATAATTCTTGGCATATCTTTCAATAATTTCATAGTAGCACAGGATATTTTCATTCTTTTTGAGTAACCACCAGACAGATCTGTCAGTATCTTACCGAAGCAATTACATTCGCAGAAACAATTTCATGCCACTGTCCAGTCTGTTTCTTCTTGCCCCAAGACATTTTTTTACTATTAAACATGAGAAAAGCTGAAAAGCAGCACTACTGTTTATGTCTCTTCAACACATTTTCACCTATGTTCATAGTACTTCAGAGAAAATCTAAAACTAAATAGAACTAAATGCTTGTTAAGATTTTTTGTGCACATTCACAGGCCACAGTCTTCTCCATGTATAAACATGGTGAAGAATCCTAGGAAAGCTTTTATATGCAAGATTCATTGAAATTAATGGGAGCCTGATATCTTCTCAATCAATGGTACTCATTCTTTATAACTGGGAATTACAACAGCCTACTAGAAGTACAATGTGAATTGATGCAAACACCCAAGAGAATGAATGCATTAGCAAATCAAATGTTTTCTAGTAGAAATTCAGCTATATAACTTGTATAACTCAATATGCATCCACAGACATCCATGTGACTTTTTTTCTAACCCAGTAATTCACAGGACAGTGGAATCTGACATTTTCAGATTCATTTTATTTGCATTTTGATGGTTTGCTGAAGGTTTTAGGAGGCAAGATCAATTTCTTAAGTGTTTCATTCATACCGTAACAGTTGGTTCCCATATTGAGAAAATTCTGAAAGGCTGCTGTGTAAATAATCAGATACAAACAGCCCATTATCAGTGAAGAATGATACTTATTTGCCAGTTCATTAGAAGTTTATTAGAAGGGGGTGGGGCTTGAAGTCACAACAACATGACATGCAATCTTGATTATCATCAGGTTCTTGGTTCTAGGCTGTTCATGTTAGCTCGTCATTCTTCAACCGTTACGTTATGGCTCCGCGAAAGTGTATTAATTCGCCAGACAGTTTCTGTTTTATCTGTGGTGAATATACAGTGTTGAAGCAATAGCAGAATATTGCAGACTTTGTGAAAAAAGTATACTTTGCATACTTTGGATTAAAAATTGGAGATCAAGATAAAGTTTGGGCGCCTCATAAAGTGTGCAAACGGTGTTTTGAGGACCTCCGAAACTGGTTCAAGGGTAAGAAAAAATCTTTCTGTTATGGGGTTCCTATGGTATGGCGAGAGCAAAAGAACCATAGTGATGACTGTTATTTTTGTTCATGCGATGTGAAAGGGTTTAATTCCAATTGGAAGCATTCCACTTCATACCCAAATCTTCACTCAGCAATTTGTCCCATTCCCCATGGATATACCAGTACCCAAGCCCCCTGCTACCTTGGAAGAGATACCTAGCTCCGATGAAGGTGAAGTCATACCTGAACCAGATGACGAATCAAGTTCTGATCAACTTCTTGAAGATGATACAAGACCAAAATTGTTTTTTAGGAGGAGATGAATGATTTGGTAAGAGACTTGAATCTTCCCAAAGATGCCGCTGAGTTACTCGGATTAAGGCTGAAAAGCAGGAATTTATTGTTGCCAGAAGTGTCATCTTCATGGTTCAGACATCGTGAAAAGGAGTTCGTTCCTTACTTTGCCCAGGAAGACATGATGGTTTATTGCATCGATGTCGAAGGTGTGATGGATCAATTTAAAATTCAATATGATTCAGAGCAATGGTGTCTTTTTATAGATTCCTCAAAAAGAAGTCTCAAAGGGGTTTTACTCCACAACGGTTTTTACGCTTCCATACCTATAGGTAATTCCGTACAGTTGAAGGAAACCTATGAGAACTTGGAATTGGTTCTTCGTAAACTTAAATATGAAGACCATGGTTGTCAAGTGTGTGGGGACTTGAAGGCCTTGTCCATGCTGCTCGGGCAACAACTGGGTATACCAAATAACCTTGTTTTCTGTGTCTATGGGACAGTCGAGGAGGATCATGGTGAATGATTCCACCAAGACATTAAAGCGATGGAAAGGAGATACCAGGGAAAATGGAGCATTACAATGATGGCAGACTACTGTTGGATGCCTCAGAGAGACATTCCAGATTCTCACATACTCACAAGCATAAATGCAGCAAGAGGAGCCTCACAAGGAAGAAGAATTGAGTTTCGTGTGTGTAGGTGAGCTCATTTCAGTTCAAAAAAGGATTTTCATGAAAATATTGTAATAAAACTTTACTTTTATAAGTCTATTTCCATTTATTTTGAGGTATTGCCTTATTTAACATAGTTACCTAAATTGTCAGGAAACATGATGTCCTATGACAAAATGGAGGTCATTTTCAGATTCAGTGCACCAAAAAACATAAAGATTACATGGAATAACCAAAACAGCTCTCAATTTTTTTTTGCAGACCTATGTAATGATAACAAAGCATTTATATATACTAGATTGATAATATGAAATCTTATAGAAACTGTGAGGATTATGGAGATGATGTTGAAAAGCTTTTTTATAAAAGATAAAAAATTCTATATAGAATAGATTAGAAAGATGTAATATCATTGGATGATTTCAGGATAATGTAATAAAATGTTATAATATAAATTTACTTCAAATTTAATATGCCTTATGTTGAAAGGATATAATAATAGCTGGGCTTAATGGATGTTTAATAATTATAACAATTTGTATACATGTATATTAGATTGATGAAATTAATAATGGGGAAAAACATGGAATTGGAAACTATTAGAGAATGTTATCAATGCTAAAATGATTGAATGACTTAGTATAGGAGGAAGCATAATAACAATGTATACAAAGATAGCTTGATTGTCAATATGTAAATTTTGATAAAATTCAAGTGAGAACCACAGAAAGGACACAGAAAGACTTTGTAACCAATCGACACACTGTGTGTAATTGAAGAGGCTTTTATTTATATGCGTTGTGTGTTTATGCTTGTCTGAAAATAAAAATTTTATTTAAAAAAAAGTTTATTAGAACACGAATCAGAGGTTTTCACCTTAATATATATGAAAGAATACTGGTTCTAAATTGAAAATAATTTAGTTCCTGCAGTTCCTATAATTCTATCAATTGCTAAAGGGAATTTGTGTTGGAAAAGAATAACTTTGGGTCTAGGCCAAAGAATCAGACAGACAGATAGAGGGAGACAGGGACAGAGATAAAGTAACAGAGACAAAGGCAGAGAGGGAGGCGCGCACGGACACACACACACACACACACACACACACACACAGACAGAGACAGAGACACACATAGAGGATATTTTTTCTTGTGTGCATATGTTATTTTAGATCAGGAGTGTCAAATTCAAGTGGCCATCCTGGAAACTGTAAGAGGCCAGCCCGCGTCACTTTGGCCTGGTCTACCCAAAGCGAAGGAGAAAACATTGGGCCAGTGTGGATTCTGCCTGGTTTACCCAATGCAAAAAGGAAACATGCCAGCAGTTTGGGGAATAGTGTCAAGCTGACCATACCCACACAGCTGACCATGCCCATTCAGTCAACCACGCCCAGTGAGTGGCATCAAGCTGGTCATGCCCACCCAGTCAGCCAAACCCCCCCCCCTCCAAGCCCCTCCAAGGTCAACCACAGCCCTGATGTAGCTCTTATTGAAATTGAATTTGACACCCCTGTTTTAGATTGTAAGTTTTGGTATCTCTATATATCTCTAGAAGTACACATTTTGCAACTAACACCCACTAAGATGCAAAACAAAAACAGATATTCAGCCAACTTTATCTTGTGGATTTCCTTTTCTACTTGTTCTATGTTCTACCTGTTCTGTGTTAAATACCGCATCCTTTTCCCCTGCCCTGAAAAATGTGTAACAAATGCTTTAAAAAAGTGAAAAAATACAACAGAAAAAAATATTTAATATGTTGATACAAGAGTAAACAGGTAGTTCTCTGCATAATTATCTAATACAAATAGTATTCATGTATTTATAATATGCTTATATTATCTCTGGCCTTAGAAGTTAAGACACTCTCCCATGGTCTAGGCAACATAGAAACCTGTAGTATTTATTCTACTCATCTCTTAACATCTGCATATCAAAAGGACTTATTGATATCACATGTCTATAGAGATAGATAGATAGATAGATAGAAATATATCTATAGAGAGAGATATATTTCTGTATGTATGTGTGTGTATGTATGTGTGTGTGTGTGTGTGTATGTATGCATGTGTATATATATATATGTGTGTGTTAAAATTTCATTTGCATCCTCTATCAGTTCATCCAAAATCAATATCACTACTTTCGTCCAATTTTTTTTTTACCATTTTCCCCATTTTTAATGTTGGTGGTCACCATAAAGTCATTTTAAAAAAGAGAAAAAAATCTAAAAAAAATATTATTCATTACATTCCATAGTTGTGTATTTGACATAATTGTTTCCAGAGTTCTATTATAGTTAGAGCCTTATATTGTCCATCCAACCATGTATATTTCAAAGTGCGCAAATGGAAAACTGAATCTTCCCACATTAATCAATGATTGCATTTTCTGTAAAAATATTCTTAGAAGCAAAGACCGTCATAGAAAATGTGTGTGTAAATCCACACACATACACCAAAGCATCATGGCTGCATGGCAAATATTGTTAACCAGATTTTGATACTGTTTGTGTTTGCAATTTAAGGCAAGAAGTAACATTTTTCATCCTTTTGCTGTAAAAGATTCTGACTGGCAGCAGGGTTACTAACAAAGATGGCAGGTTTGCTCAACAATGCCGAGATGTATTGGCACATGGGCATACAACCACATATAATAATTACCCAATTAGAGCTGGCAAGCTTATGAAATAAGAAAAGGAAAAAAAACATCATTTGTTCAATCCTAACAGATAGATTGGAGCTGCTTTTAAGCTATTTGTTATGTACCTTTAACACATTTCATGATAAATAGGTCTTTATTTGTAACACCTGCCACATTCTGGACTATGGATTCATGTTTTTCTTTTTGCTTGTTGCATCCTGAGCGTCATTTTTCAGCCTACTCATAATTGAGACCACAAATTAATAGTTCTTGTCATTTGTGATAATGCTGCAGGGTGAAAAATGTCCTGCTGTAAGTGCAGATGGAAAAAATCAGATGCCTAGCAAATATGAAAATAAGCACCTTAATCTAATACCACTGTAAGAGCCACCTGTTAAATTGAGAAACAAATGCAGGCCTTTATGCAAAGTTTTAGCAGATAGTAGATATACACCATGGCTATTACTTACAGCTGGAGAATATCAGCGGGCATGAATGTTTATCCATGGGAAAATTATGTAGCTGCAGCTGGCATTCGGCATTGATGGTGAGCCTAGAGAAAACCAGGTACCTATTACTGTCTTGGTATGACAGCAGACTATAAAAATTTTTAGTAATTCGGTCATTTCAAAGGCTTAATTGGAATATTATGAAAAAGTGCTTTTTTAGGATTCTCTTTGATGCAACTACTAGGCAGAAGCCATCATGGAAAAAGGCAATGACAATCACTTTCATATTATTGCTAAGAAAACTACACAGTCATATGGGAATTAGAGCTGGGGGGGGGAGACAAACTATCTTTTTATAACTAATATGCAGATGGCATGAATTATGATATTTATAGAGTGATGTCTTCCTGCATGTGATATCATTGTGGCTTGCAACAGATACCTATGCATGGATAGGTCCAAGCAATGATCTGGCTGATTTTGTTTGGGTTTGAAAACTGACTGGACTCAGGCTGTTCACTAGTTTTGTCCAGTGTTTTGGATACAAAGAGAAAGGGGATCATACATTTAGCATCTAGCTGCATGTCTTATATCTATTGTGACTTCCCCCAGGATTGAGCTACAGATGTCAAAAGGAGCTGCTCTCAATCCCGGAGAAGATGCAGCCTTTTCATTAACTTCTATATAGGGCTGATTAAATGTCACAGCATGGATCAGAGCACTTATTTTACTTTGAATCTAGAGCCCTAGATTTTAATATTTTAATGGATGACTGCCAGAATCATACAGCTAAATTTGACACTATCTTTACCTATATTTCTGGGGGAAATACATTAATGTGCGTTTATAGTTGTAACTATAGTACAAGTAATACTCGACTTACAGTCTTTAAATTTTAGTGGTTTAGTGACTGAATTTACCACAGCACTGAAAAAGTGACTTATGATCATTTTTTACAGTTGCAACTGTAGCAGCATCCCCATGGTCATGTGATCAAAATTTGGATCCTTGGCAACTGGCATGACCACGTACTTAAGACGGTTGCGGTGTCCTGAGGTCATGTGATCATCTTTTGCGACTGTCTGACAAGCAGTCAATGGGGAAGCCAGATTCATTTAACAACCATGTTACTGACTTAACAACTGCAGTGAATCACTTAAACAACTGTGGCAAGGAAGGTCGTAAATGGGCAAAACTCACTTAACAACTGTCTTGCTTAGCAATAGAAATTTTGGAACCGATTGTGGTCATAGGTTGAGGACTCCTTGTAGTTCTAGATAAGAAAATACCTTAATTTTTTGTCCTACTTGATAGTTTTAAGGAATAACAGGAATAACTCAGCACAATCCATTCTCCGGGTTACTAAAATACATCAAAACTAAGGAAACAAGTTGCCTGAATGGTCCAATTTAATTCCAAGCTGATTATATTTCTTATCTTTGGGACAAGGCCCTCTGCCAGCTAAGATTTTTCTGTTTCTGTTATAAAATTGAAATTACATTAATCTCTATAAAAGGGTGAGCAGTTATTTAAACTAGCCCTTATTGAAAGACACAAATGCTTCTTACCTTAAAGTATATAGGATTTTCCCATCATTCCATATTCTTAGGAGCTGATTGGGTGTGGTAATCCAGTGAGCTTCTGCAGTTTTAGAATTCCTAAAAATAGTATCTGGGATCCAAATTAACCCAACCATATTGCTATTGAGAGTTATACTTTTTTTCATGGTGCTGTTGAAACGAAGGCGGCTGTCAGTCCATGTCTGAGCAAAAAAAATATCAATTTGGTATTCCTGCAAAGGAGATTAGATACATATATTAGAATAAATTTAGAAGAGCAAGATCATCTATTTATCATCTATTTATTAAAACCTTCACATTTCTCTTTCTTTTTTTAACTCATACTCAAAAATCAAGAAGCAAGTCATGTGTTGCATTAAGCATTTGAATTGGGCTAGTCACTGTCTTACTTCCAAATAATAGATGAGATTTTCAACTATGATAATAGGTTGCATGGCAGCCCCTCCTAAATTTCTGATTAAAGGCAAGACTGATTCTGATCCATTCATCTGCATCTCATCATATGTTTTTAATGTTGAATGAGGCATTACTAAGCCATTAACTAGCTAAAAAGGTCAAGAATCTCCCACATTGGGATTTGGTGATTGTTTTGATTGATTGATTTTATTAAACTTGTATGCATTGGGCATTTGGTGATTGTCAGTGACACATCCAAGTAACTTTCCCAAATGTATTTTTCCCAATCAAATACAGGTAGTCCTTGACTGGTTGGCACTGGAAAAAATGACTTATGACCATTTTTCACATGATCATTGCAGCATCCTCATAATCATGTGATCTAAATTCAGACGTTTGGCAACTGACTCATATTTTTGCTGGTTGAAGTGTCCCAGGGTCATGGGATCACCTTTTGAGAGTTTCTGACAAGCAAAACCAATTGGGAAGCCAAATTCACTTAACAACTGCAGTGATTCACTTAACAACCGTGGTAAGAAAAGTCATAAAATGGGGTAAAATTCACTTAACAAATTTCTCACTTAGCAGCATACATTTTGGGCTCAGTTATGGTTGTAAGTTGAGGACTATCTGTACTAACCAAGGAGAGCCTACTTTGCTTTCAAAATCAGCTAGGTTTTGTGATTGTTGTCACTGACCAAAGGAAGTTCAATTAATTATGCCCACAGCAATCATTCAATGTATCTATATTGAATTATCTATATCTCTGTCTACAAACATGGACACAATACACTGAACTATATCCTTTCCATTTATCCCTTTATCATCAATTGCCCAGAGGGAGGAAATCAGAGATACAATGGCTAAGAAGACACAGAACTAGCTAAGCTACTTTTCTCCATCACTGATCACCAATTGTCTATGAGAGGGAAAAACAAAAACAAAGAAGTCATGTTTGGTAGATGAAAATAATACTAGTAAAATTAACTGAATCTGAAGATTACAAGGGACCTCAATAATTATCCAATTATCCATCCATCCACTCAGGAAATCTTCTACAGCATTCATAGTAAATGGTCATCCTGTTTTTGTTTTAAAACGTTTAATGGGGGGAAAAATCAATACACTCCAAGGCTATTTTGCAGTCAAAACTTGGCTTTCTATAATCTGAGACTACTGGTTCTTTAGAAAAAAAGATAACATGTGTACTGTAATTTATATAGTAGCCTTTCAAACATTTGAAAAGTATCACAATAGCAACACTTCAGCATCTCTTCTCAGGGAGATAGATAGATAGATAGATAGATAGATAGATAGATAGATAGATAGATAGATAGATAGATAGATAGATGGATGGATGGATGGATGGATGGATGGATGGGTGGGTGGGTGGGTGGGTGGGTGGGTGGGTGGGTGGAAAGAAGGAAAGAAAAAAAGAAAGAACAAAAGAATAAAAGAAAGAAAGAATGAATGAATGAAAGAAAGAAAACTGGAACTTACTCAGAGGGCAATGAAAATTGTGAAGTAATTGGTAATCTATCAGGAGATGCCTAATAAATGATGTCTGTGTATTTCTGTTCCAGTTTCTTATCTTTACATAGCTCCTGATAAAACCTGACTAAAGCAGAATAGGGTACTACCATGGCGTTAGGCATTGTGTTAGTGCAGCTGCATTATAACAACATTGCCTTCATTAATCCTTGTGGCTGGTTTTATTGACAAAACCCATCTCTATTAGCATAACGACAACTAATATCAATTCTCTTAAGAAAAGAAACCTCACATTTCAATATTCTGATAATATTGACAAGCATCTTAGGAGATTTATTAAAACACAGCATATCTACCAGTCTATCTAACTTCTAAACATTTAGCTTGCTCTTCACTGGTTTAGAACTGTTAATGTATTTCAGTACTGCTCTTCATCTTGATAAGATGTAGCTAATATCAGAACCATTCACCTTTTATTTTGTTTTCCTTATGCTATTTTTTTACCCCAAAACTAAAACTAAGTAATAAATCAGAAACACTTCAAGATTCAGCAGTAAAAACCAATGCATTATGACATTTATTGGAGTCCTGAGGTTATTTTTTTTTAAAAAAAATTACTGACATTTACTGACAATATGATAAAGCAGAATGGTTTTAAATAAGAAATTAAATTATGATTGAAATAATTTTAATATACTGTATATCTTTAGGTACTTTAAGCATCCTGAAAGCAAAAGTAAACAGCTTTAAGTTAAGTTAAATGAGTCATCTGCTGGTTCAGAGTTCCCTATCAGCAGTTTGCTGATGATACCCAATTGTAAATAATGTAATCTTGACCCCAGGCCACCAAGTGATGTTATTGATGCCCGATGCCAACATCTGAGGGCCTTGCCAGTCTCAGGCTAATAAGACCAAGGCTCAATTGATAATTGAGCCCACTTATCTGGGGAAATTTTACTTGTAGTATTGGATAACGTAGAACTTCCCTAATTAAGATTGGTCCTCAATCCGAGGGAGTTTTTTTTTACTCACCACTCTTGTTTGAAGAGCAGGTGGCGGCTGCGGCCATGACAGCTTTTGTACAAATTTATGTAGCATGCCAGATACACTCATTATTGGATTGGGAGGTCTTCCAGATGGTCTTTCACACTCTAGCTACTTCACAAATGAATGATTGCAATGCATTGAAGGTCGGGCTGCCATTGTAGACCACTCACAAACTACAACTGATCCAGAATACAACAGTGAGAGCAGTAATGGGCACACCATTGTATGTCCATGTGATACCACTCTAAACAAGTTGCATTGGTTACCTGTTGGCTTTCAAGTACAGTTCAAGGTTACAACATATAAACCTCTTCCTGGCATGGGACCAGGTTATCTATGAAACTGTCTTTCTTTGATTGTTTCTGCCTTTTCAGTAAAATTGGGTAGAATGAGTATGCTTCATGGGTTTTTTTTTTTGTTAAACAATGTCATCTAGAGGGACCTAAGAAGCTACAAACCTTCTCTGTTGCAGTACCTACACTCTGAAACAACTTCTCCGAGAAATCTGTATATGTCCTAAAAAGCCCTCCGGTTAAGATGGGGCTTAAGCTCTTATAGTATTTTTTCTTTCTTATGGGCTATCCATTTCTAGGTGGCTATGATCTTTGCTAATCAATGCTATATTTGCTTTTAAATTTGTTAGCCATGGACTTTGATAGTTGAACAGTCTGTAATTGGAAAATTAAATTAAAATTAAACAAGGAAGTTAAAGAGACTAACTCATCCATATGTTAGTTATAAAATGAGCAGTTATTGCTCTATTTTGCTTTTAGAACTGCTTTCTTTAGTACAGTTTACTAGTCTAGTTGATACATTTTAATTTTTCTCAATTGGATTGAGATTTTTGTTTTTGTTTTTGGTGCATACTTCTGCAGCCCTAAAAATTAGAAGTGAGCAATTCTATACAACATATGCAGTATTATTTCAAATTATTATTCTAATGAGTCTAGTTTGGCCACACTATATATTTTAATGTACACCTTTAAACATTTGAGAAAGTGCTTTAAATAAAATGTGTGCAAATTAATTCAGATTATATCCATATTGGAGAATCAAGATTCAAGGAGAACTTGATTCAGCTCAACTCTGTGATTTTAGATTCTATGCCACTCTTATTTGATTGAATGTGTTTCAAGTTTGATTGAAGGAAAGATTTGTCAATAGACAATAATGAGAAAACTTCAAAATGCCAGGAACATGAGAATGAAACAGCAGGGATGATAGACCTTTTAGAGAACTTTGTCTGAAGAGTTTTACCACAATGTAATTTTGAAATATTTCCTCAATACTTCTTTTAGGAGAAAGAGCATTCAGATGAAGAAAGGACAGCGTGACGGTTTTCAAATTATCCAGTAGAATCTTTAGAGGTTGACTGAATCAATGCAGTAATATTCAATTAGATCTTAAGAATACAAATGTTCAAGGATCCTATATAACACCTTACATTAGCTTTTCTACGATGCACAAACTTCCACTTTGCTGGTTGTAATCACTGGGTTTTCAGGGTTGTCAGGAAAGCTTACTGGAAAACTGGCAAAGATTCCTTCTACTGGGCAGAACTCAAAAGAATAAAACTCATCAATCCTTTTTTTGCCCCTGAACTTTAGATTTTGTTTGGTGCCAGAAGGATTGGCAATGCTAGTTCATTCCAAAAAAGGAGTCTCTTATTATTAATTGAGACATGAAAGTGGACCTTTAATCGTGCTGTCTTACCCACCCCACTTAGACATAGGGAAGTAAAAGCTGGAATGGTGCCTAAGGTAAGAACATGAGTCCATGTATTCTTTGACAAGGAATGTAATTTTATGTCAGTCATTCATGGCAGCTTTGATTTCATATTCAAAATATTGAGAGTTTTGCTCCCAGTTAGCACAACTGGTTTTTTTTTCTTAATATGGCCAACTAATGATATTCAATGTGTTGGCCACATTAAGAAAAGCAAAGTTAAAATGTAACATAGTTGGCCACATTAAATAATTTGAAAAAATGAGTGTAATATTAGCTTGCCACCCCCAAAAAATTCTGATTTATGGAGTGTTTAATGAGGTGAATTTATGTGTCTGTTTTAATTAGTGAATTTACTGAAACTTCATTGACCCCCATTATCCATTCAAGTTTTGCACTCTTCTATTTTAAATGTCAACCTTCAAAATTATTTAACTGATCATATTTTTAAATCTGTGATATATGCATAGAGGTACTGACATAATAATAAGTTAATTTAATTGCTAAGAGTATCACCAAGGATTCCATAGTACACTTCACAGTGATTTTACTTTATATGTATTTTAAAGAGTTATAGAAAGAGGAAAAACATATTTTTAGATGACAGAAACTGATAAGATTTGGTTGCTGCAAGAAAAAGATAAGATTCCATCTCTGTTTTCTATTAATAGAATTACTTTCCATAGTGGAAACAGGAGGGAGAAATCTGTCAGCAACTTTTCCTAAAATCTGTTGTAGATCTTTCGGATGAAACATATGGATTAGATTTGTGAGATGTTGAGAGATGAAGAGTAAGAATACTTCATAGAATTATTCTTAGAGTAGGAGTTCTGGGAATGGCATTGGATTCTGTGTAAAGTTGTTGTTGTGACAACATGGACATTTAGAATTTTTATATTTTGCTATACCAAAACCTCCTTTCTCTATGCTTACCTACTTTTTCTGTGAACATAACTATAAAAGCTGGAAGCTCTTATTTATTGCTATCTAACCTTTTCTAGGCTCTAAATGCTACATAGAGAGCATGCTAGACCTTGAGAACTCCAAGACTTGAAGAGGTATGTGCTCTCCATTTATTAAGACACAACTACTTTCTGGGAGGTGGGACTAAAACAATCATTTGAGATAGGTGGTTGTCGTAGAGGTGATAACTATGACAATTGGCCTGTTAGGATATCCCTTTGTAGGAACATAGTAGGGACCTAAGCCAAGACTTTGAAATAGATGAAAAAGAATATATAAAGTATTGTTAGGGACTTTGGATGCAAGGAATGTAGTTCTGAGAGAATACAAAAATGTTTATTCGGTATTTGTTGAATTTATGAATAGGAATTCTTGTTTTGTATTAAATCACTTATGTTTTGGTATGAGGAAGGAGAGTGTGAAGCACCATGAAAGAACTGCTACACGAAGTATTTATACCTCAATCAGAGGAAAATGATATAATTTGCTGATGAGTAGCAAATTGTAGTTAAGATTAAGATTAAGGTGTTGGAATAAAATGGAGGACACGGTTCAGTTCCACCTAAGGTGACCAGATTTTTAGATTGGTAAAGAGGGACACCTTTGACCGGGGGGGGGGATTAAAAAAAGTTTTTTTCACTTAACAAATGTGGCAAGAAAAATTGTAAAATGGGGCAAAACTCAATAAATTTCTCAGTTAACAACATAAATTTTGGGCTCAATTGTAGTCGTGCATTGAGAACTACCTGCACTTATCTTCAGTGTTATTTCATTCTGCTGTAGCATTAAATTTCATATAGAACAAGCTTGTTCTTTCAGAATTGTGGAATTGTTATATAACTGTCTACCTTTAGAAAAGTTTCTCTTGAGTTAAACTCAGCTCCTAAAATGTTATTGATGTGTCGTAATTTTCTTAGCAGTAGTATGGAAATTGTCATTGTTGCTTTTGGACAATTTTTAATATTTTCTTATTAAATATACAGTACTGAGATTCCTAGGTGGATTCCCCTCCAATTATTAGCCAGGTTCAACCCTGCTCATCTTTTTGAAAGCAGGCAAAAACAGCCAGGTTACATCCCTATAAATTGAAAGCTCTCTCCCTCCCTCTTTCTCTATCTCTCTCCCCTCCCTTCCTCTCTCTCTCTGTCACTCTGTGTGTATGTGTGTGTGTGTGTCTGTCTCTCATTCACTCACTCACTTAATCACTCACTCTGTGTGTGTGTGTCTCTCTGTGTCTCTGTCTGTCTTTCTGTGTGTCTCTCACTCCCTCCCAACATGCAGATGGGCTCCGGACCAGGGCAGCCTCTTCCTTCTTTTTAACCAGGTGATCTTCTAAGACTAAGACATAACAAAGAACCTTAATTACAGGCTGAACAAAAGAGCCCATCCGGGAAGACTAGTAACATGAGGGCGATCCCTCATGTTACTCAGACCAGCTGAGCCTCCCTGGACGTTGCAGCAGCAGCAGCCCCAAGTGCGCCAATCTCAGAGTTTTTCACATCAGGGCGTGCTGCAAGAAGAGGGAGTGAGTGAAGACCTTTTCTAGCCGGTGCAAATGGGGCGGGCTGCAAGAGGGAGGGAGGGAGTCTGGATTGCTGCAAAGCAAGTCTTGGGAAGTCCTTTGCGCCGGCTAGAAAAGGTCTTCACTCACCCCCTCGTCTTGCAGCATGCCCCGATGCGAAAAACGCCGAGATTGGTGCACTTGGGGCTGCTGTTGCTGCGACATCTAGGGAGGCTCAGCTGGTCTGAGTAGGCAGGGCAGGGGTAACGCGGTGCCCAGCTCAGGTGCTCCGAGCAGAGGGGGAGCCACCCCCTCTGCCAGCGCTGGCAGCAAAGCTAAACATCTCAGCACTGAGATGTTAAGCTTTGCTGCCCAGTGCTGGCAGAGGGGGCGGCTCCCCCTCTGCTCGGAGCACCTGAGCTAGGCACCACATTACCCCTGCCCTGCCCCCACCACCGCCACCATGCTTTTGAGGAGCCATCGGGCCTTTTTTCCTGCTCCCGCCCCTCTGCCACCTTCCTACTGGCTCCCGTGGCCTCAAGTCTCCTCAAAAGCACGGCGGGAGCTTTGCCGGCTTCACCTCAGCCGCAGCACCGGGCAGCAAATCCGGCGGTGCTGTTAGAGGAGGAGGAGGCAGCAGCAGTTAGTCCAGTGGTGGCGGGGGCTTACCGTCAGTCCAGTCGCCCCATGCTCATCAAAACAAATCACTGCGGCTGCGTGGGAGTTGAAAAGTGCTGCACGGTGTTGCGAGCAGCAGCGGATGGGCGGGGGAGCGAGCGATCAAAGAAGGCACCAAAATTAAAGCGGGATCTTTTGACAACGGCCCGGGACGCGGGAAAAATTATGAAGAAGCGTGCTTGTCCCACCAAATGCGGGACGTCTGGTCACCTTAGTTCCACCCTCAGTCATGGAAATTACTGGGTAACATTAGCCCATTTATCTCTCTGTCCAAACTACTTTACAGAGTTGATGTTATGATGATGAAATGAAATCCACGTGAATCCCATTAATCATGAACACCTTTTATTAACAAAAGAATAACGTGCTAGTCTATTTCTCTATAGGAACGATATTAGTGGCTTGCATGCAATTCCCTGTAACTGCTGATGAATCCTCAATCAGTTAATGGGGGTGGGGTAGGTGGGAAATCTATTGTCCCCAGCTTAATAAATAAGAAAGTTATCAGCATTAACTGTGTCACAGCAACTTGTTGGGTCACCAGACCTGTAGTTACTTTCCAAAAAGTACCTGTTATTTCAGAGTAGCAAGTGTTCAGAAGAATGATAAGGGAAGCAGTCTTGGTCTTTTAGAATACCAATTCATTATTCAGATATGTTTAATCTAAAGTTGAGAACCAGATGAACTTTTTTTTAATCTTGCAAAATAGTACTCCTAATAAACTGATCGATACAGTCTTGAGGACAACCTATTAGAATCAAGTGTACAATATAACCAATGGCAGTGTATAACCTTTTTAAGGACAGAATTTATCAAATGGATCTGATTTGATAATCAGTTCATTAAAGAACTTGTCTCAATTAAATTTTTTTGCATATTACTGTAATATATGTTTATAATTCTCATGCTGGCACCAGTTGATTTTTAAAATCCTTGTGGTTCAGTATTTAGCATATCCCACTTTTATCTCTAATATTTATTTATGATTGTCTTTCCATCAATCCATTTTCCATCCTTATATGAATCCAACAAAATGCCATCTCTCAAGCTTAGTAGAAAGATATGAATAACATTTAGTCTATATACATAAAGTTTTGTAACACAAAGATTCCCTTTGTGTTAAACCCATGAACAAAAATATTATATTAAGTTTATTATATTAAAATATTACATTAAGTTTACAAGACAGTAGTCATATATATATATATATATATATATATATATATATATATATATATATATATATATATATATATATATATATATATATATATATATATATATAGTATGGAGTATGCCATACTGACATCAGTAAGATTTACTTCTGAGTAACCTAGCATTGAAATATGATTTTATGTAACTGCAAAACTTCCCTTCTCTTTCCATCACAATAATCATTTTTAGATAAATGACATAATGGTTATTTAGAGATGCCGAAAGTTTAATTGATTTTAAAAAACACATGTAAATTCAAAGTATTGTTAGAATGGATTTATGAATTCATAGATACAAAATTGACACAGAAAAAAAACAATAACAAGATCTATCCATTCCCTATGATAATGATAGCATTTTCACAATGGATGCTTCCCATCTTATTTTGTAAGAATTATATGGGTCACTTCAGTTTGAAATGCATATTTTAAAGTTCAGAATGTAGTGAAACATGCTACAAAAATTACTTCAAAAGCAAAATAGACAAATGTATGAAAAGTAATGCTTTTTGCGGTACTAATTCTCAAGAAAATGTCTTAACTCTGATGCAGTAGGTCTCTCATTTCCAGCTGAGAAGGATATTTAAATAGTGGAAGAAAGTCTATTCCAACCCATTCCTTTCTATGAAGAACTTATCCTTCCTCCATCCACGTCCTAAGCCTAAAGCACTCTAAAAGGCTTTTTTAGTCCTTAAATAAAACTGCTGCAATAAAAACGCAACATTGCCTTATCTGCATCTTCATCCTTATCATAATTTAAAGTAATATTCAAACTGAAAAACAAAAACATAAAAAGTCAACTTTATAAGGGCAGACTAATCCTGAACAACCTGTCCTATAAATATTGTCCTGTCAATTTTTTTTCTAAAAGAAGGCAGAATGGTAATATTGAAAATCTTTTAGAAGAACAGTCCATAATAAATTCACTGCCATTAAGAAGGTCTTAACCATGCCTAGTCTATTGGACCATCAGCCAAACCCAGTTGTGAAACCCACAAGCCAGACGTTTCCAGCTGATCTTAATTTACAGATGGTATTGGAGGAAAAAAATTGTAGGATAAGATACTGTACATATTTAATCTGATCCAGCAAAGTTTTTGTTTTTCTATTTTAGGTCATAACTCATATTTTTTTAGTGTCATGTGTTGAATTATCAGAAAGGAAAAGAAAGTTCTTCTAATATACTGGCTGCATAATCTATGTTGTTTTTTTTAATGACACTGATCAAAGGATCAAACAATTGTTAAATAATTTATCTTTGTTCTAAGACCAGATTTGCAAATAAGTCTTATAGCAAATCTATTCCAAAAATATTGTTATTTAAAATGAAACATGTTTAAATATTTTTAAATGCAGATTTGCTATCAATAAGTTATTCAGCTTTAAGTTTCTAACCTTCTGTTATGTATAGGTTGGCTGATTGGCTGCTGGCAGGATAGATGAATGGATAAACAGAAAGGAAGAAATAGAAATATCATGATATTAAGCAATTTTAATTATGTTCCCAGTGCTTTCATTTGAATATATTAAATTTACTTGTCAGAGAAAAAAGAACTCTGGTATTACTAATGGAAATTGAATACATAAATATAAAATACAAGCCGCACCAGAAGATACCCAGACTATGATTTGGGGAAAATATGCAGTTCCGTACCTAATTTCTTTGTTTCTAAAAATACAGTTAGCAACAAAGCGCATCTGGCAACTTTGGCGCTATAGACATGCTCTTGTATTGTACTAATTACCTGGCTGACATTAGAGGTAATAGCAATGTTCTTTCCTACTTCCTCAAATTACAAAAGTTGCCTTCTGTTGCCATAGTAACCTTCTGATATCACAGTAACAGTTTCCCCAGTTGTTATAGTAACATCACAACAGGTTCCTCTCCAGAATTCAGCTATGTTCTCTTTCCGTACCAGAGAATCCGCTCTTTGCTAATGAAAATTACCTGTAGACAGCATGGAGTCGCCTAGAAATACACATGGATTGCTTGATCAGCATGCAATTCTTCGGTCCCTGGTATTCTGATTAACCAAACTTTCTAAAGTTGTAGACAGATTGCCCCCGTGTTTGGTTTTAATCACTAGATTTGTTTGGCCAAATTACTTCCTGCCTTCATTTGGCAGGAAGCCTTTCAATCGTATTTTTATCTGAATCATGCCAATGGCATAGGCCAGGTCTTTCCTTTTTTTCCTTTCTTTTCTTTTCCTGTCTTTTCTTTTTTCTTTTTATACCTTCAACTGAGTATTGACTTCTGCTGACTTCCTGAACCAGTTCCTGCAATTTTATTGACAAGATTTTCAGAAATGACTTGCCACTGGCTTCTTCTTCCTAGGGCTGTAAGGGAGGGACTGGCCCAACATCACCCAGTTGGCTTTGTGCCTAAGGCAGGACTAGAAAACATGGTCTCTCCATTTTTGCCCAGGACCTTAACTACTATTGTAGTTCAAACTCTCTCTATATACAACAACTTTTTAGCTATGGATCAAATATTACTGCACAATGCAAAAAAAAAAAAAAAAGAGAGAGAGAAGGTTTCAGGTGTGTAGTACAAGGAGATGACAATATCCCCGAGTAGTGTCAAAAAGTAATCTTTGTAATTTGTTGGGTGCTGCAACTAAGGAATTTCAAACAGTAAAAGCAGCATTTTGTGAGTGAGAAAATTTAAATTTCCATAAAGTGGAATATTTTTGTCCCTTTCATGGCTCTTTAATCTGTAAAATTACTGACCACAAATAAATCCTCAAGGCAGAATGCAGTTAAAAAGGCATCTGCTTGTTTTATCCCCCCCCCCTTCATTTTCACTAGTTTAAGGACAATTTATGCTTGTTAGGTAATCGTAGGATTCTGGGTTTTCCTTCTATTAAATAATTGGCTGCTGAGTTGCACAACACTTTGATAACAAGGCAAATTACCTTTGGGATTACTGATCTATTAGATTTCCTGAGTGTTAAAATTCAGAAACTTGATTTATTATAACAGGAGAGAGCTTTTGCAATTTTATTTGATTCCCCTAACACCAATATATTTGGCTAACATGCTTCTTCAAGTTAACTATGTGACTTATGTGGGGACTGTATGGGTGAGTGGCTGTGTATGTATGAGAGGATTGGGAGTACAGCCTCCTCCACTGAGTCCTATCGCAGAAGTGGTAGAGGGCCCAGGCCCATATCACGTCCTAGAATGATTGACATAAATGACCTGCCGGAGAGAGCGGAGGCTACGGGAGGGGAAATGGGGTCTACAGGTGCGGGAGTGGGCCGGAGCATTATGGTCATGACGGGGAGGGGCAGGTATGATGGGAACTTCAGGGCTAGCCATTACCGGGGAAGGAGTGTCCGCTACGTCACAGCGATCACTCTTTCCGGCCCTGTTAGTTCCACTCCAGGATCAGATGGCGAGAGCTGTCAGGGCCCTGGTCTCAGGCTGTTGTTGCTAAATGCCAGGTCTGTGGTTCACAAAGCTCCCTCGTCCGGCATCTAATATTAGACGAGGGGGCAGACCTGGCATGTATTACTGAAACCTGGCTGGGCCAGGAGGGAGGAGTCCCCCTCACTGAAATGTGCCCAGAAGTGTTTCAGGTGCTCCATCAGCCGCGATCCCAGAAAAGGGGTGGGGGAGTGGCCGTCATCATCCGAAGGTCATTAGTTCCTCGTAGGATCCATGCTCCGGAGCTTGTCGGGTGTGAGTCCCTGTTGGTGAAGTTGGACCTTGAGGGTCAAGTGGGCTTGTTAACGTACCTACCTCCCAACAGCGTTGCAACAGCCCTCCCCTCATTCCTCGAATCAGTAGCCAAGCTGGCGGTAGAGTTCCCCAGGCTTATGGTGCTGGGGGATTTCAACCTGCCTTTGCTCGGTGAACACTCTGATGGGGCGCAGGAGTTCATGGCTTCCATGACAGCCATGGACTTGACCCAAGTAATTCGGGGTCCGACTCACTCAGCGGGTCATACGCTTGACCTCGTATTTCTCTTGGAGCAGTGGAGACGTGATCTAGATTTGAAGGGCATTAAGATCTTGCCCTTGTCATGGTCTGATCACTTCCTATTGAGGCTTGACTTTCAGAAACCAATCCCCCACTGTAGGGGGGGGAACCGATTAGGTGGTTCCGCCCCAGACGCCTGATGGACCCTATGGGATTTCAGACGGCGCTTGGAGAAATACCTGATGCTCTCATCCACAGTCCGGTAGAGTCCTTAGTCGCTGCTTGGAAAACAGCAGCGGCGGGGGCTCTAAACCGGATTGTGCCTTTACGGCCTCTCCGAGGTAGTGGATCCAGGAGGGCTCCTTGGTTCACCGAGGAACTCCGGGTGATGAAGCACCAAAAGAGACGCCTAGAGCGCCGCTGGAGGGCTAGTAACTCTGAATCTGACTGAGCACTGATGAGAGCCTATATCAGGACCTATCTCGTGGCAATACTGGCGGCAAAATGTGCACATTTTTCCATTCTTATTGCATCCGCAGAATCTCACCCAGCTGCCTTGTTTAGAATAGCCTGCTCCCTCTTGAAAGGGAGGAATGCGGACAACCCTTTACAGGGTAGAGATGATGCATTTATTCAGTTTCTGATGGATAAAGTCACTCAGATTTGGACGGATCTGGACTCCAATTGCACGGTACCAACCGAGGTACCGGGGGAAGGTCTTGAGCGGATTTTATGGAGCGAGTTTCAACTTGTCGCTCCTGAGGAAGTGGACAAGGCCATGGGAGCAGTGAGTGCCTCCACCTGTATACTGGACCCGTGCCCCTCCTGGCTGGTCTCGACCAGCAGGAAGGTGACACGTGGCTGGCTCCAGATGATAGTTAACACCTCTCTCTGGGAGGGATCCTTCCCGCACCTCCTAAAGGATGCGGTGGTGAGACCCCTCCTGAAGAAACCTTCTCTGGACCCAGCCATTTTGAGCAACCATCGTCCAGTCTCCAACCTCCCCTTTGTAGGGAAGGTTGTTGAGAAAGTGGTGGCCTTTCAACTCCGACGGACCTTGGATGAAACTGATTATCTGGATTCCTTTCAATCAGGTTTCAGGCCTGGTTACAGCATGGAAACTGCTTTGGTTGCGCTGATTGATGATCTCTGGCGAGCCAGGGATAGGGGTCACTCCTCTATCCTAGTGCTTCTTGACCTCTCAGCGGCCTTCGATACCATCGACCATGGTATCCTTCTGCGATGGTTGCGAGAAGTGGGAGTGGGAGGCACCATCCTACAGTGGTTCTCCTCCTACCTCTCGGACAGGTCACAGTCGGTGTTGGTTGGAGGGCAGAGATCGACCCCTAGGCCCCTCAATTATGGGGTGCCTCAGGGTTCGGTCCTGTCCCCCCTCCTATTTAACATCTACATGAAGCCGCTGGGTGAGATCATACGCCGGCACGGGATTAAATACCACCAATACGCGGATGATACTCAATTGTATCTGTCCGCCCCGTGCCAACTCAGTGAAGCGGTAAAAGTGATGTGCCAGTGCCTGGAGGCTGTCAGGGTCTGGATGGGAACGAATAAGCTTTCACTCAATCCCAACAAGACTGAGTGGCTATTGATGCTCCCTCCCAAGGATGGTCCATCTATTCCATCTCTTAGCTTGGGGAGTGAAACTATACGCCCCTCAGAGCGGGTTCACAATTTGGGAGTCCTCCTGGATCCACAGCTGACGCTTGAACATCACTTGTCAGCTGTGACCAGAGGGGCCTTTGCCCAGGTTCGCCTGGTGCACCAATTGCAACCCTATCTGGACCGGGAGGCCCTTCGGATGGTCACTCACGCCCTCATCACCTCAAGACTGGATTACTGTAACACACTCTACATGGGGCTGCCCCTGAAGAGTGTTCAAAGACTTCAGTTAGTCCAGAATGCAGCCGCCTGAGCGATAGTGGGCGTACCTAGGTACACACACGTTACACCTATCCTCCGCGAGCTGCACTGGCTTCCCATTGGTCTCCGGACACACTTCAAGGTGCTAGTCGTTACTTTTAACGCCCTACATGGTATCGGACCTGGCTACCTGAGAGACCGCCTCCTGCCATTTACCTCCCAGAGACCTATAAGATCGCACAGACTAGGCCTCCTCCAGATTCCATCTGCCAGTCAATGTCGGCTGGCGACTCCCCGGGGGAGGGTCTTCTCTGTAGCTGCTCCGGCCCTACGGAACGATCTCCCCGTGGAGATCCGGACTCTTACTACCCTTCCGGCCTTCCACAAAGCGACCAAGACCTGGCTGCTCCGGCAGGCCTGGGGCTGTTGATTTATCCAGCCCCATCCTAAACTATGAATGTTGTGGAATTTTTAATGTTGTTTTTTTTATTTTTTGTATGTTCCCCCTTCCTTTTTATCTGTAAGCCGCCCTGAGTCTCTCGAAAGTAGGCAGCATACAAACCCTATAAATAAATAAATAAATAAATAACAAACAAACAAACAAACAAACAAACAATTTAATCAAAATACTCTTTCTGTAAAAGTGGTTCATGTATGAAAATGCATATTCGGGTTTTATGTTTTGCTAAGCTCAATTTATTACTTTCAGACTACACCCACGACAGGGATTGTCATGGACAGATATCATGATGGGATGTTTTTCAAGTTTCTTCAATAATTTTAATAACTAAGAATTTGAGAAATGTACCTACTAGGTCTTCTAGACAACTGTAACCCTTTACTATCCTGGGGCTGATAGAAAGTTAAATCCAATTCATCTGGAAAACATCATCAGTACTAATGATGGAAGGCAAAGATTATGAATAAAGTTAAAGCTAGAATGGAACGATGTAGCGTGCTATATAATTTATCAGTGTTTATCTCTTTAGATAAATACAGATTACAGAAAACATTTTATATTTCCTGTATATATTCAAAAATATGAATTTGGAATGCATATTCAATAAAAATTGATTTCTTACTACTTCAATATAGAAATAAATGTTTATTTCTCAACATACTTACTATAAATCATTGGTATCCCAGTGAATATGGTAAGAATCAAGAATACATCAAGTGAACATATGATTAGTGGAAATAGTTTAGGTGATTTATGATTAAAAACTAAATTCTGCTGGTTTGCAAACTATTCTATATAACTGAAATGTTAAACACAACTGGAATTTATCTGAATGTTGAAAGTGGTTACTTATATATGCTAATCTTTTCATTTACTTGAATACATACTTATAACTGTCCACCTCCTAGAACTGACCTTAGAATTAAAACAATACCAATTGTATAATCAAAATTTGTAGTATGGTTTACCTGATGCACCAATTCATATAATTATTTCCATTTTACTCTGTTCCTCTTTTAAATTTCCAGCTATCTATAATCAAACAAAAATATCAGTTTGAATTTAATCAGTAGCTAAGAATTGTCATTCTAGCTGTTATTTTAACTTCTTGAAAAATCTTGCAATCAACAGACTTTTGTTTTCATACTTTTTTGTTTTCTTGTAATTCAGTAGCTGCCCCTTTTTCCATTCAAGATTCTTTTACGGCAGCTGCCTTCTCTCTTTTTTTGAATATAATTCCAAACTGGGCTCTTTTAGAAAATTCAAATCCTAGTGATAGAATGTTAATTTCTTAAAATTATGGTTTAACTGATTAGTTTGAATTCCTCAATTAAAATATTGCTCCATCAATACTTGTTTGTTTTAATGTTTTATTTTATTGTTGATATATTGTTTTTATTTTGGGGGGTTGGGAGCTGCTCAGAGTTTGGGTTAAGTCTAGATGGGTGGGCATAAAAATATTATAAATAAATGTCAAATCCTGAACCATACATGTGTGAACCTCAGGGGTGGGGGCAGGGAGAAAGATAATTAGTACTTACAAAGTGAAATAGAAATTATTTGGAGGTTCTTTGTTACCAACTTTTCTTTCAAACAAAGAAATTGGGTTTGTAAAAGTTGGGATTTTCTAGAACACCTTTGCATTCTTACTATTATTATTGCGTTGTATTACTGAATATACCTGATTGAGGTGATTGATAAAGCTTTAAAACACCTAACAAAATTACATAATCAATTCCTAATTTAGGACTAGCAAGTCAGGGAAGGGTAAGATTGAAAGACAACTCACCATCCAATTTATAGGAAAACATTGTGTGTCTGTGGGAAGGAGAGGGGATGAGGCAGTTATTTGACTTCCATTTGGGAACTTAATGATTTTATTCCTCAAAGGTTTTCAAAGCAGTATGTTGCCTAACATTTGCAACAAAGGGAGGGTTCTTACTTTTAAAAAATGATGCATTTATTTCCATTTTTTTTCTGAAAAAGAAAACTTAATTACAGGCAACAGGTTGTTCAATTGTTTGGACAGGCATGCCACAGTAATGGGCAGGAAGAATGTCAGGAAACAAAGTTTGGCTGTGATATCATATGTTCTGCCAAATATTTAAAAGAAAAAAGAAAGTTAACATAAACATTTTAATCCATTCCCTTTCTTCTTAGTCATTTCCTCTCTGTCCTAAACATTTTAAATATTACTCCCTTTTGTTTTTGTTTTAGACTCAGATTTACATATCTACATCTGAGCATCCCTTAAAAACAAAAACAAAAGAGGGGGATGGGGAGTTTAGGGCTTTATCATGTGCGCTAATGTGTGAAAAAGGTCAAGGTCTACCTGTAACCACACAATCAAAACCTATTTAGGTACACTGACATGTTTAATGTTGGTTATGGTTTTTTTTGCCTTTCGCAGGATTCCCCAAATGATGTCCCAAAGATGTGTCATTCTAGAAGAGGCAAATCGCAACATATATATTTTAAAATATATGTGATAGGTAAGAACACATGAACATTTGTGTACAAAAAGCCAGAGATAACTGAGCTTTTTTTCCTCTATGAAAATTATGAGAAAAACCACAATCTATTTCCCTCTTGTTTCTCTCAGGTGATAGTCCAAACCATTCATTTGTATGCTTGGAGATGTTCCTTCACTTTTTTAAAAAAATCCATTCTCCATTGCCTTCACAGTGGGATTATTGATAATCCATTTCATGAAGTACATTTCATACACAGGAATGGCTGAAACTATTCATGGTAAGATTTGATATTATATCATCCTGTTTCCCAATGAATTCTTTGGAGATTTTCCACATAACATTGTATATCAATGGTTTTCTACAAACTGAGTCATTCAAAATCTTAACATCTGATATTTCATAAATGAAAAAAGTAGGAGGCACATGTCTGAAGCAATTATTATAAAACTATTTATATTCTACTATTTCTCTAAGTTTGTTAGAGAGCAATATGTTTCGCTTCTTCCGTATTCAGCATTTTGACTTGTTTGCTTGTCGCCCAGGAATTAATTCACCTTTATGGCAGTTCAACTAAATAACAAAAAGCAATGTACAAAGCTATATAGGGACATGGTAGAAGGTAGGATGGTTTCTAAAGACATTAAGATTTGAAGACTCAAAGTTAACATTGCTACTAATATTTTCTTTTCTTTTTCTTATCTCATGCTTTAAGTGTCTCATTATTTCTTTTGGCACCATCATTAACGTAGCATATACCAAAAGGAAAGTATGCAATGAGTACAGGTAGTCCTCGACTTACATCAGTTTGGTTAGTGACCGTTCAAAGTTACAACAGCACTGAAAAAAGTGACATGACCATTTTTCACAGATACGACCTTTACAGCATCCACAGGATCATGTGATCAAAGTTCAGGCACTTGGCACCTTATTCATATTTATGATGGTTGTAGTGTCCCAGGGCTATGTGATCCCCTTTTGCAACCTTCTGATAAACAAAGTCAATGGGGAAGCTAGATTTATTTAACAACTGGGTTACTAACTTATCAACTGCAATGATTCACTTAACAAGTGAGACAACAAAGGTTGTAAAATGAAGGAACATTCACTTAACAAAGATATATACCGGTGTATGTATGTATGTATGTATGTATGTATGTATGTATGTATGTATGTATGTGTATGTGTATATTTTTTTTTGTTTGTTTGTTGATTTATATGCCGCCCTTCTCCCAAAGGACTCAGGGCAGCATACAACATTAAAACACACACACACACACACACACACACACACACACACACATGCTAGTCTTGTTGTATTCGGGTCTCTTCCCGTATAAGATTTTACATGGAAAAGACCTGAATACAACAAGACCAGCATACCTACACCTGTGAAAATCTACAAAAACATATACATACATACATACATACATACATACATACATACATACATACATACATAATACATACATACATTTTCGTAGATTCTCACGGGTGTAGGTATGCTGGTCTTGTTGTATTCGGGTCTTTTCCCATGTAAGATTGAGATTGTCTTGGCAACGTTTCGGCGAGGTCGGAGCTGCCGTCTTTCTATAAATCTTGGTGGGGGTATGTGGACTGCTGGCTTTGTTTCAGTAAGTGGATTGATTGGCTGTGTGGTTGTATCATAATTGGTAGATTGGTGCTGAGCATAGAGCCAGCACCAATCACACCAATCTACCAATCATGATACAACCACATCTCAATCTTACACAGGAAAAGACCCAAATACAACAAAATACAACAAAACACACACACACACACACACACACACACTCTCATGACATTGCACACTGACTTTGTTTCTTCTAAGATTTCCATTAGTGTCGTAGCTCCAAATTTGTCCTTCCGTTATATATTAATCAATGCCATATTAATAGTAATTTGAAATGATGGTAACAAAGGAATTTCCTCTAACCACAATACAGGTTGAAGTGTGCAAGTTTTATTGAAGCCATGCTATTGGGGAGCAGTAAAAATCTCTTTTATTCATTTGATACTACTGGTATTCCCACACAACTGATGCTCTACATTACAAAAAGAAGAACCTGCATGCAACAGAAACACCATCATATTTTACTTCAATTAAAAACCAAACAGCCATGCTAACTGAAAATTTATTTTTATGTTATTTTTAATGCTGTAATGTTATGACTCCTGGCACACAGTACTATGAAGATGAAGGAATAGATCCCTAATTTTTTAACCTAAGAAATAAGATAAAATAATTATGTTTTAAAATTGGCTCTCACCCATCTGACTTTCTATAAGAGCTTTAAGACCTGCCTCTGCCAGATGGATTTGGGCCCCAATTGGGGGGAGGGGCTTCAAATGGGATTTGATTAAGAGTTAATCATCCTCCCCCTCCTGTGCATCTGGCTGCTCCCTTCTTCATCTTGTGTCAATGATTTTATTCTGTCTGTATATTTATATCTGATAATTTTATATATTTTTACGTTGTAAGCTACCCAGAGTCACTTTGAAACAAAAAAGGTGGCAAATAAATTTAATAAATACTAATAATAAAATCAGAATTTGGTAAGCAAAAGCATATTTCAAAACTTCAGAACTTGTATTTTACAACTTTTTACATTTGTAAAAATGTTGTCTTTAACATTTGTAAGGTAGCCATAGTTTTCTTCCACCACTACCATTGCTACCACCAGTTACCCTAGACCAGGAAAAAGGAAAAACAATAACATTTTTCAGCCTCTTATATTTTCAGAAATAAAATGCAAAAGTATCAATATTCCCAATGCCTACACAGTAGGAAATAAACTATTATCATTCTTTTTGGCCCAATATTGAGCAGTGACTGATTATTTTTTCACTTTCCATATGTTGACCATACATTTAAAAGATTGCTGTGACTACATGTATTATATGTATATTCTTTGAAATATCATTTCTATACTTAGATCTCAAGAGAAAAAGCAGCTGGCAGCATTTGAATCTTTAAGTAACCCACAGTTGGTGGTATTTAAATTGTCATTTGAGAGGAATTAATAGTAATAGAACCTGATGTTCTAAATAGATCCAGTTTATAATCTATGTTTGATTATATACATACATACATACATGCATACATGCATACATACATACATACATACATACATTAAGGTGACCAGATTTTCAGATTGGTAAAGAGGGACACCATTGACGGGGGGGGGGGGGGGGGGGGGCTTGATTAAAAATTTTATATTCTGTCAAAAGGTCACACAAGGTGATTATATGACCCCAGGACACTGAAAGCATCATAAATATGAATCTGTTGCCAAACATCAAAATTTGGATCACGTGACCATGATGGGATTTAGGAAATCCCCCCACCTCACAGACTCTTTCTTTCTCTCTCCCCTCCTCTGGATTCAATGGGGTTTAGGAAATCCCCCCACCTCACACACTCCCCCTTTCTTTCTCTCTCCCCTCCTCTGGATTCAATGGGATTTTTAGAAAATCCACACTCCTGTGCACACACTCCCTCTTTCTTTCTCTCTCCCCTCCTCTGGATTCAATGGGATTTTTAGAAAATCCACACTCCTGTGCACACACTCCCTCTTTCTTTCTCTCTTCCCTCCTCTGGATTCAATGGGGTTTAGGAAATCCCCCCACCTCACACACTCCCTCTTTCTTTCTCTCTTCCCTCCTCTGGATTCAATGGGATTTTTAGAAAATCCACACTCCTGTGCACACACTTCCTCTTTCTTTCTCTCTCCCCTCCTCTGGATTCAATGGGATTTTTAGAAAATCCACACTCCTGTGCACACACTCCCTCTTTCTTTCTCTCTTCCCTCCTCTGGATTCAATGGGATTTTTAGAAAATCCACACTCCTGTGCACACACTCCCTCTTTCTTTCTCTCTTCCCTCCTCTGGATTCAATGGGATTTTTAGAAAATCCCCACTCCTGTGCAAACACTCCCTCTTTCTCTCTCTCTCCCTCCCCTCCCCTGGATTCAATGGGATTTTTAGAAAATCCACACTCCTGTGCACACACTCCCTCTTTCTCTCTCTCTCTCCCCTCCTCTGGATTCAATGGGATTTTTAGAAAATCCACACTCCTGTGCACACACTCCCTCTTTCTTTCTCTCTCCCCTCCTCTGGATTCAATGGGATTTTTAGAAAATCCACACTCCTGTGCACACACTCCCTCTTTCTTTCTCTCTCCCCTCCTCTGGATTCAATGGAATTTTTAGAAAATCCACACTCCTGTGCACACACTTGCTCTTTCTTTCTCTCTCCCCTCCTCTGGATTCAATGGGATTTTTAGAAAATCCACACTCCTGTGCACACACTCTCTCTTTCTTTCTCTCTTCCCTCCTCTGGATTCAATGGGATTTTTAGAAAATCCACACTCCTGTGCACACACTCCTTCTTTCTCTCTCTCTCCCCTCCTCTGGATTCAATGGGATTTTTAGAAAATCCACACTCCTGTGCACACACTCCCTCTTTCTTTCTCTCTTCCCTCCTCTGGATTCAATGGGATTTTTAGAAAATCCACACTCCTGTGCACACACTCCCTCTTTCTTTCTCTCTCCCCTCCTCTGGATTCAATGGGATTTTTAGAAAATCCACACTCCTGTGCACACACTCCCTCTTTCTTTCTCTCTTCCCTCCTCTGGATTCAATGGGGTTTAGGAAATCTCCCACCCTCATACACTCCCTCTTTCTTTCTCTCTTCCCTTTTCTGGATTCAATGGGGTTTAGGAAACCTACCACCCTCATGCACTCCTTCTTTCTTTCTCCCTTCTCTCTCCTCCTTGTCTCTTTCTGTCTCTCATCCTCTTTCTCTTTGTCTCTCTTCTCTTTCTCTCTCCTTCTTTTCCATTCTGCTGTCACTTTCTCTCTCCTTCTCCCTTCTCTCTCCTCATTGTCTCTTTCTCTCAGTCTCTCTTATCTTTCTCCTCCTTTTCCATTCTTCTATCACTTTTTCTCTCCTTCTCCCTTTTCTCTCCTCTTTGTCTATTTCTCTCTCTCTCTTACCCTTTCTTTCTTTCTCTCTCCTTCTTTTCCACTCTTCTGTCACATTCTCTCGCCTTCTCTGTCTCTTTCTGTCTCTCTCCCCTCTTTTTTCTTCCTCTCTCCCAGTCTTTTATCACTTTTTCTCTACCACCCAACCTGTCCCCATACTTATCTTCGACTGATCATGTTTGCAATAATTTACCTTTTCTAAATAGGCGTAGTTCCCTTACCAGATCCCTCGCTCAATCAAACACACACACACACACAGACAAAAAACCATTTTTCTCCAAACTTTGGTCACAGCATGGTTCTGACTTCGGCTGGTGGGAACAGCTTTCCCCTTTCCCCGTCCAGTTTGGCAACAAGTCTAGCGGAGGGCTGTCCCCATCACCGATGACCGGGGCAGAGCGGGGATAGCGAGAAGGCAGGCCCGGCTCTTCTTGGCTTCTGCCTCTCCTAGCAGCATACAAGAAACCCCGCGATCTCCGGTCTCTCTTAACTTAGATACGGAAACGGCCAATAGGAACGGCTCGTGGTCACAGATCAAAAGAGGAGATCGCGACAGAGAAAGAACATCCATTAGCGCTGCCCTCCCTCCCTTCCCTACTTCTGCGCATCTCAAAACCACCGCGTAAACAGAATTTGCCCTGACGTTTTTCCCATGGACAATGAGCTCTCCCTCAGACCTTTTACGATACAGCCACGTGCTGCCAGACTCCAAATAAGTTCTAACTAGGTTACCCAGCACATGCAAGCCAGCAGCGTGTGGACAGGGGAACGAATGGGCGGCTCATTCGTTCCCCATCATCCGCCCGCTCACACGCTACAATAGCCAGCCCATGCAAGCCAGCAGCGTATGGACAGGGGAACAAATGGGCGGCTCATTCATTCCCCACTCATCCGCCCGCTCACACGCTACAGTAGCCAGCCCATGCAAGCCAGCAGCATATGGACAGGGGAACGAATGGGCGGCTCATTCGTTCCCCACTCATCCGCCCGCTCACACGCTACAATAGCCAGCCCATGCAAGCCAGCAGCGTATGGACAGGGGAACGAATGGGCGGCTCATTCGTTCCCCACTCATCCGCCCGCTCACACGCTACAGTAGCCAGCCCATGCAAGCCAGCAGCGTATGGACAGGGGAACGAATGGGCGGCTCATTCGTTCCCCACTCATCCGCCCGCTCACACGCTACAGTAGCCAGCCCATGCAAGCCAGCAGCGTATGGACAGGGGAACGAATGGGTGGCTCATTCGTTCCCCACTCATCCGCCCGCTCACACGCTACAGTAGCCAGCCCATGCAAGCCAGCAGCGTATGGACAGGGGAACGAATGGGCGGCTCATTCGTTCCCCACTCATCTGCCCGCTCACACGCTACAGTAGCCAGCCCATGCAAGCCAGCAGCGTATGGACAGGGGAACGAATGGGCGGCTCATTCGTTCCCCACTCATCCGCCCGCTCACACGCTACAGTAGCCAGCCCATGCAAGCCAGCAGCATCTGGACAGGGGAACGAATGGGCGGCTCATTCGTTCCCCACTCATCCACCCGCTCACACGCTACAATAGCCAGCCCATGCAAGCCAGCAGCGTATGGACAGGGGAACGAATGAGCGGCTCACTTGTTCCCCGCCCATCCACCCGCTCACACGCTACAGTAGCCAGCCCAGCGAGCTAGCAGCTGATGGGTGGGGGAGGGCGGCAGCGGCTCGCGCAGAGAACCGCTCAGTTCCGGAGCTTCTGCCGCCCGTGGCGGTGCAGCACAGGGGCTGGCTGTGACGCGAGGAGATGAAATGAACTCCGCAAACGGGGAGAAGGAGGAGAGGAGGCCTGTCTCCTCCCCATAGCGCCTCCCGATTCCCACTGGTACCAATCTATAACATGATTACTCACCAGTGAGTAAGCGCAGCTGCAGCCAAAAGACGAAATGAAATGGAGACTCACGCAGGCGTGCTGAAAATTTTCCATCCCAACCAGCTCACTGATTGGCTGGAGTCTAGGCCAATCCAATCAGTGAGCGGCAGGCTGGGCTGGCTTAAATTTGTAGGTAGCATAGAACGAAACGATGAGCCAGCCCAGTGAGCTAGCTAGCAGCTGATGGGCGGGGGAGGCTCCCCCGCCCAGACTGGCTCATCGTTTCGTTATGCTACCTACAAATTTAAGCCAGCCCAGCCGGGGAGGGGGGGCGGGGCGGCGGCTGTTTTTCACCTCACCCAGAGAACTTCCATGTGGCTTCTGCCGGGCAGCGAGAGCCGCGGAAGCGAGTGAAAGTTGTCTGCAAGGGCAGCAAGGCTGAAAAATGGACTCTGCGGCAGGAGAGCCGCAGGGGATGGCGGCGGGACGCGACCACGCCTCGCGGACTTGCGGCGTGGTCGCTGGAAGGCAAGCGCACAGCACAGGCGCCGCCACAAAGCTCCGTCCGTGACCGAGTGGAAGTTCTCTGCGCGACCGGCAGCGGCTTTTTACTCCCACAGAGAACTTCCACGTGGTTCCATCCAGAGGTTTGCCGCCCGTGCCAGCGCAGCACAGGCTGTGCTGCGCTGGCACGGGCGGCAAAGCTCTGGATGGAACCACAGGGGCTGGCTGTGAACTCTGCAAAGCCAAAGGGGGAGAAGGGGGCTGTCTCCTCCCCCCAGCGCCTCCCGATTCCCACGGTACCAAATTAGACAATAAGTACATTACAAAACATGATTTACTCACCACCAGTGAGTAAGCGCAGCTGCCCAAAACAAAGACGAAATAAAATGGAGACTCGCGCAGGCATCCTCAGCTAAGGAGTCCAGCCAATCAGTGAGCTGGTTGGCCAGCTCACTGATTGGCTGGAGTCCAGGCCAATTAAATCAGTGAGCGGCAGGCTGGGCTGGCTTAAATTTGTAGGTAGCATAGAACAGAACGATGAGCCAGCCCAGCAGCTGATGGGCGGGAGCTGCGAGCGCCAAAAAAAGTGTGCCTTTTAAAAAAGCGGGCGGGACGCGGGAAAATGTATCAAAAAGCGGGGGTGTCCCGCCAAAAGCGGGACGTCTGGTCACCTTAACATACATACATATATATTCAGTTGTACACCTCAAGTCTTTTGACTTACTAAATGGATATGGATCAATAAGCTTAAAATCTAGATAAAATGAACATTTTTATCCACATTACTTTTTTGAAAATAATATTCAGTTACATAAAGTAAGGCTATATAAAATATTGCACTAAATATTTAATGTACTAAATGAATTAAAATAAAAGTTGCATTTCTGTGTAGCTTTTATTTTAGCATGTGTTATAAGTCATTATATTTAGTCTTGCCACAGGTTTTATCTCTGGAATTACAAAGAGCCAGACTGTTGCTTTCAAAATGCAATTTAATCTTTCTACCATTCCCTTAATTGTTTTTCTATCTAATATTTCATTGCATTTATGTGTAAGTATTCATTTTATGATAACATTTTAATCAGTTTGGCAGCAACATTTCTGTCACAAGAACAATTACCATTTCTGTTTATCTGAATTGTGTTGGTTCTTCCCGTCTTTTATTCAAATAGCTGCAGGTTCAATTTGCATGCTGTGATATTTTTTGCCTTTTGTGGGTGTTGTTGTCAGGGTTATCAGATTCAGTATCTAATTTGCCTGTAGGAGGGGGGAATCACTCTGCCATCCCAAAATTTTCCTTGCAAAGAATGAGATTTGAGGTTTGTATTGCAGTGTATTATTAAAGACTGCCATTATGTTCGACTTCTTAAACCAGTTTAAAGGATTTTAAAGCAAGGTGGCAAAAAGTATTGTGAACTGCATGTATATTTTTCTTGGTTATATTATCCGATGCATTATTTGAGAATTAATAATTGAGTTTTAATGACACTGTAGTATATAAACACACAGTATCAGAGTTAATGGTCCAGCCTTAACTTTGTCATTTTTTTATTTGATTGCTTATTCATGCACCCTTCACATTCCATTTGTGTACTTGCTTGACTACATAACACACCGATGTAGAAAATAAGGATGCCAGCTGATGAAGATTTTATCTGCTTTCTGAAGTACAGACATGGGTGACTATATTACATTCACAATAGCACACTTCAAATATTCAAAAGTGGGAGGGTGCTAATCTCTGCCCTGCAACTGAAGTAATCTAAAATTATAGAAGCATTTGCAATGCCTTAGAAATTAATAAGAGAAGCTAAGTATCATTATGTCAATGAAACTGAGAGCATCTACATTTGTCCATTTTGATGAACTGCTTCATTAAATGAGTCAATAAAACAGTTTGAGCAGGGAGCATGTCAAATCTGAGCATTTAATTTTTCCTTGTAGTTTAACCTTCAGGGTTGTTTAGTAATCAGCCAACCAATAACAACTTGAAAATATTTGAGTTCATTCCATCAAGAACATTGTCTGTGCAAATTCTGTTAGCAAGCATGAATTTGTGCCAATGTATGTTTCAATTAGATTTTTCCATTACCATGACTTGAAATACCTGAGCTTTATATAGCTCTTTTCCGAAATCAGAAACCTACATGTACTTTTCAGGTATTTTTCAATCTATGAGAACTTTCATAGAGCCAGAATTCCTCACATCATTTTCACAGATAAAACTTTTGAGAAATTATTAAACAAATATTGACTCAGAATTTCCTGAAGCAAAACTAAGTTTCAGCTTTAAAAAAGTGGGGTATCCCAAGGCTCTGTCTTTGATCTAGTACTCTTCAATTTCTTCATCAATGAATCAGATGAGTGAATAGATGGGGAACTTATCAAATTTGCAAACAACACCAAGCTGGCAGGAATAGCCAATGTTCAGTTCAGTTCAGTTCACTTTATTTGTATGCCGCCCTTTTCCCTGGGGGGACTCAGGGCGGCTCACAGTTCAAAAGGGGTGGGGGAAGGACAAACAATTTACAACATAAAAGCATTACTCCAGAAGATAGGCTTAAAATACAAAAGGATTTGACAGACTTGAACATTGCCCTCTAACTAACAGTGAAATTCAATGGTGAAAAAAGTAAGGTTCTACATTTAGGCAAGAAAAGTCAAATGCACAGGTATAGTATAAATGATATCTGATCCTATAGTAATAATTGTGAGAGGGGTCTTGGAGTCCTAGTTGACAATTACTTAAATATGAACCAACAATGTGCTACATCTGCCAAAAAAGCCAACACAGTCCTAGACTGCATTAACAGAGGGACAGAATCAAGATCACATGAAGTGTTGATACCACTTTATAATGCCTTAGCAAGACCACACCTGGAATATTGCACCTTATTTTGGACACCACAATGTTAAAAAAAAAATGAGACTCTACTGTAGAAAGAGTGCAGAGAAGAGCAACAAAGTTGATTAGGGGACTGGAGGCTAAAATATATAAATAATGGTTGCTGGAATTGGGTAAGTCTAGTTTAATGAAAAGAAGGACTAGGGGGTGACATGATAGCAGGGTTCCAATAACTAACTTTGTTACTACATTGCACCTGAAGCAGGATAAGAAGAAATGTATGGAAATTAATGAAGGAGAGAAGCCTAAAACTAAGGGTACGTTTCCTGACAGTTAGAACAATTAATCAGTAGAACAACTTGTCTCCATAAGTTGTAAACTCTCCAACACTGGAAGTTTTTAAGAAGTGATTGGACAACCATTTGTCTGAAATGGCTTCCTGCCTGAGCAGGACTAGAAGATCTCCAAGGTCCCTTCCAACTCTGTTAGTCTGTTAAAGTACTTCAAACATTATTATTATTATTTTAATATTTCTTCTCAGTAGAAAATATAATAAACAATAACCCAGGAAAGTCCAAAAATATTTTTTTCTGTCTACTTGCATTGGACTCAAATTTTGTTTATATCTTCTGTACAGATAAATCTTCCCAACAAGAAAAGAATTAAGATTCAGAATATTTTTGCCCTGAATTTTGAATTCGCATGTTTTGGGCTCCATGGGAAGTAGGATAATAGAAATAAGGGAATGAAAATCAAGCTATTACTTTGTTGTTATTGTTTTTTATCCTACCTGCTTCAAAATGGCAGTGGCTATGCTCTTTCTAGAAGCAACAGCAGTGTCAATGGAAACGATGACTTTTAATTTGTAAAAAAAATATTTTTACTTGCAGTAAATGTCCTTGAATATAGGGCATGTCTTTAAAAAAAATAACTGTCTGGAACTTCTAGATCTTGGGGAAATTGTGATAGTTGCCTCATCACCAGCCTTTGCCTTAGGCAAACATTTTTTTCTTTCCCTTTCCCTTTCTCCTCACTGTCCTCATAACAAGTGGTTGCTGTGTCTCTTCTCTTCACACTCAAAAAAGGCCCCATTAAGTTTCAAAATATCCAATCACTCACTGCCTCCCAGCAATCACCTTTCATTCACAGATAACATTAAACTTTTAACAAAGGCATATCTCAGATATTCCTCCTTTAAGATCTAGTTCTCATAATAAGCACCTTGACATCATCTTTCTGCATTATCACATCAAAGTGAAAACTGCCCTCCCATCCAAACAGAGTATGTTATACTGCATGTATGAAGAAAAAAAGTGTAAGCAAAAGATTCACTAAAAATAGAGCTTGTATTTGATAGAAAGATTTTGCTGAACTGCATTTGTAATAGTACATTCTTTTTTTTTTTACAAGATACAGTATCAATGCATTTGTATTCTTTCAAGTACTTTTTTCCAGTTCCTGGTGTAGTCAGACAAGAGTAGTCCAACACTTCCTATTTTTGACTAGTTTATCATTTTTACTATCATCACTTTATACATGTGCAGAAAGAATCATAATCAAGTACAAAATTTACTAGTTTTCTAAGAAGGCTCTCTTGGGCCATGAATAAACTCCTAAATTAATGATGTAGAAAAATGTTGTCCAAATTCCTGTCTTGTTCATTTAAAAAAATGGTACTGATAGCAAGGTCAACTTGGTTGACTGTGTTGAATGATACCCCCCCCCCCGCATGTGGGAGGGTACTTCAATGTTTCAAGACTAAGCAAGATATCAAAATTGAATCCCTCTCCTTGAAGCTTTTGTGTTACTTAATACTTCAGATTCATATCTGAGGAATGAGTGGTTTTGGTGTGACTTAATATGAACTTTACTTGTTTACATAATTTAGAGCTGAACAAAAAAAGTGGGGGAGGCGGAGTTGTGATGGATATATTCACCACCTTTAATCATTTGGAAAAATAATAAGATAGGATATAAATAAACATTCAATTGAAGCCAGATTTTTTTTCTTTTAGCATAAATGAATAAGCATGTGGGGGAGGGGGAGGAAAATCATTTCAATATGTGATATTGTGGCAAGATTATATGCCCAGAGATGGGAAGATTTGACACTGCCCCCTAGAGAGGAATGTTTGATGTTACTGACAGATCTTGCTGAGATGGATAAACTAAATTATTTGATTAGACAAAAGACACACTCTACATTTATTGGTGATTGAAAACGTATGAATCTTTTATTTAAAAAATTTTTTAAAAAATGTCAGCCAGTTTAGGCATTGCTACTTATTAAAATATGTTTTGGGGTGGATAGGTACCAACAGGGCTGCCTGAGGATTATCAAGTGCTGGAACAAGACCAATATGGGCACACTCACTTACACATGGACACATAAATCAATAATGTCATAATTGTACTGCAGGAAGGCCTACTAGGCCCAAAATGGGGCACAGGGATGTTGCGGTGTGCCCCCCCCCAGCCTGTTTTTTGCTCCCAGAAGGCTGCAGGGGAGACCTCCTCAGCCCAAAATGGGTGCCGGGGGGGGGGGGGGAGAGTTGTCATGTCCATAAAGGTTATGTCAAACAAGGATGCAAGGTTTGCTATACACAAAGTATAGAGTATGAAGTATTTATCCAATATTGTTTTTCTTTTTAAAAATTTGGTTTTGTAATTTTTTTTTAAAAAAATTCCCTTCATGTGCCCCCTTTGAGCACCATGGGTCCCAGAACAATGTACCAGCTGCGTGGCCCTCTCCTCAGGGCTGGGTACCAAAAATCTAAATAATGAAATTAAAGAGAATGCTGTATTGATTAATGGAGAAACCTACAACCAAAGAATTGATTTGAGCATTCTGTCAGATGAATGGCTTGCCAATCAACTTTTAATAATAACTATTTTCTTCATCATATTCATAGGCTGTCCAGAAACAATTTATATAAACATGCAAATAATATTACAATTATCTTGGTCTGGTGATGGGTTGTTTTTATTTTGAGCACGTCTTCATCATTATATAAAGCTATGGCTGTCCAGTCTTCATTTGTGTTTAGCTGGTACATGTATATTTACTCCAATGTATCCACTTGCAACTGCAGTTTCAATTATTGTGAATTTATTGATCAATCAAATATAAGGTGACCAGATTTTCAGATTGGTAAAGAGGGACACCTTTGACCGGGGGGGGGGGGGGGGGCGCTTGATTAAAAATTTTATACGGAAAAATTATACAGAAAAATTATGGACTGTGCCAAAATGGATAAATTAACGAAAGAAATACAGCTGGGTGATCTCTCCGGTGCCCCGCGCTTTTCTGCCTCCTTCCATCACGAACCGGATCACAGACAGTGGTCACATTGAGGAAATGGGGATTTTATAGTATCCTTCCCCTGGAGTGGGGAGGGAATGGGGATTTTATAGTATCCTTCCCCTGGGGGGGGGAGGAAATGGGGATTTTGCAGTATCCTACCCCTGGAGTGGGGAGGAAATGGGGATTTCATAGCATCCTTCCCCTGGAGTGGGGAGGAATTGGGGATTTTGCAGTATCCTACCCCTGGAGTGGGGAGGAAATGTGGATTTCATAGTATCCTACCCCTGGAGTGGGGAGGGAATGGGGATTTTATAGTATCCTTCCCCTGGAATGGGGAGGAATTGGGGAGTTCATAGTATCCTTCCCCTGGAGTGGGGAGGAATTGGGGATTTTGCAGTATCCTACCCCTGGAGTGGGGAGGAAATGTGGATTTCATAGTATCCTTCCCCTGGAGTGGGGAGGGAATGGGGATTTTATAGTATCCTACCCCTGGAGTGGGGAGGAAATGTGGATGTCATAGTATCCTACCCCTGGAGTGGGGAGGAAATATGGATTTCATAGTATCCTACCCCTGGAGTGGGGAGGAAATGTGGATTTCATAGTATCCTACCCCTGGAGTGGGGAGGGAATGGGGATTTTATAGTATCCTTCCCCTGGAATGGGGAGGAATTGGGGATTTCATAATATCCTTCCCCTGGAGTGGGGAGGAATTGGGGATTTTGCAGTATCCTACCCCTGGAGTGGGGAGGAAATGTGGATTTCATAGTATCCTTCCCCTGGAGTGGGGAGGGAATGGGGATTTTATAGTATCCTACCCCTGGAGTGGGGAGGAAATGTGGATTTCATAGTATCCTACCCCTGGAGTGGGGAGGAAATGTGGATTTCATAGTATCCTACCCCTGGAGTGGGGAGGAATTGGGGATTTCATAGTATCCTTCTCCTGGAGTGGGGAAGAATTGGGGATTTTGCAGTATCCTACCCCTGGAGTGGGGAGGAAATGTGGATTTCATAGTCTCCTTCCCCTGGAGTGGGGAGGATTTGGGGATTTCATAGTATCCTTCCCCTGGAGTGGGGAGGAATTGAGGATTTCATAGTATCCTTCCCCTGGAGTGGGGAGGAATTGGGGATTTTGCAGTATCCTACCCCTGGAGTGGGGAGGAAATGGGGATTTCATAGTATCCTTCCCCTGGAGTGGGGAGGAATTGGGGATTTTGCAGTATCCTACCCCTGGAGTGGGGAGGGAATGGGGATTTTAAGGGTGCGGAGGACGTGCCTCTTGTCAGTCGATGCATCGGCTACCCTCCCTTCTTCTGCCTTATCTCTCTTTGTGTTGGGAAAGAGGAGTGGAGTGGGAAAGCAAGACGGATTGCCATTGTCAGTTGCCAGGCTTCTGCCTAGTAGCAGCAGCAGCAGGGCTGGCGCCTGAGTGTAGAGACACCCACAGCCTTCTCCGGCTCACTGATTCTCCCCAACCACGCATTTTTCCTCCTTTCTAGCTGGGTGGCGGGAGCGCCTGGGATCTCCCTAGGTCAAAGCAAAGAGGAAGGGGGGAGATTCCATATGAAGGCATCCCGAGGCTCTACTTTAACCCATGCTGGGGGGGGGTGTTTGCATCTTTTCCCTGGCTTCTCCGAGCTTCGTTCCTCCCGCTTCCGCTCCTTCAGTTGGAGACAATTGCACACACACACTCCAAAGAATCCCAGGCACACAAACAAGCAGCGTGCCGAGCTGTCATCGGGCCTACTGAAGCTTGCGAGGGAGATCTAGAAGCAGATGGGATGGGACTTGGAGTTCTACGATCTTGGCGAGTGGGGATTCCTGCGATGGGATTTGGAGTCCTAAGACATTGGCCATATTGGGGGCTGCTGCGATGGGATTTGGAGTCCGATGCCCCTGGCAATTGGGGGTTCCTGCAAGGAGATGCGGGAATAGGGGGCAGGGTCTGCACAAGCCCCCCCGACCCCCTCCTTTAGAAGAGCCGGAAGCATTAGAGGAGGGGGGGTTGCACATCCCCCCACCCCCAAAGCCCAGCGCCTGCTTACAGCAGCCCCAGATCGCCAGTGTCTTAGGACTCGGCACACTTCTTCTCCACACGTGTCCCCTGTCTATTCTTTTCCTCAGTTCCCACGCCCCGGCGGATCCGCACAAGTTCCTCGCCTAGTTAAGCGTGCCTTGGATCCCAGCCCCAGGGCACCTTTCCATGGTTGGCCAAGCTCCTGCTCTCCCCGCAAAAGGTAGCCTCGCCGCTGCCTCTCTCTATTCCCTTTGCCCGCTGTCAGTTAAGAACAAAGCCCACGGTGGGGAAGTTGCTTGTTTGTGTGCCTAGCATTCTTGGGGGGGGTGTGTGTAATTGTCTCCAGCTGAAGGAGCGGAAGCGGGAGGAACGAAGCTCGGAGAAGCCAGGGAAAAGATGCGACCCCCCGCCCTCAAACTTCCTGCATGGGTTGTAGATCCCTTGTAGGGGGAGGGGAGGGGAAGAGGCTCTGCGGGTGGGGGAGGGGAGGAAAATGGGGGACGCTGCGGAGGTAAAGGGGATGAAGAAGACCTTCATTGTGCCAGCCATCAAACCCTTCGGATCACTACGATTTCGCCGCCACCAGTTGCAAGGAGTGGGAAGGAGAGGAAGGAAGGAGGGAGGGGGGAAGGAAAAGAAGAAGGGATCTACATGGCTCGTCAGGCTGACGTGGAAGGCAAGTGGCAAGCCAGCGCTTCAAACTCATGCCGGCACTTTAGAAAGATGTTTCGCTGAATGGCGGGCGAGTTCTAAACTGCCGGCATGACTTTGAAAGGGCTGGATTGCCTTCCGCATGGGCCGACATGGAAGGCAAGCGGCAAGCCAGCCCTTCAAAGTCGTGCCGGCAGGCAGGGCTGGAGCGAGCGAGCGTGCTCCGTCCCGGTGGGTGCATGAGCGGAACACTTTTCCAGCGCTCCTGTGCCTGGAGAGCTCCCTCTGCATATGAGCCCGGGATCCGCCACTTGCGCTCCCTCGCCACCCGCCTTCCCTATCTAGGGGCTCCTCCAGCAGAAATAGCAGAGTCGCATCGAGCACCGCTCTGCCCTCCTCTGCGCTCTTCCCGCCCGGACGCCCAGAGCCTCCCAGCCTGCCCGGCCTGGGGTGAGTCAGCTGCAGTGCAGCGGGCGGCAATCCCACCACCATCCCCCTGCTCACTCGCCGCGCCCGTCAGTTACTCTGAGTTCGGAGAAGAAGCGGCAGCCCCAGGTGGCACTTTTCGCAGAGGTTTTCCCACGGCTTGTCCGGAAGTGGAGCTGGAAAGGCGAGCTCGCTCCCCGCTCACTCGCTACGCTACCCCGCCCCTGCGAGCGGCAACGGATGGGCGGGGGACTCATGCGGCGTGCTAAGCGGACTCCAGCCAATCAGTGAGCTGACTGGGATGGAAACCTTTAAGCACGCCGCGTTTTCCATCCCAGCCAGCTCATTGATTGGCTGGAGTCCAGGCCAATCAGTGAGCGGCAGGCTGGGCTGGCTTAGATTTTTAGTGTAGATAGAATAGATGGGGGAACGGAACGAGTGAGCTGATGATGGGCGGGGGAGCCAGCGAGTGCCAAAATAAAGCGGGGTTTTTTGAGAAGCGGGCGGGACGCGGGAAAAATGATGAAAATCGTGCCTGTCCCGCCAGATGCGGGACGTCTGGTCACCCTAATCAAATATCAATAAAACAATCAATAAAAACACAAATACAAACCTACATTATAGTAAATAATAGTTCTTGCTTATGACAATTTCCGAACCTCTTTTTTCATTCACTATTTTATTGAATTCTTATGGGTAAGTTTCCTTTGTTCAAACTATTCCACAAAACATTGAAGCAATCATCAACTTGAAAAAGTAACATCTTGTTTATATAAGAATTAACCATCTACACCTATTTAATTAGTTTGGAAGACAAGAAAAGTAGCACCTCTTTGATTGCAATTTAACTAATGCTTAATCAAGGATCAACATACAGATATCAAGTGCCCATCGTTTTCGCAGAAGCATCACGGAGAATAAAATTTAAAACGAACAAAATCATCAAAATCATCTCTTGAGCAAATTCAGTTTTCTGCATAACATTATATTTTATATTTCCAGCCCTATAGAAAAAGGTCTATAAGTGTTTTCAAATACAATTGCGCTTCTGATCTTGCAGAAGCAGAGCATATTTCACATTTGTGGGACTCTAGAGTAGGAACAGGTAGCATTTTGTGCACCAAAGGCCACACTGCATATTTAGAAGAACAACTATGGGCTGCAAGCGGTAGGCAACATGAAACTCTGCATGTCATTTTAGATTTTTGCAGGGACTTTTGGAGGGTTTCTTTGATTTTAATTTTGACACATATGTGTGTGTGTGTGTGTGTGTGTTTGTGTGTGTGTGTGTGTGTGTGTGTTTGTGTATGGTTTATACTATGTTTGTTATGTTAAAAAGATGGAAATAATGCTAATAGTCTTCAATTTCAGTATTCAGGGTGCCTTCTTCTTATACAGATTCATTTATTCTACAGTGGCAACACTAGAGTAATGACATTTTAAATTGAATTGATCCCGAAATGTAATGTACATTTTATGGATGTTTTATATGCCAAATATTCTATACTTAGCTAACATGCCATAAAACAGTTGTCACCAGACTTAATGCCCTTTAGGTATGTGGTTTTCAACTCACTATATTTCTATTAAAATCACTCTGGAGGGTATCAAAAGCAAAGAAGACTGTGGTACATTTATATGGCATTCAAGTAACAACATTAATTATGGAGGTAGATGAAGTTGTTTATCAGGGTATTTATAGCAATGAGCCTTATCAATTAAATATCCAGAAGAGAAATACTATCATCATGTTTGCATGAAACAGATGAATAGTATTATTATTAGCTTTGGAAAGCCATGCATTTTTTATTCCTGTTCTTATTAATAAATCATCTTTCATATAATATTTGTGCCTTCAATAGAATCCCTTTTGTTAAAGCATCTTATTTATTATTAGGGATTAAAAAGGGGGAAAAGATTTAATGTACTATATAATTTAGTCCCTTATTTTGAAGTGTATAATTCATTTTACATGGGAATGGAAGTTAAAGTTGAAGTCCATTCAACTTTATAGTTGCAACAAGATAATCTTGTCAGCTCCTGTCTCTATGGAAACTATACTAACAGAGTTATTTTGTTCTTTCTTTTTCTTAAAGCAGCTAGAAAGGAAGTGCTGTGCAGAAGTCCAGTAAAAGGCAGTGGGATGTATTTTTAGATAAGCATGGCCAAAATTGCAGCAGTCCTGAAGTCAATCTCACTTCTTAATCTGAAGCTTTAGATTTTTTTTTCCACATTAAAGTTCTTGAATAGCAACATACATTTACGTAAGATAATTTCCCATCATTCTTGTAGACCTATTCCTCATACATGTTGTGTCTTTTCAGATTTGATAATGACAGCACGGAAACATGGTTTGCAAGGTGATTAGGTAGCACCCACATCCTCATATTCATGTATAGAATGTAAACTGGGGCAATGAGACAAGACACACTTTGTCCATATTGTATTTCTCTGTTTTGAATGAAAAATTATATTTCACCACTTATAGTTCAACTTTAAGAAGGACTACAAATATTCATCACACCACATTTTGTTTTCAAGAGAAAACAAAAACAGAAAAGTCCACTTTAGAGAAAAATATTCTGGGGAAGTTTTTGTATTTTATATTTCAGCAATCATGTGCAGTTCATGAACTGAATTTCTGATGCACAATAATGTGGAAGTGCTGTGCCATTGCCTTTTTTTTCAATATATGTGCTTGTGTTTGTGTGTGCTTAATTTTTCAGCCTGGTCTACAGTATGTGCTTAATTTTTCAGCCTAGTCTACAGTAATTGATTTTGCTGATAATCTCCGATACATTATTAACCAGATCCAACCTTACTTCATTTACTACTGTGATTAGCATGATTCACTAATAAACCATATAGTGCCATCCAAGAATTATTGACATGAATCCAAAATAAATGCAGGGTAGAGATTACCAGTGCTATACTTAGATTTACAATCCACTATTAGCAGATTCTAGATATTTGGGCAGTATTTACATAATGCTGGATTATTTTATGAAAAAACATATGACCAAATAGACTAAAATCTGGTTGGCAATATGCAAGTTTCACATATTGTTACACTGCATCTTCCAGGGCTCATGAGCCATAGTGATGGTAGGCAAAGATGAGGTTCAATACTGGAAGACCATGTTGCCTATATCTATCATAATGTGTTTTTCAGAACCTCAGTCTTTGTTTCCTTTCTTTAGTCCCTGATTATTATAATATCACTACCTCAGTTTTGTCATAAACAAAAGTGTTTTCTTCCTAACAACAGTGACATACCAGTAGCAGTGAACTACAGTCAAGCCTCCATGCTTTGCAGCCAAGCTTACTCAGATACATTTTACCTGAAATTCCATTTCAACATAAGGTATTTAATCATGATACAAAACTTCTCAGACATCATCACTCTAAACACCTGCCTTTTCAAATTAAATAATAATAACTAAATATTTCATCCCAAAGCCAGATCAAAAACTACAGAAGCACATCAGTAATAAGGATTAATGGACATCTCAGGCTGTAATAAATGGCTTATTAGCCAATGGAAATTGCATAACTGAATGAGTTTCTCCCCTTCATAAACTTTTGTGGAGGTTTTGTGCTGAAATCATAACAATTAGAGTTACTTTTCAGAGAACGTCTGGGTATGAAGGTACTGTTTCAGTCTTAGCATTTACCCAAAGTACATTATAGGCAAACAATAGAAACATGTTGCCATTAAATGCAGAGGTGATATTTTTTTTAATCTCTAATGTGCAAGATTCATTTTGCTCTTTATCATTTGACTTCCGCTTTCTGCTGATTTGCTCCCTTCCTGAATGATACTGATAAAATATTACAGTAATCTGGATGTGTAGACTTGGTGGAGCTGATTTCCTCCTGTACGGTCACATGGGGATTTAGAGGATTAGCAAATTTATATAGCCAACCATCTCATACATGTGACTCTGGGCAGGATACACAATCATCATGAGGAAATCCTTCTGCTCTAATTTTGGGTACAAGTACTTGGCATTGAGCCAAGGAAATAGAACAGCAGTTTCTGTATATCATTTACCCTGTTCCACAGTGATCTCCTTGGTGGAACCTGACTGAATGATCTTAGAGGTGATGTTTGGAAGTTCCAGACTGATGATTGTGGAAGATTCCAGCCTCCATACTGAGGTATTTATGATGGGATAACAACATGACTTCTCAACCACTGTGACCATGACAACTATATACAGTATATAGAAAAATGACAAGCATGTGTATAGAAAAATGCAAAAAAAGCATTTTATATCTTCAGTGACAAACATGATCTATATTTAAATAAATAGCAGCAGAAATTGATTTAAGGGGTAATCTTTCTTCATGTTTTACCTCCTTTTTATACTTGCTGTTTTCTTGTACAGATAATTTTCATGAAAAAATTAGATGTTTTAATCACAAATGATAAATTCTAAAAAAAAATGCAGCTCAGTTCAGACCCCACTATGGTAAATAGCTGGGTTATATATCGTTGGGTTTCAGTGCTTGGAAGAGTCCATCCATTGCTATATGGACTTCTTAACAATTAAATGATAAAAATAATTACTGTAAAATTGTTAGACTACAGGTAGCACTTGATGTATAACCACAATTCAGCCCAGAATTTTGGTTGTAAATTCTTGCAGTTTTAAGTCATGTCATCAGATGACCAGATTCAATTTTACAACTATTTTTATGACAGTCATTAAACAAGTTACTGTAGTCATTAAGCAAATCACATGATTGTAAATCAAAATCCAGCTTATCTAATAGCAAAACCCAGCAAAAAACATCACAAAACATTATGTAGCCATCACAAAACATTATGTGGCCACAGCATGCTACACTCATAAATGCAAGCTGGTTGCAAAGTGCCCAATGTGTGATCACATGAGCCCAGAGGTGATAAAGTCATTGTAATTTCAAACACAGGCCATAAATAACATTTTTCAAGTCTGACATAATTTGAAACAGCTGTTAAGTGAGGTCTACTTGTGCATCTTTATAGTTCATTTTCTTCTCTGAATTTTACTAATCTGCCTTTGGAAAATACCATAGGTTTTCGCAATTCATTCATCAGCTAAGATTAGGTATTTTTAAATTTGATAAAATTAAATTAAATTTGACTCACTAATGCTGGGCCTAATTCTGAGAGAGAGTGAGGGCAAAAAAAAAGAAGGGGACGATGGAAAATGAGGTGGCTGGATGGAGTCACCGAAGCAGTCAGTGTGAGTTTATATGGACTCTGGAGGATGGTAGAGGACAGGAAGGCCTCGAAGACCATTGTCCATGGGGTCGCGATGGGTCGCACACGACTTCACAACTAACAACAACAACAAATTCGATATAGATAGATAGATAGATAGATAGATAGATAGATAGATAGATAGATAGATAGATAGATAGATAGATAGATGAGAGAGACAGACAGAGAAAGAGAGACAGACAGACAGACAGACAGACAGAGACAGGCCATGAAACAGTGCCTCCCCCAGGGAATATCTGCTAGATAGTGATATCTACAGGAGAAGCCTATGTTAGACACCCAATGAAAATATACAATGAAAATATTTTGTTATCTAGAATCTCCATTTTTTAAATTCATTTTCCAGAAGGCGAGGCTATGTCAATGATGTCCTTCTTTCAAATCTTGGTTAATACCAGGCTTTTTAATATTTAGGAATCATTCAATAGCTTAACTATTCCTTTTGTCTTTTAAGGTCCTAATAGTGATGTCCCTTCTGTGTTGTTGTATGCTTTAAATTAATTTCTTACTTATTGTGCTAGACATTAATGGATTGATGAGTGAGCTATGCACATTTTATATAAATGAATTATTGGGCAAATGAATTAATATCCAGCACTCCAGCTACATCAACACTTTAAAAGAACTGTGGCGTAAGCAAAAGCTGTGATAACATACACTGGCTATGTGCTAAAGTGTCAATAAAGAGGACTAGAATCACAGCTGTGACAACTAGGATTCAGTGGCAAAAATAATGTATCTTTTCATCTTTTTCTGTCCTCCTCCCTCACACATATACATAGAGTGTTTTGCTAATGCAGTTTTATTTTATGACATTGTTTTTATTGATCTAGATGTCAATAGTTTTGCTTGTGTTCTAACACACCCTGACAACTGAATGAAGCTGGCTGAATTGGTGGAAATGTTCATCCATTGTTGCTTAAATGAATAGGTAAAAAAATTAATGTATGAAAAAGATGAATCTAATTGATTCTTTTGATTTTAGCTACCTATTTCTTTTTTAAATTAAATGACTAATTCTTTAAGTCAACACTATCATTGTTGCCATAACTCATTTATTCATTATATTTTGCAGCATAAACTGAAACAAATTTCAGTATTTGATAGTTAAATTTCATAGAAAAATATTTTAAAAAGTTTATTTTTCATTTACCAACTTGTTTTCCAAACCATATATTTGTACTTAAACCAAATTTTGTGGTCATTGAGGACACCTAGTAATAGTGTCTGCTTTACAAACTGACTCACATCATCCTCTGTAAAGTCCTCTATCGCCTAATAAACAATATGCTCAGCGATAGATCGTTTCAGTTCATTATATGGGAAAATGTTAGCAAGTTAAGAAGACTCAACAATGGCCTTCCACAAGGTTCTGTCCTGGCACCCACACTGTTCAATCTTTATATCGCAGATATGCCAGCTACAAGGGGGCATAAATTTGGATATGCAGATGACCTGGCCCTAACAGTGCAAGATAAAAACTTGGAAGTTTTGGACTGCCTCCTCTCTGAGGACCTGAAGTCCCTGGGAAAATTCTTTGCTGACTGGAGACTCATACTCAGTGTCAGCAAAAGGGTGTCCACCTGTCTCCATCTCAAAAACAAACTCGCCAATGCCACCCCGAAGGCCTACTTGAATAACAACTTACTCCCTTATGATCCTCATCCCAAATACCTTGGAGTAACTTTGGATCAGTCTCTCTCGTATAAGAAACACCTAGAGAACATGTCCGCTAAAATCAATACTAAGAAAAACTTACTCTAGAAACTGAGAGGATCAAGATGGGGAGCCTCAGCCTCTACTCTCAAAATATCAGCACAAGGGTTGGTCTACTTCACAGCTGAATACTGCACCCCTGTTTGGCTTAATAGCTGCCACACTAGCAAGATCGATGCTAAACTAAATGATACAATGAGGATAATATGCAGTTGCATAAAATCTACTCCTACTTGCTGGCTCCCTGTTTTGAGCCACATTACACTACCAGTTCTACGAAGGCAGGAAGCCTTAGTGAAGAATCCCACTTCTTTCTGTGCACGCTGAATATCTTCATCTATCAATTGGCAGGCTTAAATCCAGGAAGTCCTCTTTGGCACTTGCTCAACAGCTGTGTAACAACTTTGACATCAACACACAATGGAAAGCCAAATGGGCTGCAGAACGCCCAGATACAGGCAGCTACATAGATGACCCTGCATAAAAGGTGCCAGATTTTGACCTTCCTCGCCAGCACTGGTCTACTCTGAAAAGGATCCATACCCAACATGGTGTCTGCCAGGACTCATTGTTTAAGTGGGGTGTTGTCTCTATTCTTGATATCCATCAGAGCCCTCAGAGAGGGCTCGCAATTTGGGGGTCATCCTGGATTCACAGCTGACACTGGAACACCATTTGTCAGCTGTGACCAGGGGGGCCTTTGCCCAGGTTCGCCTGGTGCATCAATTGCGGCCCTACCTGGATCGGGAAGCACTTCAGACTGCCCTAATCACCTCAAGGCTGGATTACTGCAACACGCTCTACATGGGGCTACCCTTGAAAAATGTTCGGAGACTACAACTAGTCCAGAATGCAGCCGCGCGAGCGATATTGGGTGTACCTAGATACACCCATGTTGCACCTATCCTCCGCGAGCTGCACTGGCTACCTATTGGTCTCCGGACACAATTCAAGGTGTTGGTTATCACCTTTAAAGCCCTACATGGCTTAGGGCCAGCATACCTGCGAGACCGCCTACTGCCACACTCCTCCCAACAGCCGTTAAGATCCCACAGGGTGGGCCTCCTTCAGATGCCGTCAGCCAGACAATGTCAGCTGGTGGCTCCTCGGAGGAGAGCCTTCTCTGTGGCTGCTCCGACCCTTTGGAACGAACTACCCGCAGATATCCGGACCTTACCCACTCTCATGGTCTTCAGAAAAGCTGTCAAGACCTGGCTATTCCACAGGCCTGGGGCTGTTGACCTCATTGTTGAGGTCCAGCCCCAACCTAAACGAATGTATTTGTGTTGTTTTTTAACCTGTCTTGTTTTTATTCTTATTTCTTTTATTATTTTTCTTTCCCTTGCTGTAAGCCGCCCGGAGTCCTCTGGGATTGGGCAGCCTATAAATAAAATTAAACTCGAAACTCAAAACTCAAAACACATTGTGTCTGAATAGCAATAGCAGTAGACTTATATACCGCTTCATAGGGCTTTCAGCCCTCTCTAAGCGGTTTACAGAGAGTCAGCATATTGCCCCCAACAATCTGGGTCCTCATTTTACCCACCTCGGAAGGATGGAAGGCTGAGTCAACCCTGAGCCGGTGAGATTTAAACCGCTGAACTGCTGATCTAGCAGTAGCCTGCAGTGCTGCATTTAACCACTGCGCCACCTCGGCTCATGTCCTCGGCTGAATGTCCATCAAGAGCTTACACCAGCCCAATATCTGATTTTTTCAACATAGGCCACCCTGTCCTTAATAGCTGGGTGGACTGGACATTAACATTTGAACCACTATATGTCCATGTATTTGCCATACACTAAATAAATAAATAACCTAATAATATACTACTATAATATAATAATATATAACTAATATATTAAAAGAGAGTCTATAAATATGTTGAAAGAATATCCATATGCAATTTGAAATCTGCTTCTAAAAGAATGGCATAGTCATTGAAGTTAATACATTATATAGAGTTATTCTTAAACATAAATACAAGATAGATAGATATAAGGAAAAATCCATGATTTTAAAATGAATACTATTGCATCTTTTTAAAAAATGAATATTGCCAAGGCTATAAAGAGATACATTAGCCTGCCTCCCCAAACAAAGTATACATAACTTTTCATTTCAAAAAAATGCAAACAATGACCTCTGCAGTTTTTAGCCTTCCCTAAATAAGTTGTTTGATTTCAGAGTAACTGGTTTCTAGTTATAGTTGGCAATGCATTTTGTTTATATATTTGTTGCTGAGACAGGGTTAAAGATAGCAATACAGAAGAGCATCATCAGAAAGTTCAGTTAGTGCATTAAAGATATGGTACTTCTTTTCCCTTGTAACCTCAATAGTAAATAACGTAGTTAAGTAAAATATGCAGAAAGAGAATTAGATATACTTTCATTTTTAGAAATAGAAATAGTTCCTAGATCAGGTTGTTTATGATTATTATTATATGACAGTGAGATTATCATAAGTGGGATTAGAACTTTTACATTTAAAAATAATTTGTTCAGTTAAAAGACTGCCAACTCTTATGCAGATTTAGAGAATTAGGGAATTCAGTAAATTGGGGACTCAAATAAAAGAAACAAACAGAATCTTTTGATACTAGACACAATGGAAATATTTTTAAAGATAACATTTTATTAAAAAGATGAAAGTGGGAACTACAAGCCTGTTCAAAGAAAATGAAGAGAGGTTTACAAATGATGTAACAGCAAAAGAAACCTAGTTTCCACTGAAATCCGATTCTCAACACTGTGTAACAACAGCACAATTTTGACCATAATTACAGTGTCAACAAAATCAGGCTAAATCAGTGCTGCAGTTCTACAGATGTGCATTGATCTTTTATTAGTTTGGCTGCACCAATGTATATAACATCACTGTTCTATAAACTTCATTGGCTCCCAGTATGCTTTTGGTACACTTCAAGGTATTGGATGTCATCTATAATGCTCTTTATGGCACAAGACCAGGTTACTTGCAGAACCAAATATCTCCAACTGAGTCTGCCCATCATTACAAGATTAACAAGGTCTCCTACATATAATAATATATCTGGTGGGACCCAGAAGGTATCTTTTCTCTGTTCTGGCACTTCCATTTGAAACAGCTGACCTTCTCAGATTTAGAGGGCCCTGATACTCTTGGCCTCCTGCCACAAGTCTTGAAGACCTAGCTTTCCCCCTGAGCTTTAGGTCAGAATGGTAGATGAACCTGTCATGTGAATGTAACTCATATGAAATTACTGTGACTTAATCTCAATTGGATTATGCTTTTTTTTAGTTGGTGTTTATGTTGGCTTTAATCTTATGTGGACCACTCACAGTTGCAGTTTACAAATTGGGCAGCTATCTAAATTGATTAAATAAGTAAACAAGCAAGCTATCCAGCTTCAGGATGAGTGATCTTTTACTCTTAGTTTATTTAATATTGTTTGTGATCCCCAATATTTTGCTCTATTTTAAAACATTTGATTATATGCATGGCTTGTTCCAATTTGATGATTGGAGAGTGATACGAATAATAATAATCCACTGTGTATGAAATTATATTTCCAAATTACATATTCCATATGAATCCTTGTGTGGCGGGGTAGGAAAAATGGCATAATAATAAACGGATGTGTCTCATGCTTGTAAAAATGAACAAGCAGTTGAATTCATTCAGAAAACAGCATGTTAGAAATGCTAGAGATATCATTTCGAATATTCCCATCTGCTTATCACTTCTGTCTCCATATAATATGGCTTCCTGCAGAACCCTATTAAGCAAATCAGTATGAATCTTGAAATGACTCTGCATGGAAAAGGGCAAATAAAAGTGGATGGAGCAAATTCTTAGCAAGGCTCCTAAATTAACCCAAGAAAGATCCTTGAGCTCGGAGGACATTATTCAGACAAGGTATGGTTCACTCTTTTAAATTAACCTAAAGTCCTGGTTATTTGCTGCCTTGGGGTGCATTTGTCCTCATACGGTGGAGAATACCCTTCAACTATTATCGTGTCGATGGCATATCACAGAAGCTTGGTGATGTAAACTTCCACTTTTCCAACACGGTAGCCTTGAAGAAATGAGTAGGGGGAGACAATAACAGTTGTGTTACCTGCTTCTTCACGCAATCAATTGTTCACTATATGTATATGCAAAGAACAAACTACCCAACTAAAATGGGAACTAATGTTAACAACAATATAGGATTATTTTCAGAATGCCAACAAAAGAATATGTCTGGAAGATACCTGTCAGCATGAATAGGTTTCTTATTTAAATATATTTTCTGAGGATGGTTCTTCAGAATAAACTTTGAGACAGCAGTATGTATGTGTGTGTGTGTATGTGTGTCTGTCTGCCTGTCTGTCTGTGTTTGTGTCTGTGTTTTGTCTGTCTGTCTATGCATGTTGTAACATTTTTTACTTTTAAAAATGAACATTTCTATAACCTTCCTTTTTGATGTACATTTTCTATACACCTTGTTATATTTTTACATCAATTGTCACCATGTGAGTTCTTTTGAAATGTACTTAGACTTTGTCTGTGTGTGGTATGTTTGTGCTTGTGAGTGTGTGTGTAAAAAAAACCCCATTGTTTGCCTTTTTCTATGTAATTTCTGATAATATTTTTCTTGGATACAACTTCTGAAATAACTGCTTTTTCCCGCCCTACGGGTTTAGACCAGAGAGGATGGTCACTGTTGCTTTGCTATTGTAGAAACTTGGATGGATCTTATAAATTCATTTATATAGTAATTGTTAGCAGAATACTTTAACCTTCTTAGTTGGCTATTAAGTTATTTTAGTATGAATACCTGAACATTTAATTGTGACAAAGCTGAATATTTCCTTTTTGATGCACTTTTAATTTCCTTTAGAATCACTGAATAAATCTCTGTCTGGATAATATTCCATAATCACAAACAACATGACATCACCGGAATGCTGGCTAGATGTATATTTTAAATCTCATAAGTATTCTTAATAATCCTAGCTATTCCTGCTGAAAGGAAATAGGAAACTATTTGCAGACACTTTGCTAGAAACAAAATTACCCAAATGTGATTATTGAGATATCAGTGTGTGATTTATTGATCGATTGATTGATTATATGTCAAGTCACTTTTGACTCCTAGTGACCACACAGATTTTCTCCATGATGATCTCTCCCTAACGTCTTCTTACATTTTCCCAATGGTGCAATAATTGACAACATAACTTAGTCCATCTATTTTGCTGTTGGTCATCTTCTTTTTCTCTCTGCTTCCACTTTTCCCCACAGAGGAGCATTTTGTACAGACCTAGATCTCTGGAATGATGTGGAATATAGAATGGGTCTCCTTGGAAGGCCGGGGCAGAGGTATGACATTACTGTAATTACTGTAATTACTCCGCTACAAGTGGACCAGCCAACAAAATGACAAAAATATAGTGCAGATTAAAACCGTGCCATAATGGCCTGTTACTACAACTCAGAGCCAGAAAAAAGAGGCTATTTAAAGCGAATGTATGAATTATGAAACAACAATATCCAGATTCAAATGTTAGTGAACAACGACTAGCAGATCAAAGGCGATTTATTATACGGAATAAAGTGTTTAGTGAAGTTGAACTTGAGGAAATTCAGGCAAATTGCAAAACCAAAAAAACAATATTACAAGCGGAAATAACTGATATTCAAGACACAACTAAAGACATTATAGTAGAACTCCCAGAAGAAGCTCTCAGGGAGGAAATAACACCACCACCAGTAGAACCAGTTATCACTGACCCAACTGATGAACTAACTCAAAAACAAAAAGAATTGAAGGATAAGATAATGGAGCATTTTCTGCTTAATGAGGAAAGGCAACGTTTACCATCACTAAAAACTGTGCCTAAGAAAATTTTGGCCCCTATCATGAAAATGGTTAATGCAGTGTTTTCAACAATTGAATCGGGATTCATCTTAGAAACGAACCAGTTAATGTACAGCGCAGCTGTAATAGTCACTAATGAACTAGGCATTAAAATCAAAGTACCTAGTCACACAACGGAAAAAGCATCGAAGCCAAAGTGGAAAATCCGATTAGAACAAAAAGTCAAAAAATTAAGGGCAGATGCTAGCAACTTAAAGAACATGCATGAGCAACGGCTTAAAAACAACAAAATCATAGATCGGCTAATCAGAAGATATAGATTGGATACAAGAAACATCAATGAAGCTGTAGAGATTGTAAAACAGCAGATAACAGCAACAGCTAGAAAAATTGAAAGATATGAGGCACAAATCATCCAATATAACCAAAATCAGCAATTTCAATCAGACCAACAGCATTTTTATCAAAGTCTTAATGTGAATGGTGACATCAGAAGTGAAAAACCAGAAAAGCAGGCCACAGTTGAATTCTGGAAAGAATTGTGGGAAAATGCAAAGGACTACAATAAGGAAGCAAAGTGGATACATGACTTTGAGAAAAGCATTGGCAACAAACAAATGCAAGTATTAGAAATAACAACTGAGATGGTCAAAATCGAGTAAAAAAGGTAAAGAATTGGACATCACCTGGAAAGGTCCAATTACATGGTTTCTGGCTCAAATATCTGACCAGTTTACATGCAATATTGGCCAGGCAACTGAATGAAATTTTATAAAAGGGCCAAATTGATGAATGGTTGACAACTGGAAAAACATACTTGATTCAGAAAGATGCAACTAAAGGAACAACACCTGAAAACTACAGACCAATAACATGCTTGCCAACAACCCTCAAATTACTCACAGGCATTATTGCAGATAACATGATGGATTATTTGGAAACAAACAACATCTTGCCAGTAGAGCAAAAAGGCAACAAAAGAAGGAGCAGGGACACAAAAGATCAGCTCCTAATTGATAAAATGATATTAGAAAATTGTAAGAACAGAAAAACGAACTTGAATATGGTCTGGATTGATTACAAAAAGGCATTCGACTCATTGCCACATAGTTGGATCATAAAATGCTTAGAAACAACTGGCATTAGCAAAAATATTACATCCTTTACTGAAAAGGCGATGAAACAATGGAGAACTGAGTTGGCAGTAGGGAATGAGATTTATGGAATGGTTAATATCAAGCGAGGAATTTTCCAGGGTGATTCACTTTCACCTCTTCTCTTCATCATCGCAATGATCCCACTACCAGTAATCTTAAAAAAAAATGAAATTAGGCTACCAAACAGCCAAAGAAGCGGAAAATTTTTTGCATTTACTATATATGGATGATTTGAAACTCTATGGAAAGTCAGAAATAAAAATCCAATCATTATCAAACACAGTTCGAGTATTCAGCACCGATATTTCAATATAGTTTGGCATGGAAAAATGTGCCACTGTATCCATAAAAAGGGGCAAAATCACTGCATGTGTGGGAATTGAAATGCCCAATGGCCAACTAATTAAATGCAACGAAAATGAAGCCTACAAATACTTAGGCATTCTGCAGTTGGATATCATCAAGCATGGAGAAGTAAAAACTATTGTCAGGCGAGAGTACACCAACAGAGTTAGGAAAATTTTGAAATCTAAATTGAATGGTGGAAATACAATCAAGGCCATAAATACCTGGGCAATACCAGTTATAACATACACAGCTGATATAGTTAACTGGACACAAGCTGATTTGGACATTTTGGACCGAAAAACCAGGAAACTAATGACAATGCACTACAGTTTACATCCACGTGGTGATACTGATAGACTTTACCTGCCCTGAAAATCAGGTGGCAGAGGATTATTACAAGTGAAGCTAACAGTTGAAGAAGAAAAACATGGACTGGCTGATTATTTAAAAGAAAGTCAAGAACATCTATTAATCGAAGTAAAGAACAAAAATCTACTGAAGGCCCAACAGACGAAACAAGAATACAGAAAAGATGTGATAAAATCAAGAATGGAGAATTGGCAGAACAAAGCACTGCATGGCCAATTTCTGGAAAAAATAAAAGATAAAGTGGACAGTGAACAAATTTGGTTATGGTTAACAATAGGTACATTAAAGAAAGAAACAGAGTCACTAATCCTGGCTGCGCAAGAACAAGCTATCCGCACAAATGCCATTAAGGCCAAAATCGAAAAATCCTCTGATGATGCCAAATGCAGACTTTGCAAAGAAGCTGATGAAACTGTTGATCACATACTCAGCTGCTGTAAAAAAATCACACAGACTGACTATAAATTGCGGCACAATTCAGTAGCACAAATGATCCATTGGAATTTGTGCAAAAATTATAATATTAAAACAGCAACAAACTGGTGGGAACATCAGCCTGAAAAAGTCACCGAAAATCAGATGGTCAAGATCTTGTGGGATTTTCGTATACAAACGGACAAAATACTGGCACATAATACACCAGACATCACACTGGTTGAGAAAAATAAGGTCATAATCATAGACATCGCAATACCAGGTGATAGCAGGGTCACCGAGAAGGAACATGAAAAAATCGCAAAATACCAGGACTTAAAAATCGAAATTCAATGACTATGGCACAAACCAGCAGTGGTAATTCCAGTGGTAATTGGCACACTGGATGCTATTCCCAAAGCACTGGAATTACATTTAAAACAGCTAAAAATTGACAAAATCACCATCTGTCAAATGCAAAAAGCCGCACTGCTTGGATCTGCACGCATATTACGAAAATACGTTACGACGTCCTAGGCCCCTGGGTGGGGCCCGACTAGTAACCAATGCCAAATCCGGCGAAACAACTGGCCGCTGTGATACAATTGTACAACAACAACAATAATAATAATAAGCTGGAATCATCAAACTTGGACCGGAAAACATGAAAACTTTTGAATATGTACCACACTTTATATCCATGAAGTGACATCGACAGGTTGTACCTGCCAAGAAAAATAGAGGGCTGGGGGCTATTGTAAATCCATCAAACTGTAGAAGAAGAAAAATGAAGTTTGAGTGATTATGTGAACCAAAGTACAGAAAAATTGCTGCAGGCTGTGAAAACGTAGAACAGCATAAAAACAACAGAAACAAAGGCAGAATATAAGGACAAACAGCTGGATGACAGAATAAATAGATGGAAAACCAAAGCTTTGCCTGGACAACACTTGAAAAACATTAAAGGAAAATGTGATGACAACTTGACATGGACGTGGCTTAAAATGGGAACTATCAAGAAGCAAATGGAAGGTTTAATACTGGCTGCCCAAGAACAAGCACTACAAACTAATGCCATGAAAGCGAAGATACAAAACTCCACTGACAACCCAAACTGCTGACTTTGCAATAACAAAGTCAAAACTGTTTCACATTTAATATGTGAATGCAGCAAAATTGCCAAACTGATTACAAAGCTAGACATGACCAAGTTGCTAAATTAATCCACTGGTCATTATGTAAAAAATAGGATTTACCTGTATCCAGAAAGTCCTGGGAACATAAAGTGGAAAAAGTAATCGAAAATGAGAAAGTGAAGATCTTGTGGGTCTTTCAAATACAAACGGATCGTCATTTGGAGCACAACACGCCAGATATCATGGTTGTAGAGGGCCGAAGTGTACAGTTTACTGATATCACTGTTCCTGGAGATGCCAGAGTTGAAGAAAAGGAACTAGAAAAAATAATAAAATATTGCGACCTGGCCATCAAAACTACACAACTATGGTTAAAGCATGTAACAGTGATAGCCATTGTCGTCGGGGCACTTGGCACCATGTCCAAGAATTTTACAAGCTACATCAACAAATTGGAAGTTTCCTGCAATAACACCAGTGGAACTGCAAAAAACTGCACTACTCAGAACCTCTTATATTTTAAGAAGGTACCTGGTTGATACCTAGGACGCTGGCAGCAAACCGTATCAACCATTAGCACCAGTCAATGGTATTTGTGATACATTTTTGAATTTTCAGTTGGCTGAGTTTCATGTTTTATGAATAAAGTATATAATAATATTATTATTATTTTATTGTTTCTCAGCTTCAAGCAATATGCTGTGGGGTTTTTTTCCATTCACTGTTTTTTGTGTTTTTAATTCTTGTCTACTACCGAGAGTTGCTGGTAAATGAGTAGTTCTAGAGCTTTAAATTATAAATGATAATAATACTTTAAATTATTTTTAAAATTATTAAAAATATCTGAACATTTTACTGTTGGATAAAATCAGTATGGAAAGATTGAAAATGTGATTAATAAATAATAGAGCTAAAGAGTGTGAAAAGTGCTAAAGAGAAAATTGAATAATGGAAATGCTATCAATCCCATCAGTATCTGTGCTATACCTTTGATTCAATACACTGCTGGAATTATAAACTGGATAGAAGCTGAATTTGACTGAAAAACAAGAAAGCTAATGAATATTCATTATCATAGTGATATTGGTACATTATATCTGGCCCAAAGAAATGGAGGCTGAGGTTTACTTCAAGCCAATCAAACTATGAAAAAAGAAAAGCACGTACATAGAAGACGGTTCCACCACAAAACTGCGCTCGACTAAACCGCGCCCGACTAAACCGTGTCGCTGAGGTCATCAACAGGGCGACAACAGCGTGGAGACAGAAGCACGCTGTAAACCCTAAACCTAAAATTAACCCCTAAACCTAAACCTAACCCCCCTAAACCTAATCCTAAACCTAACCCTAAACCTAACCCTAAACCTAACCCTAACCCTTAACCTAACCCTAAACCTAACCCTAAACCTAACCCTAAACCTAACCCTTACCTTAAGTTGAATCGGCTTGCTTTCAAAGTGCTATTTAAAAGCGCCCTTCTTTCTCCGCGCTGGCTGTTGTTGCCCTGTTGTTGACGTCAGCAACGCGGTTTAATCGGGCGTGGTTTAGTCAAGCGCGGTTTTGAGGGGTCACGCAAAGAAGACAACCAAGAACTACCACTCATACAAGTTAAAAATGTTATTGAAAAAAAATCATGAATAGCAAAATAATGTAATAAACTCAAGAACAGAATTCTGGCAAGTAAAAGCATTATATAGTCAATTCTACAAAAGATTAAGAAGTAGATGAAAATAAAAGCTGACAATTGTTTACAATTGGAACATTAAAAAGAGAAACTGAAGAATTGATTTTAGCTGCTCAAAAGCAAACTATTTGAATTAAGGCAATCAAGCTCAGAATTGAACAATTATCAAACAATTCAGATTGTGCAAAGAAACCAAAAGAAACAGTAGACCATATACTGAGCACATGCAAAAAAGATCACACAAACTGATTATAAACAATGATATTATACAACATGACAAAATGATTTACTAGAACATCTGTAAATTATCATGTGTCAGGAATGAAAAATTGATGAAACAAAATTGAAAAGGTAGTCAAAAATGAACAGATTAAATTACTGTGGGATTTCTGAATACAAATTGATAAGGTCTTAGCCCATTAAGCTCGAGATTTAAAAGAAGAAAGTATGGCTAATCAATGCGGCAATGAGATAATGGAACAGAAGACAAAGAGTTGGAGAAGATCACATATTAAATCAAAATTGAAAGATTATGACATAAACTGGTCATGGTGGTCTCAGAGATTATTGGCACTCCGGCTACCATACATTGACAAAAAAAAAAATCTTCTGTCAACTACCAAAGACCACACTGCTTGGATCCACACATATTCTATTCCATTACAATTCTAGATTTTTGGAAAGTACTCAATGCGAATGAAAGCCAACCCCAGGTAAAGAAGCGGCACATGAGGTTTCACTTTTTTGTGTATGTAAAAATTTGTATGTAATAATTTGCTCATTTGTATTCTTGATTGCAGCAGCTTATAAGTAATGAGTAAAACCAAGTTTTTAGTCAAATAAGTAAAGTGACAAATGTCCTGCTTCTATTATTTGTTTCTGTTACACAAAGCAGTGTATATAATGAAAAAGTGATCTCTTTCTAATTAACACTGCATTGAATATGTGATATAAAACGTCCTGCTTTGGGAATGCAGACTTAAAACAAACAAAGCCAGCTCTAAATATAGTGCTCATCTGGGACCTTTCTTTTACCTCTGTTCTTAAAAAAGAAGATGCTTTGCATAGTTCTTGAGATGTTTGCCTCCTGACCTCACCAACCACTCATCTTGACTTCTGATAATAGGTAATTGGGAAATATAATTATAGAATACATTTATTCATAACAAAAGTCATTGTGCTTCCTGAAATGAATAATTTAATAGGTCTTCTCAACAGTTATTTCCCTCCTCTTCTATTTAAAACAGGCTTTATTTATTTATTTGTAACTTAGATTAATACTATTAATTTCAGGCTCATTGAAATTAATACGTTGGCCATGCCTGATTTAAGTGCCATTAATTCCAGTTACTTTAATATGACAGACAACCGACTGAAGTTGTGCTGAATCCAAACTCTTACAGTATAAATTTACATTGGAATATTTGTGTTCAACTTCCCATTGGCTTCAAAGGGTTCTAAACAATTTTAAATGTTCTCAGCTGGGTATCCTTTATGCAGGTATTGTGATCATGTGTCTTGAAGAACTTGGTCCTGCCAGTATTTTTAATGTTTTGTATTGTCATCTAGACCACTTTGTTAGCCAATTTTGAATTGGAGCAGGTGCTTTCAACTGATAGAAGGTAACTTTTGTCAGATATAGCTTGTTCCTGATTCTAATAACTTCTATTGACTTCTTTAATTTTAGAATTATCCTAAATCTCTAACTAACTCAAAAATTTTGTACTGGACTGGACTCTTCACTAAGCTGACACCAATAAGCCAACAATTTCTAGCCCAATCCAATGCTTTTTTTTCTCCACAAGGTATTTCTGCTCTTTTTCTATACCTTGTGTCCAACTACAAAGTACAATAAAGGTAGTCCTTGATTTATGACCATAATGGAATCTGCCTGTTACAGTTGCAAGTCGTGTCAGTTATTAAATGAGGTGGTATTGTGAATGTCTTGCTTAATGACTCCTGTCCCTATTATCCCTGATGTGGTCATTAGTGACTATGCAAGTGCTTAATTAGAGCATGGGTTGCCTTAGGAATTGGGAAGGGCATGGGAGGCTTAGTGAAGGCTCAGCTCCGCATTGCAGTGCTCCCCAGCTCACACATGACCTGTTCCAGGCCTTCCAATGATTTCCCCACCTGCAGCATCTTGTGTTCCACTTCCCATTCCACCTCTCAGAGTTCCCACAGGCCTTCTGTGCTTCCCACAGTGTCCTCCCAATTGCAGCTCTTCCCAAAATGGAACTCAGTACCAGGATGGCAGGCCATGCAGGCCTAAGGAGGGTGAGGAATGATGGGCCTGCTCTCCTTTCCCAATGCTATCTCCAGAGCTGTGAAATAGTGCCCACTTCCAGGATGGAGCCATTCAGCCTCTTCTGTGTAGGAAGGCCATGCAGGGAAGCAACCACTTCCAGAAGAAGATCTATAGTACTGAAAATATACCAATTGGTGAAGGGGATGGGAGGAGAGTCTGTGACCCAGCTGCGTGGGAAGCAGATCCAAGTCCTGTGGAGACCTAGTTGGGCAGGAAGGGGTGAGAGAGAAAGTGAGGCTACTGAAGCATCTCTATAGTCACTCATAAGCAATTTCAAATTGCCCAAATTTTATTTATGTGACTGTGAGGGTGCTACAGCAGCTGTAACTTCAGGGGTTGTAAGCCTCTTTATTCAGCACTATTGAAATTTCAAATAATTACTGAACAAATAAATATACATTGATGACTATCTATGGTATAATGAATATGTACGTTTATATAAACATACACATACAAACCAGTGGTGGATTGTAGGCAGTACGCCTTGGTACGGGTGTACCGGAGCCTGCCAGGAGCACCAGGTACTGTTCCGGTATGGTGCTCCAGAGGGCCCACCCACCCGCCTGTGCTCCTTATCTGTCTTTAAAGCCTTTGGGTCTTCCACTCACGTGCCAGGGGCATACAGCACCTGTGCGACGCTCCGCCAAGCAGCTGGAGCATTGTGGAGGCTTGTGGAGGCATCACTGGAAGGTAAGATGCATGCGCCTGCTGCACCACGCATGTTCATGTGGAGGACACAGGGCCCCATTGCAAATGTGCCAGTTGCAACGGGTTCCGGAACCCACCACTGATGCAAATATATATAAACCTACCCAGAGGAAGGAAAATAATTGACTACGTCTTTCCAGAAATAGAAAGGTAGCAGGGTACAGCAACTGGGAAATTATGCAGTAGAAGAATGTGGTAGCTTAAGATACAGGCTGAATATATCTACGTTGTTACAAGAATATTTATAAGACACTATTACAAAATAGGCAATATACGATCTTTAATCATAACCTTTTTCCAGTCCAGAGGTCAGCAAATCCAAAAAGAACCATTCAAAATAACATGCACCATTTTAACCCTATTCAAATCAACTGACTTGTGTTCCCCATTTTTACGTATGGGAGCCTTGCTCTTTAATACATTCTGATATTGTTGATCCTTATTTCAACTATCTTCACTACTTCAAATAGCCTTTTTTTTTAAATCCAGCAAAAATAAATTATTCCAATTGCTCTGACATTTTTATTTATTTCTTAATTTTAAAAAATCTCATCCAATTTTTTACATATCTAATGACAAATCTTGTTCAAAATCTTGTTCGTATTTTTAGATAAATTTTGTTGCATATCTTTTTCTGTAACATTTCTTCTGGAAACAGACCATAACATGGAGCACTGCTTGGATGATCTCATTTTCTGTCTTTGTCCAGAGATGCTTGAAGGAGCTGATCTATTCTTTGACTCTATAGCCACAAGCATTGGTTCCATTTTTGGTGGAACAATCTTCAGTCTACCACTTTTCCCCTGAAGCAATGTAAAGTAATTATCATGGAAAAATTCTTCTAGGTTCACAAGTTGTCTCATTAATTTGCAAAATGTAAGTACAAATGTTTCCAGTTTGCACAAGATGTTAGCAAAGAGGTGGAATAAATATTTCACAAAAGGATAAGGTGTAAATTTATTTAAACATTAACACATTGCTTGACATTAAAATATAAAGCACACTGCATTCAGAATCAATACAAGCACACTCCTATGCTGAACTGGTAAAGGTAAAGGCTCCCCTCGCGCATATAGGCTAGTCATTCCTGACTCTAGGGGGCAGTGTTCATCTCCGTATCAAAGCAGAAGAGCAAGCACTGTCCGAAGACGTCTCCGTGGTCATGTGGCCGGTATGACTAAATGTTGAAAGTGCACAGAATGCTGTTTCCTTTCCACCAAAAGTGGTCCCTATTTTTCTACTTGCATTTTTACATGCTTTCGAACTCCTAAGCTGACTGAAGCTGGGACAAGTAACGGGAGCTTACTCGATTTGAACCACCAAACTGCGAACCTTCCTGATCAACAAGCTCCGCATTTTAGCCACTGACTAAGCTAACTCTTGAAGCTGAGTTAATTATAAATTCCATACCTTTGGCATGAAGATTTGTACATTGCCTATAAATGTTCTGCAGTAAAGAATATTTATCTTGCAGCAATAAAGATTGTTTTGTGATCAGCAACAGTGATGTCACGTGATTTTGCCACAATAAACATATCATATTTTCAGTTACTACTTTCCAATAATTTATTATTTTACCCCCGTATCCCATTTTGGTCAGGCATTATCCTCTTCTTATTAACCTTTTCTCCAAGTTGGTTACACTTTTCTTGGAATTAAATGAAGGAATAAAACAATTCATATATCTGAAAAGCTGGCTTGGTTTTTAGTTGCATAAAGGTTCCATATCACTACTTGACCTCTGGTAATTCAGATATTCTTGTATTATGAATAATTTCAATTTACTATGATAAGAGGCACGTTTTTGCTAAAGTGCTCACAACACTTTGTCACTAACATATCCTTAAAAATGAATTGTACTGCACACTTTAAAATAATGATTACTTATTTGATATCTTCTCTTTACAAATAGCAATACCAGTGTGAACTAAACACAGTGTCCTTCCTTCTTCTTTCTAGAGCTCCCCAGTATAACATAGGAAACTACTTCTCAATAAGTTAAATAGCTGGATAATTTTTACCACCCAGGAGATAGTTATAAATGTCAGTGCTTCCCACTTAAGCAACTGAAAATTATTTTATTATTCCCTTGACCTGAGTAAAATATCCACATAGGACTTAAAAAAATGCCCAGTTCTCAATATTATTTAAATATTCTAAAGGAAAAATATCAATACATATTTTATGCAAATATTTAAAAAATGACTGCATAGTAATGTTAAGGAAACACACATAAGCCTCACTAGTATTCAAAGAGGTCATTCCCAATCCAATTGGATTTAGGCAGTTTTCATTTTTTTGTTGGATCAGTTCTTATCCTAGGAAAGAATAGTATAAAAATAGAGGAAAATCTGAAAAAAGTTCTAGGGCAGCAATGGTGAACCTTTTTTGGCTCGCGTGCCAAAAGCAGGGGGAGTGCAGGGGGGGGTCGTGCGTGGGCGTGCCACATTCATAATGTAATGCGTGACCCCCCCAGCATGCATATGTGCATGACAAGCACTCCCCCATTTTTTGCATGCTTTTTTCGCCCTCCCCAGGCTCCAGAGGCTTTATAGGAGCCTGGGGAGGGCGAAAACAGCCCCCCCCGGAGGCCCTTCGGAGGCTTCAGTAGCTCCCCTGAAGCCTCCGGAGCAGATAAAACCGGCCCTAAGGGCAAACCAGAAGTTCAGGAATGGACTTCTGGTTTGCTCATAGGGCCGGTTTAAGCCTTCCGGAGCCTTCAGGGGCCTTCCGGAGGCTTCCCTGAAGGCTCCAGAGTATAAAAAATGACCCTATGAGCAAACTGGAAGTCACTTCTAAATCTGCTTTTGATTCAATTTGTAGATCCAGATTGTGGGAAAAGTTGTTCATTCATAATAGATAAAGTGATCACATCAGCAAAGCTATACCTATTTCTAAGGATGTTCAACAAGTGTGCATCTTAGTACAAGAATTGTTTAATTTCTACATAGACACATTTTTTTTCTTTCCATAACAAATTCAGAGAACAAACATATATCAATTTTATTATGGGCAGTCCTCACTTACTGATTTTGTGATTATTTGAAGTTACAATGGTGCTGAAAAAATAACTTTACAGTTAATTTCCAATGATTTTCAACCTTTGTAGCATCCCCCAGGCAAATAATCGCTATTTACAGTCAGTATTCATTGTCCTGTGTCTAACTTGTGGGTTATTTTCTTTTTTCTTTTTCCCTTTCAGAGATTAGAGATTAGAGCAAAAGGGTTGCAAGAAAGTAAGGTGTTTGCTCTTTTGCACATTGAAAGCAATGTGATGGTGCCAGCAGCCCAGGGCTGGGAGCTGTACACAGTTTACAATATTCTCTTGAAATCCATTCTCCAATCTCTCTGCTTTGTGGTGTGGAGAGGGGAAAGGAGAGATTACCTACAGAAATCATTTGCTTTTTTGTCCCGTACCCTCAAAAAAACAGAGATATTAGACAGGAAGAGATTTTAAGAGAGTATTGTAAACATTTGTGTAGCGTGCCAGTCACTCCCAACCCTAGGCTGTGGTGCAATCACATTGCTTTTGATATGTACAAGCTAGGAAGCAGGCACTTGAGCATTCCAGAGAGAGGAGTGTGCCTAGAAGGAAAACAGAAACCAAAGGTGTGATTATTCTTATTTCTTTCAAGCTAGAAACCATAGTTCTTTCACCTGATTTCCCATTTAAAAACTGATTTGACTAACAGCAGAATTTCCAGTCCCAATTACAATCTGTTAAGTATATGCCAATGATGTAACTATATCATAGAATCCATCATGTAAAAATATGCACTATAATCTCTAGCCAAATTCTGTGAAGAGGAAATGTTACTGATAAACCATTCTAAAACTAAAGTTTTAGTTTTCTCCAAATAGCCTCAAATCCAAAGGGATAAAACAATGATCAAATTAAAACATTCAAATATTTAGGAGCCACCCTCGAGGCTTCTGGGAGCTGCACCACTCACTCAGATTTCATTGCACAAACCATATTAAAATCTGCCATTGCTATGCCATTGAACTAATGGTGCTATTTTCACCCTGAAAATCCATAAAAATCTACTTGGCCAAAGCAATTCCCCAATTACCATATGGTACCCTGGTATGCTTGTCCTTCAATTGTTCCCCTTTAAAGACAGATCAATCTAAATTATTCAGCCTAAAATATTGTAGGTCCCTCAAGTGTTATGAGTGTATAATGGAGAAAGAAAGCAAAGTAACTGAAAATAAAGATAATTACCAGCTCAGTCTGGTTGATTTTGGTATAAACAAAATGTTTTATCCAGTTGGCTTGATTCCACATACACTAGGTGATAACTCCATCATACACTGGAAAGTAATTATGTAAAATATAATTCATTAGGATTATGGGATGCCCTGAGGCTGATATCTAGATATTTAACTGTTTTAATTTGTTCACTAAACAAACAAGATTAACCTAAGATAGAATAACAGAAAAAATATCTTCAAACAAAACAATAAATTTTATCAAAATTGCTGCAAGAAAATAGGTTGATGGTCTGTACTGCAGATACTTTTTTATTATGTTATTGATATAGATTACAATTTAAGGGCATGGAGCTATTTTTCTTAAAAACTCAATATTAAAAAAATGTTTGCATGAACAAGAATTCTATATTGTGTAAGTTCATATTCTATGCAAATGATTGTTAGTCAAACCACGTGCTAATTTCACTTAACAAAAGATCTCCCAAAATATAAATTCCCTAAACTCTCAATCTTCCTTTCTGTCATAGAGAATTCCTAATCCTTAAATTAAAGAGTTTCAATAGGATATTTTCTTCTAATGTCCCACTAGATGAATATTTATCTTAGCTTTCATGCATGATCCATTTGTTAAAACTCTTTTAATATGTAAATGCATAAATGCATTATAAGAAAAAAGGTTGCTAATAAGAATCTGGTGAGGAGTAGTTGAATGTGTAAACAGCTTTGTGAGACCCATGGATTGTATCGTCCCTTAAAATTTTTCACTGTTTGTGTGTGTGTATGTCTGTGTGTGTGTCTATGTGTATCAGTGGTGGGTTGCAGGTGGTTCGCCCCGGTAAGGGCATACCGGTGCCTGCCCATAGCACCAGGTACCATTCTGGTACGGTGCTCTGGAGGGCCTACCCCCTCACCCGAGCTCCTTCGGCGCTTCTGCGCAAGCTGGAGCGTCGCAGAGGCATCGCAAGAGGTAAGTTGCAATGGGTTCAGAGCCCACCATTGATATGCATAGGTGTAGGTGTATACCACACCTGAGGGACACAGTAGCTCAGTGGCTAAGACACTGAACTTGTCAATCAGAAAGGTCGGCACTTCAGCAGTTTGAATCCCTAGTGCCATGTAGCGGAGTGAGCTTCCGTTACTTGTCCCAGCTTCTGCCAACCTAGCAGTTCGAAAGCATGTAAAAATGCAAGTAGAAAAATAGGGACCACCTTTGGTGGGAAGGTAACAGCATTCTGTGTGCCTTCGGCATTTAGTCATGCTGGCCACATGACCATGGAGACATCTTCAGACAGTGCTGGCTCTTTGGCTTTGTAACAGAGATGAGCACCACCCCCTAGAGTCAGGAATGACTAGCACATATATGTGAGGGAACCTTTACCCTTACTTTTTAGATGTATGCTGGTGGAAATTTGAAGAGAGGTTAGTCAGCTGGGGGAACTACAGAAAGATGTGAAGATGAGGTATAAAACTCAATTACTGAAAAAAGTACAAGGGCATGACTCCATCAGATAGTTAAATGATGGTAGGTAGGTAGGTAGGTAGATATACATACAAACAATACATACCATATTTTTAGAGTGTGAGATGCACCTTTTCCCCTCAAATGAATGAATGAAAATCTGGGTGCATCTTATATACTGAATACAGAATTTTTGGCCTCCGGAAACCCCGCCCCCTTTGCAAAAAAAGGGCATGCATAGCCTTTAGGAGGCTTCCAGAGTGCTCCTGCACTCTTCATTTTTGCCCCCCCTCCCCTCCAGCCTCTAGGAGTTTTCTATAAGTCTCCTAAAGGCTATGCATGCCCTTTTTTATTAAAAAACAGACCCATTTTTGCAAAAAAAGGGCTGTTTTTGGGAGGTCTGCATAGTGCAAAAACTTTTTTTTTTAAGTTGCCTCTTCAAAATCTTGGTGCATCTTATACTCTGAAAAGTACGCTACATACATACATATGCACATATATGTGCATATGCACATATATGCACAGATAGATAGCTTGTCTGCCTTCCTTCCTTCTGGGGTTTGGTTGAAACTTAATAACAATAGCATTTAGACTTATATACCAGTTTATAATGCTTTGCTGCATTCTCTGACTGGTTTACAAAGTCAGCATATTGCTTCCAAAAATCTGGGTCCTCATTTTATCCATCTCAGACGTCAACCTCAAGCCCTATTATGATTTAACTCTCGAATGTGGGCAGAGTTTAGTCCGCAATACTGCATTCCAACCACTGTGCCACAGGGATACTTAACAGTATTATTTGGTCAGCCAGAGTCAGAAAGGATTGAATGGGTATCACTGAATGGGTATACTGATGAAACCTTGACCTGTGATGATGGTTGACTTCACCCGGCAACTTCATGCAGATGTTAAATAAGAGTGGAAAGAGATTAGACTTCTAAAACTCTCTTCATAGTAAATTTTCTCTGCATCTACCAACACTAACTAGAACTGGCCCTAGTATCATCATAATCCCATGCTTCCCCTCCAAATATCAAGAGCTTGTCCAAAAGAATAACATAACAAAAGGCATTAAAAGCCACTGACATATCAAGGAGGGCTATAATGGATGCACCACATCAATCCTGTGTCCACTAGAGCAGGGCCCCCGAACCCCTGTGGCATGACTGAGCTGTGCAAATGGCGGGTGAGTGAGTGAGCTTGCACAGATCCATTTGTGCAAGCAACAGGCATGCACACTTATATGCAAAATTCTGCCCATACAGGCATGCCCAGCCAATACTTGCATGGAACCATCTCCCCCCATGCTGACAGTGCCAGGCTGCGAAGTCAGAAAGGTTGGGGAATTACTGCACTAGAGGTTGTCCTCAAGGTCCAGCAATGCAGTCTCAGAGCTATAACCAGGTCTAAATCTTGACTGAAAAGAATCCAAATAACCCATTTCTTCCAGCAGTTGCAAACTATCAATCTTCTCAGCATTCTTCTCCAAAACTGCACACAGGCAAAGTTTGTCCAATATGGTGGGTCAAGAAATGATCTGTTGTGGAGGTGGCAGATCACCACCTCTTTCAAGGCAGGCAGAACCACCCTTCTTACAAAGTGGCATTAACCATTGCATGGACCTCCTGGGAAGCCATGACCTGGGAAGTCACAGCTCCAAAGACCTTGTCCACATCATTAGCACTAACAGATTTAAACTCTTACTAGATAACTGGGAAAGACCATGCTTGCGATACCTCCATAGAATTTGTGCCACAAATTTGTCAAACCTTGAGGAAATCCAGTTTATTCAGACAGACAGATAGGACAATCCTCACAGTAGTCCTGTAAGTGTTTCTCAAACCTTCTTTACCCAGGAGCCACTGTATCATCTTAAAGAGAGCCACTGGCTAGCCACTGATGCAATAAGAGCAGGAAAAAATAAGAATATTTTGTTGCTCCTATCACCATAATGTAATTCAGAAAAAATGGCTCTTACTATGATTGATCAGGTTCACTTTTCATTTCGCTCCAGTGACAGCCAAGGCACCTCTTGTGACACTTCACCAGCTAGAATTCCTGAAACCAGATGCTGCAACTGACAACTCCAAATCACTGCAAAAAAGCAGTGATTTGTACATGACAAGAGATTGATAGTGGCCCATTGTAGTGAACAAATTCCAGTTAATGTCTCCACAGCCTCAGAATGAAAACAATATCCATTGTGCAACTTTCACTGTAATTCAGACCACAGGTAACATGAATTGGATCTCTAGTTGCCATGAACCTGCAAGCAGTTTCTAGGTGAGGCAGAATTAAAGTCTGTCATTAACTGTGGGGAATAAATAAGGTGGCCTTGACACATATGCAGGATTTATTGCCCAGGCAAAAGTGGTCAAAGCATTTTTAAAGTTCATAATAAGATAATATTCAGAAGTAGGTCAGACAGATGTGCCCTAATTCATGGAAATCACAATTGGAATTTGAAGATTCGTTTTATTAATGCCTAACTTAATAAATGTAGCTTTAGATTTGCTGTGGAGTTGATTCCTTGTTCTGGTCAAACTTCTTGGGTTGACAATAATCCAAGCCTGGGAATTCAATCTGGCCAAGGACTTGAGCACCTTCAGAAGGAAGGTTGCCATGTAGCAGTGAGGCTGGTACACTAGCCATAGTCCCCTCTGATTCCTACAGTCCAAATTTACAAACAGTGCCTCACAAATGCTATTTGTGGCACAGTGCCACAGAAACCATCCGATTCTCTCCAATAACAATGTCTATGTTCAGGCTTACAACTGATTCAACACACAACATCTTGCAAAATGCATCTCTAAGACAGGATCCCCCTCCCCTTAGTGTCCAGTCAGGTTTCAGGAATGAAGGCTAGATCTTGTCTATGATTAGATTGGGGATGAAGAAGCTTTATTATAGCTAATTGTACATTAAGTAGCAACAACCATAAACCAGGGGCTCTGGCATCCTGATTAAAAGACTATGATAGACTGTGAGAGAGCACAGAGGACTAGAAGACAAAATCAGAACAGTACTAAACAATATGTTTCAAGAAATTGCCTTTCCTGAAAGCAGCTTGCTCCATCTTGTGCCATATTGTCATCTACCCATTTGCCCAGTTTTTCCCCAAACATCCTAACTTTGCTTGGCCCTCATCTGTTTTCCCTTCTGAAACCTATCATTCCTTTGAAGTAGTCCAGAAAAGAAGCATAAACCATGAGAACAATTGCTACCTTTATTATAAAGTTATAGAAAGAGAATTTTGCAAGTCTCAAATTATTTCTCCTTTTGTTTACTTTTACTTTCTCAAAAACTAGGGAACCAGCCTTTCTTACTGTCTCCCAAGATCATTCTACATACTATTACAGGATCCCATTCGGCCACCCAAACCTCCAATCATACCATCCATCAGCTTGTACTAGCTTTACAAATGCTTCTGATACCTCAGCACTACCAGCCAGTGGTGGGATTCAGCCAGTTTGCACCACTTTGGGAGACCTGGTTGTTAACTTTCTGAGCAGTTTAGTGAACTGGTTATTGGAAGAAATCATTAGGGCAGAAAACCAGTTGTTAAATTATTTGAATCCTACCACTGCTACCAGCTATCCATGTGATTTGCCGATATTTTTGCCTCTCTGTCTCTTGATGTGCATTATATTTACCCTAAGGAAACAGAGCATAAGGTGAAAATATTCTATGTCAATTTTAAATCTATTAAACTCATCTCTAGCTATTTCACAGATGGAATTAAGTTCAATAATATAGTAAAAGGGTTTTCCTTCTTTTTCTGTTTTGTGTAGTCTACCACCTACTGTAATTTTTAATAAACAATACAGTTATATTTTATCATTGCTTCTGCATTTTCCTGATCCTGAAAGGCAAACAAAATCAGAAATATGTTTTTTGTGTGGCTATACACTACTTGGATGATAGATGATGGAAAAATCCCGTTTGCCTTCCTTTAATGGTAGAAGTAAAAAAAAAAAAGATTTAAGTATCCAGTGAGAATATCTTGTATCATCTCAATTAGTTTACCCTTTCAGTATCACTTTGGGAGAGAGCTATGATGATGAATTAGTTTGTATAGAGAACAGGAAAAAGTAATAGCAATGTTGTTTCTAAGAACAAGTATCCCACTCAAGATAAATGTGCACATTGAGGCGATCTTATGAGAGGGAACCTAGTATTAGCAAATAAAATGAGAGCCAGTAGTGCTTTGAAATGCTGGCTGCTGTATTTGGTCACGACTATTCTGAATATCGAAACATTTTAGCATTTTAAAAAAACAAATGAAAAATATATGTATTTTATTAGATGTTGGTATCCACCCAATGGAAAGGATGAAATTGAGCCCTTTTACAGCAGTTACCAATGCATGGATTAGGAAGGACATGGGAGGGGAGGTGGAGACTCCAGCAGAATGACAGTTTGGAAAAAAATGTTATTCTATATTTAGAAGATTGACTAAGCCACCCATGATGTGAGATGAATGACTAAAAAATTACATATCACAAATCAAGGCAGTTTGGCATTGAACCTATAGTTTTACCATTTATGAAATGTGTCTTGATGTTCCATTTTTCATTCACTGATATTAAGAACTAAATGACACTCCTTTTCTCAAATTCTGTCATATTAAGAAACTGGGATCTGTAGTATAACATCCAAAATTGATTTAATAAAAAAAATAAGGAAAGAAAAGGAATTTTTTTATAAAGAACTATATCCTCTATTTGCTTTGTACACGGCCTACAAAACCATGAATTATAGATCAGATTAAATAGATCTGGAATATTTAAATATTCAATATTATAAAGCATCTTGTTCTTTACAGCAAATTACAATTCTGGTACTTCGCTTGCTGTACATTAATTAAAAAAAGAAACCCTTTCCCCATCATTAGGCAAAAACATCCTACCAACAATCCACCAGCTCTATAAAGTAGCATAGGTAAATAATCCAAAAAAATGTTTATAATATATTATGTAGAAAAGAGCTGACAGAAAATCTAATTGAACAAACTGACATATTAATTATAGATTAGTCATATCTGCAGATAAATTTTGGAGCAAATTATGCCTAAAGATTGAGCAGTACGCATATTAAAAGTAACCCGTCCCTTGCCTCAAATATCTATTTCAGATCACGAAAGCAATTTATCTACATGGAAAATGTATCTATCAGTGACTTATGGCATATTCTAAAACCATCCAATCATAATTATACCAACATAAGAACAATGATGAGAGACTTTATATCACTTCAATCATGGTTCATTTATGTTATGAAAATGTTATAAGTCATTAATAAGGAAATGAACTTTAACTTATTTTCACTTAGATTGTATTCCCATTTCCTGGCCTTGCTCCATTAACTATGATTTTCAATCCATGTGGAAACAGGCAATGGCAACTAAAATCTGATCCTTGGGCTTCTCTCCAGGTTTTCTACTCTGCATGGGATACGATCATGGCAAAGCAGATTAAACAGCCATTAGCAGACACAGAATGCTAATTGGATCTAGCCAGGACCCCAACTTTTATTGCCAGTGAGTCCAACAGGTATTCTGCCTCTCCTATTGCATATCTAATCAACTGGAAGGGTCTAAGCAAAAGGGCCTCTACTCTGGCCCAATGTCATGTCCTCATCTCAGCTGTCTTTGAAGGCTGGTACAGAAAGATTCCTTACCAGTGACTCTGGACAAAGGTAATTGTGCTTCTCCAATGCCTGTCCTACAGAGACATTTGTATTAACCTCACGTGACCATATACTGCATAAACCCAGGGCAATTTTACACAACCAGTTGTTTCCAGATAGCCAAACCTATTACAAGTTACAATGTTGTCAAGTTCTCACAGCAGGGCTCAAAAGTCATTGGATAACCCTCCCCATGCTAGACACTAGTTTTATTAAGCACCTAATTTGCCATATCAAAGTGCTTAGTAACTTGCCACAGTCTTCCACATTCAAATCTTTTATGTTTACCTAATCTAATGCTCCTACACATTCTGCTAGGTTTTTTTTAAAAAATCTCTTTTTATATATACTTTTTATTTCTTATATCATGTATATCTTCTGTTTTTTCATACTTTTTTCAGATTTAGATTTTTATTTTTACTCTTGATGTATTAATGACTGTATCTCATATTTTTATGCTGAATATATGATGGTAATAAACATTTGATTTGACTTATTTTCACAATGGACATATTCATGATGGGAATAGTAAACGAAGGCAAAAAATTGAAATAGTATCCTGTCACAACTCACCATTATACAGTAAAATCAGAAAACAAAGTCAGGCAAAGTTAGACTAATATCACTTCTCTGAGAATAAGCTGGTTTTTCCAACACTTTATATTTGAAGCATGCATATGAAATGTTAGAAATGTAGGGATGGGATTCTAAGTCTGCTCCCAGTGAATTTTGTAAATAATTATGAATTGTTTGATGGCTCTTATTCATTAAAGTCCTTGATGTAACAGTTTCGAAACATTAGTGCTGGATGATTTGCATTTAACATTTACTGTACAACCAAATAACTATTATTATATTAAAGGCATGGTGATTTATCACAACATAATTAGTAGAAAAGTCATGCATATAAATTAGCCCTATTTCCAGATGCCAAGAGTATCTCGGCTCCTGCTGTGTTAAGGAATGTGAATTCTTTTGCAAGATAATTTCACAAGTAATAATAAAAACGGTATAATCTATTTAGAGGATATCAGTAATAAAAACAATATTTTTAAACGTTCAGTCCTTATCATGTTCCACACCCATCTTGGAGATGGAAATAACAGGAAATAATGAAACAACATTTTACCAGCCAATATATGATGCCATATCATGATGTTATGGAATAATAACTCAAGCATTCCTTTGCTATCAGTAACTAGAAACCTCTTGGGTCATTGTTTGACAGGCATTTTCTTATCAAAGTCTCCAGTGCCTTCAACATTGGCAGAGTTTCTATTTGAAAAGTTCTTAAAAATTTGGGGAGATATTTATATATTTATCTGTCTTGAAAGTAACCCTGGTTGAACTGTATAACACAGTGAAACATCAGAAATTAACCATAGGAAATTATTTATAACATTTTGTATTATGAAATAAAATCTGTTAAGATCATTTTTATGTCATAAAATGTTTTAGAACATTTGCCAAATTTCAATTCCATGAGAGTCACGCATCCTGGATTTTGGACACATTCTGAAAGTTATACTTTGGTTCAAAAATGGTTGCCCAATTCCCAATTTCATCCAGTTAAAGATTATGGGAGCAATCATTTTAATAGTACTGTTTCCCCAAAAATAAGACAGAGTCTTTTTTTCTTTTTACCTCCAAAATAAGCACTTGGCCTTATTTTGGGGGAGGTCTTATTATTTTTGAGGTGGAAGAGGTGGCGAGCGTGGTCACCTCATGGCTGCTGCTGTGTTGCAATATTTTTGGGGAGGGCTTATTTTGGGGGAGGGTGTATTTTAGTGCATGAGCTCAAAAGCCTGATTGGGCTTATTGGGAGGTCTTCTTTTCAGGGAAACAGGATATATAGATGAAATAAGTATATAGTAAACTGTTTCAATATATTAATTAAGTCATCTTAATGTTTGGATATTGCATGGAAGCAGAATGCATGCACTGACTGCACCTCTTATTTGTATATGGTCAGCATGTTCACATATTAGAGTATATAAATGCTGATTGTGTGATATAATCCTAAATAAAGTATGGGATCTATGGGAATAAAGTATACATCCTTGGGCTATTCAGGTATGCTTACAAAATAAGTCCTGATTTTTATACAGCCATAACAAATGAAAGGTGGAAATATCAGCTTTCCTATGTTTCCATGCTTAAAACACGGTGAGAATCTACCATCTGATCCCATAATTAATGTATTTTGGGAACATACAATTTTGTTTTAAAATTAAATTATGCTTCGTTCATTTTAAATAAGTAGTTAACAGGATTGTGATGAATGTGTCAGAATATTTAGCTAAAACCAATTTGCTGCAGCCCTCAAAACTCATTGGATGATGATATGTGCTATAAACTAGATTTATTGAGAACCTATTTCGCAATGTCAGAATGTTTTGTAACTTGATAATTTCCCACAAATTAACCTTTTATATTCCCTAATTCTGTCTAATGCTCCTACCTCCTTTAGATTCTTGTATTGCTGCTACAATAAAAAGGCTCCTCTCAATTAATTGGGCAGCATCTCTGCCCCCTCAAAAAACAGTGGCTAAAGATATCACACAAACTATGAATAGCAGACACCCTCCTGTCTTATTTTATTTTTACAAATACCTTTGTATATTGCATCTCTGGCAATACATCTAATAAAGCCCACAAAGGTTGTTCTTTGCTTCCCCGCCTAGAAGCTATTAATAGATGTACAGATATATACAGTAGGCAGCTGATTTTCAAAATGTGATAACTTGCAATTAATACTGCTTTCTTTAGAGATACATTTTTGAGCCTTCTCAGTAATTTTTCTTATCTTTTGCCCATCTAGAAAAATTTGGAAAAAGCAGTTCTTTTTAAACAGGGTAAGCTCTGTCCTCAGTACTGCAACTAGCTATCTATAAAATATTCAATAGTAACCATAAAAGTGGAACTATATAAACATGTACATAACCTTCAGCTATTTTAATTACACAGTAGATACTGACTATGCCAGATTGTGGTATAGCATTCTTTAGATACAATGGACAAAAAACTATTTGTTACTTGATATATGAATAACATTCGTTTTGAGCTAATAGAAATTGAAGCCTGACACCCCTTCTTCCCAATTAATGCAGTAAATGAAGTTTTTACTTGTATTAATAATCTTGTAATTATGAAAGATACATAACTTATGCTTTGTGATTTATCCCAATGGCCAATTTACCCAATTTCCAATTGTCAGATTTAGCCTTCACATAGACACACTCAAAGAGAAAGCATGCTTGCAACTCATCATGACATCTATCTTAATGGATTTGAAGTTTATTTGGAAATTGAAGGAAATATTATTCAAATGATTGTCATTTTAGTTTAGAAACTGTTTCTATTCGTAACATTTGTACAGATATTTTTCATTTGCCTCAGGGCATATTATGAATGACATTGTCATGATTCCTGCCAAAAGTCCTGAATATCTTGATAATATTTGAGTTCAGAATATGCAAGTTATGGTAGTTTTCATCACTCTGCAGTTTCAACTGCAAGAGTCTCACATGTTAAATTGTGTCCTCCACGTTTTGCTATGAATAAAGCTTGATATTTTTAATGATGATTCTGAATGTACAATAAAATAGCCTGAGTCCACATATTGTGCTAATCTAAAGTAGTTTAACCTTGACTTGCTTAATGAATCTTGGCATGATGGCTCATGTAACTGAAGCCATAAACCATGCTTTGCAAATGATAATGACTGAATTCACCTACTGAACTAGGTCAAACAAAGCAGACTGCATTACATGGGATGGAACAGATATAGGCAAGACTAAGTGGCTATGGATACTTTGGCCTCCATCTTTGGTCATGTATGACATTATATTTGCCTTGTCAGGATTTCTGCACAACTTAGGGTCCTGTGTATTTTCAACTCTTACATGAGTGGCAGCTGTGGCTAACAAGGCCTTTGCACAAATTTATTTAGTCATTTAGTTTAATCACCTCATGACTTTCTTGAAGATCACTTAAAAGCTAAAGTAGTCCAGAAGATGGGGGGCACTGGCAGTTATAGGTATGCTTCAGTAGGCACATGTGACACTTGTTCCATTAAACTTCTAGGTGCAATTCAACCTATCAATCCCTTCACAGCATAGAGCCTGGTTATCTGAGGGACTCCCTGTTTCTCATCCTTTCTTGTCATTTCACATGGTCTGACAGAGTTGGCATGCTCTGAGCCTCATAAAGTAAACAATATCAACTGGTGAAAGCCAAAAAGCAGTTCTTCTCTATTTTTGAGGAGAGTAAGGATGATGATCTTGATGGAACTATGCAGAATCTGTTCCCTAGAGCTGAAACATGTTTAAGTTCAAAACGAGATGTTTGGAAGCTGTTCTGGCAGATACCTTCCTAATTCATTGAAATATACGAAGAAGAAGGAGATTTATTCTTATAACTTACCCAGAGTCACTGAGAGTGAGTTGGGCAGCGTTATAAAATTTCATAAACTAAATAAACAAACAAATGCATATAGCACAATCAGACTTGTAAAATTCTGATATTGAGCCAAACACAATTAAAGCAGTTTTACCTTTCCTACGGAATTAATTTCCAGATCTGGTCAACCTAGTGAAGTGAACAATCATGGTTCCTGCCCAATGGTGCACAGTTTTCCAGAAATTTGTATCCTGGCCATGGTTAAATGAGAACTTAAAAGTTGGTTCTGTCTTCAAACCTTGCAACAGTGAGTTGTTGAGTTATTGTGTAATATTTTAATTTTTTCAAATATAGGCATTTCCCACAGATTTTTTTTAAAATAATATAATTATATGTTTTTACTTATTTTTACTGATTTTATTTTGTAAGTAGCTCAGAGCAATAAAAGATTTGGGTGGCCTATAAATCTCATAAATAAATAAGCTGCTGCAACATGAGTAAAATTTACCACACTTTCTGTGGTTGTAGTTCTTCCAATGCAAATAGCTATTTATACTCAAGATATGTTCAGACGTTGTCAGTACTAGACTATCTCTTTGCTATAGTCACATGGTGAGAAGTCAGAATACTCTTATTAAATCTCAGTCACTAAGCAAGATTAATAAGGCAACGGGAGGGGGGAAGGATAGCTGTGAAAAAGTCTCTCCAATGATGGCCCAGGAAGCACTAACTACTCAAAATGGAACTTATTTATAGGTAAAAAAGCAAGGGCACAGAAAAAAATGTCTGTAAACAATGCAAATAAAAAATTGATTGACATTAGCTATAACCTACAGACATGTGCACTTATCATACATATTATGTTCTATGCTAAAAACAGCTGTTTTCAAGATTTTCTTCATCTGATCTTCTCCACAAATTTTGGAATTCTTGTTTCCTAATGTACTTTGTGTTGTTTTTTTTAAAAAAAAATTATTTAGCATATGGGCAATTTGCTAGAGCTTTTTTGTTTTCACACATTTATTTGATCTTATGTGGAAAATACCATGATCACAAAACTGAAATTAAACTCAGCATATCCTTCTACATTTATAATGGGGTGGGGGGAAGGGGGAGAGGACGACAAAACAGAATGTGTGGAATCCTTTCATTACTAATTATCGGGATCCTACAGAGCTTTCAACAACAATATATTTGAAACAATCATATTGAACAAAACTTTAAAAGTTTTGAATCTGTGAGCTGCACAACTATTATTTGCTGCTCTTCTTTCCACTGGGAAACTTTTAAGTGACAACATATTTATCCCCCACCCCCCCGCCTCTGGCAAATAAAACTCAAGAGAACAACAGGATATGATAAACAGCACAGAAGAATACTTTCCAATTTTTTTATGCTTATAAAAATGCCTATCCTTAGAAAGACAGTGTGAGATAATCAGCGAATAATATTCAAACTTGATTTTTGTCTTTAGCTCTTTTATTTTAACCCCAAACCAATGCCTTCTTTCCTTACATTGATAAAGCTTATCCTGACTGGATAATCTCAGAAAACATTTTTTTTTAAAAATGTAATAAAACTACTTCAACTTTTGCTCCTTAGCTTTTTTCCTACTGTGTAGTTGTTCATTTTTAAGAAAGCAGATTCTTATACATTATATGTATGCCCTGTGTTTGTAGTAATAGTTATATATTCATGTTTCATCTTGTAAGAGCAGAGGAATTGGAAACAAAAACAAATCAATGCGCGGAGTTAGATTCATTGAGCCAAGCAGCAGAAAGAGTGAAGCAGAAAAGCAGTAACAACATAGCTCAGAAAGAATTAAGATTTGACTTGGGCATCTACATGCAAAACTTGTTTACCAAACATAAGTCCAACAGTTAGGCAAAATAGTGTTTTAGAGTCTGAAATTCTTGCAATGTTTTTTCTTGATTGATCACCAGTGTTATTTTTCTCTGCTTTTCCAAAATTCGATCTGAAGTGTGAATTGTTTTCAGTCAGCAATGTCTGTATGTTATGAATGGGTGGAACATGGAATAAGCATAGCAACCTTTTGACTCTTACAAAAGTCCCTATATCAAGAAAAGGTAACGCTGCTAAGAAGTAGACCACAGGGGTGTCAAACTGGCGGCCCACGGGCCAGATGCATCATGTGCAGGCCTTGCCTACCCAGGCTCTGTGAAGCGGAAAAATATTCACAAAACATCACCTGACAGCAACGTGATGCAGTAAGTTTAACATCCGTGAAATAGGCATAAGAAGAAATACATTCTTATCTTCTGTTAATCTTGGTCCAAGCAGTCATACCTATTTTATTTTTATCTGGCAGAGTATAAAAATCCTTTTTTACCTTCTCATAAAACATGTGCCTAGTCAGAATCTTGTATTTTCCCCTGTTTTGGGCCTGGGGTGGGTGGGTTGCCGTCAAATACATCTCTTCCTGAGCTATTTTTCTAAGCCTGAAGCTGCTGTTGAGTTCTGTCTAGTACTTTGCATATAATGTACTCCCCAAAAGCCTATACTGGGGAATAAAACTGATAATAAAACCTCCTCTTCTTTTCCAGAATGAAAAGAGGAAAAATGCAGAGTAGTTGCTGAGCAAACACTCCCTCTACAGGCCTATTCTGAGAGCCCTTTTAGACAGATTTCACCAGTACAAAACAGCAGTAGAAATGAGAAATGTTATTGTTTTGAGAATTTTATTGTAATCAGAGACAGGAGAAAAATTGCCTGCTTTAGTCAATATCATGAAAATCTATATTTCTCTATTCGTACTAAAACATCTTTAAAAAGTATACATGAAACACAACAAATGCTACAATTATTAAAATATAATATAATTAAAACATATTAACATATATAATACACATAAACACATGCACACAGAGAAAAGTTAGTCATATAGAATATTAAAATCCAGAAATGCTGGGAAACATGAATTTTCAACAAGTGCTTGATTCTGACTAAAATAAATGTTAACAGTACCATCACACAATTCGTAATTTACCATTACAATATAGAATCTACCTCACATTTTAAAACCACCCACTTCCAAAACATTGTGTAGCTCAGATATTCAAGAGCTGAAAAGGAAACACTGAATTCTATTTTTCACAATATTAGCTAAAGAAAATTTAATTTCAGTCGGTAAATGAAGAAAAATGTATTCACAGGCGTGGGAATACGCCAAGCTCTAGGGCACTTTAAAAATCATGAAATGTTTGTGACAAATAATTACTGCTATTAACCTAGCTAACTCCAACATACATAATTATGTGTTGTAACACAACACAGTTGGTCTTAAACTAAGTTTATTTCTTGATGCTACGAAAAAACAATAGTTTCTCTGTTGCTAAGTGCACAGCAGAAACATTGTGCAGCTTTTATGTTAACCTTCTACAAATGCACAGACACCAAAAGCCAGGAAAACAATTAGAAAATTTTAAAATCTACAAAAGAAAATAATTAAACACAGGAAAGAATAAACTGTGTATAGTAAGACTCCTTGTCTATCTCGTTAAGAATTTAAAGAATCTTTTGACAACTTTAAGACTCCTTATACTGTAAGCTTTTATTTTTTAGAACTTACATCAAATGCAGCTATTAAGTGGACTTCAGTGCCTATATGTTAACTCTACAGTAAAACAATTCAATTAGGCTTTAAAGCTACAGGACTCTTTATACATTAGCCATAATTAGTGCTACCATAATTAGGTAGCAAAAATCCAGCTATCCACTAGCTGGAAACATATAATTAAAGTTTACCAGAGTTTACTGAAATATTAATTTCAAATATTAATTTCAAAAGGCATTATTTGGGCTGCTGGCCGAGGTGGCGCAGTGGTTAGGGTGCAGTACTGCAGGCCACTTCAGCTGACTGTTATCTGCAGTTCAGCGGTTCAAATCTCACCGGCTCAAGGTTGACTCAGCCTTCCATCCTTCCGAGGTGGGTGAAATGAGGACCCAGACTGTGGGGGCAATATGCTGACTCTGTAAACTGCTTAGAGAGGGCTGAAAGCCCTATGAAGCGGTATATAAGTCTAACTGCTATTGCTATTGCTATAATCATCAATTTAATTTAGCCATTGTAAACAGGTATGTAGAAAGAGATTACAAAGGAGAATGCCATATAGTATTGTGGCAGACTGTTACTCAAGTACCTTCTTCAAAACTTGTTACCCAACCCAAGAGAGATAACTTCTCTTGCAAGAATAGAATACCCAGGAAATTGGAGAGGACAACTTTATAGTATTTTATAGTATTTTTACCTTATACATAGTTTGTCAATTATGTCAATTATCTCATGAGTGTGGGGACACTGCATTGGTTTAGGTGCAAGAAACTTACATTTTCAGCACCACTTTGAACTGTTGATAAATAGGGCAGTTGTAAAGTGATGACTGCCTCTCTTGGCATCTTTATTTACTCATATGGATCACTTCCTACAGATCTCCAGAAAAAATGAAATCATTTAATTACAATGCTAATTTCCAAGAAAGTAGACATAACTAATTTTGTCTATTCATCACTTAAATATAATTGATCAATTACAGTACAGAGCAGGAATTTTACCTGTTAATCAACTGGCTACTTCAGAACAATCTAATGGATACTGAACAAGCCAGGTGCAAAGCAGTACTCTGATTCTGACAGATTTTTATTCTGTTTTTATTCATTGAAAGGTGGCATTTGACTCAGTTCCTAGAAAAAGCCTCTGAATGAATCTCGCCTTCTATTCTACAATATTGAGATTAATAAACATGTTCAATGAAGATTAGATACTTATTCTAAACAAAAAGGGATGAAGCAAGGATGTGGTGCGAGATTGTGAGGATGTTGAAAATATAATAGGAGGAGTGTTAGATTTTAGCAACCAATTATTGGCAAAAGAATTATTTTAGTGTCTGATCTCATAAATGAGATCAATCCAAGATGCAAAACACATTGAAAAACATTGAACGTAACTCTTTTTAATGAACTCATTAATAAAAGGTGGATGGAGATTCCTATTGCAGTTTTCATGATTCTATTCTTTACCTCTCATTCTTTCATGAAAACTTTCTATGAGATTTTTGCTTCTTTGAATATGTACAGGGCTGGATAGCTTAGCCTGCTTTCTTTTCAACATTTAAATCAACCCTATAACAAAAATCAGGTTCCACTTACCAAACATTGCAAATAAATCTGGATCAGTCCTTCTCAATACTATTGATTAAACGATCTTATATAACACACGAGACTTCAAGCCATGGTCTCACATTGTAGAAAGGAAAGGAAAGACTCATTACCACTTATGGCAAAACAAAAGTAATGGCCTTGACTAAGTGGCTTGCAAGCCATAGACATTGCTGTAAGAGTAATCGTATCTGCATAGAGTAAAACAAAGTCTTTAAACAATTGGCAGCTTCTTTTCAATCTTCTGCTGTTAAGGAGAACAAATAAAGGATTTATTAATTGGGACCTCAAGAGCAGTGATGCTTTCTGCATTTTGCCCACAGTGAAAATGGTAATTATGTTCTTGCTACTTATAAATATTTTTAAGATGATCAGCTGTCTTTTATGTGGCTCATAGATTGGCAAATATAAACATCCAAGGCCTCTTGAAGCAATATGGTCTCAATTCCTAATAATCATGCTCAAGGTTTTTCTAAGTGACTCTAGTTCTATATTGTTTCTAAAATTTGGACTAGTTTATCCATTTGGCTAGATTGTTTAACATTATAGTTAAATTTAATTTTGATTGAGGACTCTCTTGTTTACTTAATCCTTTGGGGTAGCTTCTGTCATCCTAGAAGTAAAACATTAACTAGATCTAAAATATTGTGGATTCTCAATCCAATATTTGATCTGACATAATTTTGAGACAGTGAAAAGAGAATCAAAGAAGTACAGTATTCCATACTAAGCACCAGAAGGAATTGAATAGAAACTTTCTTATCACGAATGTGATCTATCCAGAAGACCTTTTACTCCAACCAAATATAGAACAAATATCTGCCTGTATCTTCAGAGCCCTTTTCTGTGGCCAGATGTAAATTATTTGCCATTTGTGTTAATTGAAAGGAGATAAAAATCATTTGCAGTATAAGAATGTTTATCTTCAGGCTTGATGGGAGCCAAGGTGGCGCAGTGGTTAAATGCAGCACTGCAGGCTACTGCTAGATCAGCAGGTCAGCGGTTCAAATCTCACCGGCTCAGGGTTGACTCAGCCTTCCATCCTTCCGAGGTGGGTAAAATGAGGACCCAGATTGTTGGGGGCAATATGCTGACTCTCTGTAAACCGCTTAGAGAGGCCTGAAAGGCCTATGAAGCGGTATATAAGTCTACTGCTATTGCTATTGCTATATAATTTATATTTAGAAGTAATTGCTTACACTAAAAACTGAAAACTTTTTATTCCAGTGCATTGAGAAGAAACTTCTAGTAAAATGCAGACCACACATTTCTGTTATAAATATTTTTTATATCAGTTAAGCAGAACTTAATCATAAACTAATCAAATGTCCTTTAATGACCCTGTTCACTATATTTTTTTTAGTTCTCAAACAGGTTCAATTTAGTAATATTTTATACTTTCTTGCTTTCAAGTTATATTTCCTAGGATGTCTCCAAGATGAACTAAAAATGAAGTCACAGAGTGTTAAATAGCAGTGATGCCTTAATATATCACACTGATAGTCCTTTATAACATTGGCATTTGGTTGTAACTTATCCAAAACATTCATATTAAAGGTTATGCTATGTTTATTCTTAGGCTACGTTTTATACTTTATATTTAATTCTGTAGTTCCCTATTGCAATACAAAAAAAAAGATAGGGAATTCAATAATCTCCTTATTCACAATAAGCCATTAAAGAATGTTTTAGATCTCCATGTGATCAAAATTCCAGGACTGTAAAGTCAACTTCAAATTCTCTCATTCCCTAGTTGTGAATATTGAGATGAATGAAATGTCTATGAAGTAAAAAGTTCTGGAATTTTTGTAAGCTAGTGTTAGAAGGAAAACTGAAAAACTAAAATTTGAATTCACATCTACATAAAGTCCAAAAGCATGGGGTATACAGCTATGAATTTCATTAATAAAAAAATGGATGGTTTCTATTATAATCTCCCTTCAAGCTAAGAAAGTTACTTTCAATTACATCATTCATTAAAATTATGACCTTGAACTGAAAATTACTTCAGTAAAAGTAGAGAAGAGCCTTCTAGATTTGAATTCCAATTAAATGGTATAGTAACCAGTGAGTCTGATCTAATCACTAAAAAAGGTCAGATCCAACTCAAATTCCTGTTGTGGGCCATTAAATAAACAACTGTGTCTTTCTGTGTATGTGTATGTGTGTGTGTTTGTGTGTATACTTGTATTTCTGATAGTAATGCACTAATCAAATGGTTAATATGAAAGTAGTATTAATACTGATATCAATTCAGCTACTTTAAGTGGCTTTATAGTTCATGATGGGAATGTGAGTTTTATATTCTACAGTTCTAGGAAATATTAACATTTAATATGATAATGTGGAAAATGTTTAAAAATATACATACAGGTAATCCTCAACTTATAACAGTTTGTTTAGTAACTGTTCCAAGTTACAACACCACTGAAAAAAGTGACTTATGGACATTTTCCCCAATTATAACCATCGCAGGATCCCCATGGTCAAGGGATCAAAATTCAGATGCTTGGCAACTGGTTCATATTTATGATGGTTGCAATATCCCAGGATCATGTGATCAATTTTTGCAATTTTCTGAAAAACAAAGTCAATAGGGAAGCCAGATTCATTTAACAACCCGGTGATTAACTAAACAACTGTAATGATGCACTAAACTGTGGAAAGAAATGTCATAAAATGAGGCAAAACTCACTTAACAAATGGCCCATTTAGCAACATAAATTTTGGTTTCAATTGTGGTTGTAAGTTGAGACTACCTGTTCAATAAAATTTAGCTTGTCTATTAGTTGATTATGATTATTTATTTCTAAAACTTTCATGCCACCCATCTCCCCAAAGAAACTCTGGGAAGTTCTTGGTACTCTCTGAGCTTGGTTGTTTGCTTGCAGATGTTTTATTACCCACTAGGTAACATCATCAGTCCTAATGAGGGTGGGATTTTCTCCCTGTTTATATACAATAGAATTCCATGCCAGTATTGGTGTGTGTGTGTGTGTGTGTGTGTGTGTGTGTGTGTGTGTGTGTGTGTATTTGTTTCTGCTTGCTAATTATTTATTGTTTTCTGCTGAATTGTTTGTCTGCTGTTAATTCCTGTTTATTTAGGTGTAGCTTGATGGATAGAATATTTTCTGGTCTTTTTTGCTTTCTCCTTGGCTTTTTGTTGTCTCTTTTGAACGGTGGTTTATATGATGGTAATTTACATGGCTTATTTCTATGTGTATATTGATGGTTAAATGAAGACTATCTCTAACAGATGCAGTAACGGTGACTTTAAAGGTGGGTACTTCTTTTTACACTCTGTGTCTTATATTGTGTTCCCATTTTCTGTTGGCTTTCTGGCTCCAAGTTTCGATGCATTACAACCAAACATTGACCATCTAGCTTTGTCATCAGCATTCAGCCTGAATAGGAAGAATGGCATACAAAAAAAAATATAGACTACATATGCAGAAGAGGTACTTGAGAAAAAGAAGGTTCAACATGAATTTTAAAATATTTTTTCAATAGTCTGGATATTATTAAAACAAATTAATATTTCACAAGAAGATCAAGTCTCCATATCTGATATTTTGATCAGGTGGAATACTCTTTGCCACTTTCACTTTTGATTTGAAATAAACAAGAGCCTGCTTGGTGGCTTATAATAGGCTTAAGCTATGTATGAAGCTGCTTATTAGAATTAAAAGTTTGATTTAATATTGACATCGGCTTAAGTATCCCCATACCTTCAGAAAAAGCACAGTGGAAGTATCAAAAAAATTTTCATACATGAAAGCTGACTTGTAATAAGCAAGCATTATTATGTGAGTTAACATTTACCACCACCTCCTTAACTCATAATTCCTACATTTGTGTGAATTAATGTATAAATAATTCTTTTAAAATGAATGTGTAAGTGTTCCCTATTCCTGCCCTACTTTAAATTATCTGTTTGTACAAGGGATTAGGGAAGACATGATAGCAGTGTTCCAATATCTACGGGTTGCCAGAAAGAAGAGGTAGTCAAACTATTTTCCAAAGCACCTGAGGGTAGAACAAGAAGCAATGGGTGGAAAGTAATCAAGGAGAGAAACAAGTTGGAACTAAAGAGACATTTCTTGACAGTTAGAACAATTAATCAGTGGAACAACTTGCCTCCAGAAGTTGTGAATGCTTCAACACTCACTGGAAGATTTTAAGAAGATGTTGGATAACCATTTGTCTAAAATGTCTGAAGTGGTGTAGCATTGGACTAGAAGACCTCCAAGGTCCCTTCCAACTCTGTTATTCTATTCTAATAAATCAGGAAGTATAAAAATCCTAAATGATTTAACACATGTTTAAATGATTTATCATCTTGTTATAACCCCCTTCTGGAATTCCCCCTTCTGGAATTCCCCCTTTTGAAATTCACAAACTTTTCAACACATAAATTTTCTGTAATCACAGTCCATCATTCTTGCAATTCTTCCTATAAAGGTAGTCCCCTACTTATGACCACAAGTGAGTCCAACATTTCTATTCTTAGCAAGACAGTTGTTAAGTGAGTTTTTCCCCTGTTGTCACAGTTGTTAAGTGAATTGCTGCTGTTGTTAAGATAGTAACACGGTTGTTAAATGGCTTCCCTACTGACTTTGCTTATCAGAAGGTCACAAAAGGTGATCGCATGACACCCCAGGACCAGGGGTGCAATTCAGCAGGTTCTGGAGAACCGTTAGCAGAAATGTTGACTAGTTTGGAAAACTGGCAAATGCCACCTCTGGCTGGCTCCAGAGTGGGATGGGAATGGAGATATCATTCCCCTGCCACGCCCACCAAGCCACACCACAGAACCGATAGTAAAAAAAAAAAATGAATTTCCTCACTGCCCAGGATGCTGCAACCATGATAAACACATGCCAGTTGCCAAGCATCTGAATTCTGATCACATGACCAAGGGAGTGCTGTAATGGTTGTAAGTATGAAAAACAGTCATAAGTCACTTTTTCAGTGCCATTGTCACTTTGAACCATCACTAAATGAATGGTTGTAGGTCAAGGACAGCCTGTACAAAAGACAGAAAATCACATGGAGGGATCACATGGAGACACGAGGCTGTCTTCTCTGCTTTTTAGAAATATCATCAGGAATGTGGTAATTGTATGGCTCACATGCAGTCCTGGAGCTCATTTCTGTGGGGCTGAACATCAATCAGTCATGGTTGCAGTGGTGCATTTATTCATGTGCCAAACTTAGATCAAGGTTCCCCTCTTTCAGATGTCATGTATTTGTTTGACCTTTAAACCAAGGCAACCTTCCTCCAAAACAAAATTATTAACTTTGAAAAACCACACTTATATAATGAGTTATTCTTTAATGTTCTGGATATTAAATTTTTCACATACATATTTGGATTTTTTTTCTTTCTCTTCAGTAGCCACAGAAGAACTGAATTGATGAAGTATTCCCTGGCATTATTTTCTGCATTATATTGATTTTTTGTATATATAATTTAGGAATTGTAAAGTATTATTTGGCGATAACTGGTGTAGTTTCTTCAGTCTATTCTGGGACTAATTTAATATCTTCAATATAGATCAAAGGGTAGGTCATATATGTGGACTTCAGCATTGCTTCTGATTAAACTTAGTTCCACCATAAGATCATTATATAGACATCTTCCCTTTAGTGCTGATTTACCACCAGCATATTAGGTACTTAGGAGTTGACCACAGTGACACAAGGAAACAACAAATGTCTTAATAGCCAGCCATCAACATCCTAATTAACAACTGACATAGCTTACATAGGTTAGGTTAGGTTAGATTTATTAAACTTGTGCCCTATTCCCAAAGGGACTCAGGGTGGCTAACAAACCAAGGGGAAGGGAACAATACAAGAACAAACAAGACGAGAAACAAATTACAAAGAACAGTTTAAAAAACTCACAACAGTCACAACAATTCGAGTGGGGCTGGGAACTCATCAGCCCCAGGCCTGCCAGAACAGCCAGGTCTTGATGGCTTTGCAGAAAGCCTGAAAGGTGGTGAGGGTCCGAATCTCCACAGGGAGGTCATTCCAGAGGGTCGGAGCAGCCACAGAGAAGGCTCTCCTACATACCATATTACAAACCAGGCACCATATAAATACAATGCGTACAACAATGCACATATTTTCTGATGATGGGGTCCAGCATGAATCCAAAAGCTTGAAAGAATAAACCTTTGGTTCCCGTGAGCAACTCAGACTGCAACATCATTCTGGGACACATATACTTTTCTTTATTCACAATTTCCCTTTTGTTATCACTTATTCATAGCATCTAAATGTGATACGTAGAACTAAGGTTATTTCGTTTTGTATTTAATTCTTTGGTCCAGAAGGCCATTCATAAGAACCTCATTTACTTTTCATAAAATCCCATTCAGTTATGTAACACAATGGTTAAAGACATGTAATAAAACCGTTCTATTGATTTTTGCTGGCTTTGTGACCTATCCAAAAGAGGGAGAATGTGATTTTGAATACACTTGCAAATGATGGACCGTAACACTGCAGGAAAGAAAGACCTATAATTTGTGGCATTTATTTTTAGGGTTGTATTTTGGAGAATGATATGGGTTGATAGCTATGAGAATGGAAACAGAGCAAAGTAAAAAAAAAAAGAAAATGAAAAGCTTTCCAGGTTTTTTGACAGGTTTTTTTTACAAATAGTTTGAAGTCTTTTTTCTCCTTTCCTTTTAAAGGACAATGGCTCAAGAAACTGGGAAACAGCCAAAGCATATATGGAAAATGCTGTTGCATTGATTATATAATTTTGTTAATGAATTACTTTTTTATTATTTTGAAGCGCAGTTAGTTTGTGAAAATAAATGGATGTAGAAAGTGTTCTCTACCAAAGTGTTCTCTCTACATTTCGGTTCCTATTTTAAACTTGATAAATTCAGACAGCATGTACAATTCTCACTGGGAACTAAATCCCAGATGTTTTACTTCAAGAGAGAAATCTTGTCAATTCTCATTAGTTACCAAGACACTAGCACTAACACTCCTTTGTAAATCAAGCTGACCTTGAATTTAAGATTTCTTGCAAACCAATTTCCAGGAAGAAATTAATATAATAATAAAATAACAAGCTTGACCCCACCCCAAATTCACAAAAATAAAACTGTAAATGCATAAAAGAGAGGTTAGAATTTGAATAGGCCTTATTTTGAGTATTATTTGAGTATTTATTAACACTTATAGGCCGCCCTTTTCCCTGAGGGGACTCAGGGCGGCTTACATAAAATGAGGGGAAGGGATATACAAACAATAACACATACAAAACATAAAGTAAAATAATAAGCAACATTCATTCATCATTCGGGTGGGGGCAGTTATCTTTGTCCCCAGGCCTGACGGGCTAGCCAGGTCTTAAGGGCTGTGCGGAAGGCCTGGACGGTGGTGAGGGTACGAATCTCCACGGGGAGATCGTTCCAAAGGGTCGGAGCTACTACTGAGAAGGCTCTCCTCCTTGTAGTTGCCAGTCGGCACTGACTGGCAGATGGAACTCGGAGGAGGCCTAATCTATGTGATCTAATTGGTCGCAGGGAGGTAATTGGCAGAAGGCGGTCTCTCAAGTACGCAGACCCACTACCATGAAGGGCTTTATGAGTGACAAGTAGCACCTTGAAGCGCACCCGGAGATCAACCAGTAGCCAGCGCAGCTCGCGGAGGATAGGTGTTATGTGGGTGAACCGAGGTGCACCCACAATCACTCGCGCGGCTGCGTTCTGGACTAGCTGAAGTCGCCAGATGCTCTTCAAGGGCAGCCCCATGTAGAGCACATTGCAGTATTCCAGTCTAGAGGTCACAAGGGCTTGAGTGACTGTTGTGAGAGCCTCCCGATTCAGGTAGGGTCGCAACTGGCGCACCAGGCGAACCTGGGCAAATGCCCCCCTGGTCACAGCCATCAAATGATGGTCGAAAGTCAGCTGTGGGTCCAGGAGGACTCCCAAGTTGCGAACCCTCTCTGAGGGGTGTAGAATTTGACCCCCCAGCCTGAGCGATGGAACACTGGTCGAATTGTTGGGAGGAAAACACAACAGCCACTCGGTCTTCTCCGGGTTGAGTACAAGCTTGTTAGCCCTCATCCAGTCCATAATGGCCTCAAGACCCCGGTTCATCACGTCCACCGCTTCATTGAGTTGGCATGGGGCGGACAGATACAACTGGGTATCGTCCGCATATTGATGGTATCTTATCCCGTGCCTTCGAATGATCTTTACTGTTTTTCCTTTGAATAGTTTGTTCTATGCTTCATCACATGCCATCGCATATGTTTTCAAAGTTCCAATCCATGACCAAAATGAATTGCAAAGATGCTCATATCAAAAGGCCCCATAAAATCATTCAACTGGTTCTTTGGGTTTTGGAAACCTGGATTATGTGAAGACTGTACGGCACTGCCCACCCCATTTTAGGTTCCCTTGATGGACAGACAATATAGAGATCTCTATGAATCATGACATTTGAAAATAAATTGTCCAATAATCATTCTGCATTTGCTAATTAGTACAGGTCTTTTGCCACAATAGGAGGGGAGGGAGGGAGGATAAATGATGCCAATAGTAGTTTAGAGTAGAGTTCTAAAGGCTAGGGATAGTGCATAGAAGAAGCCTGGTAAGGTGGAGATATGCTTCAGAATATTCATTGCAAAACTGAGAAAAGATTAGCATCCTTCTAGCAAATCTGAGAAATGGACCGCAGACTTTTTAGTTGTTGATCAGCCAATGAATCTGGGAGGATAGTGTTTGAGTTGGAATCCAATACATATTTTGCAGAGTCAAATGTGATAGCTTATCATTAGCAATGGGAAGAATATGTGGTAGAAAGATCAATCAATATTTCAGATGCAGAAGCTTGTCTCAGTAATTAGCAATCGTAGCTTACCTTGAAGTTCCAGCACATTAAGCGGGTTAGTATTTGGATGGAGAAACATTAGAGAATTCCACAGCTTCTGAATAGACTGTGGGCTAAAAAAATATCCTCCCAGAAGAAGGCAATGACTACTCTCATCCTTAAAGCTGCCAACAAAATTGCATGAATGCCATTTGAGGAATGAAGCCTGATTCAGGCTGTTGTTATCTTTTAAAGTGGTGTTCTAGTGAATCAGAAAGTCCCATCTTTATTTCTAGCAATAAGCAGTATTTTATTATTTAATTTATATGCTACCCATCCTGCTGAGCACCAAGGGTTATACCAGAAGAGTTCAAAGGTCACACATGTAAACATGCACAAACACCTGCATACACATAGAGCATAGAATATCAGAGTTGGAAGAGGCCTTGGAAGTCTTCTAGTCCAACTCCCTGCTCAAGCAGGAGATCCTATACTATTTCAGACTACTGTCTGTCCAGTCTCTTAAAAGCCTCCAATGATAGAGCCCCCACAATTTCTGAAGGCAAGCTGTTCCACTGGTCAATTGTTTATATGGTCAGGAAATTTCTCCTTAGTTCTAGTTTAGCTCTTTCTTTGATTAGCTTTCATCCATTGTTTCTTGTCTTGCCTTCAGGAGCTTTGGAAAATAGGTTGACATCCTTAAAAACATACCACTGCAGTAAAAGGGAAGTTCATTTTTCCCATTGGCAGTAAATTGAATATGTTTTCCTCTCTCTTTATGGCAAAGCTACCATAAATTCAATAGCACCCTGGCCAGATACTAGGGATATAAACATAAAGCCTACAAACTACAATTCAGATGATTTGCTTACTTTGTTTCTATTTTGATGAACTTTCTGATTTTGTTGGGGGGGGGGTGTTTCTAAATCTTAGTTATTTGGTATAATTTTGTGAAAATCCCATCTACTCTGTGGACAAAATATGACAGTGATAGTGACAGACAATGGCAACCTTGGATTAATAAATTCTTAGTTTTTACTGCAGTTCTGAAATTACAAAAAATATACAAAAATATTAATGCCATATGGCTGTAGTCTAGGTTACATCTAGTGAGGAACTTATCCCAATTCTCATTCCATACAAAATAGTCTTCCACATAAAATAATTTCCTGAAGTTTTTGTGAGTAGGATGTATATGTGCTAGGTATGAATGAATGCATATTGGTTAAGGAAGACAATTAGTGATACAGGTAATAAAACAAGTGTGCAATACTTTCAAACTTGATGCTCTGAAGGGCAAATCATATTGGTGTGTATCAGATATTAGTATTTTTATCACCCTATCCTGTTATATTTTCTCCTCTCTTTGATCTATTTATAAAGGCCCTTAAGTGAATGGGCTGCTTGTCAACTGATTAATATTTTATTCCAGTGCAGTGCAATTTTAAAGATAAGCATTTTTCTTGCTTCTTCAAACCTTAATTGTTTTCTGACTCAATGTGAAACAATAGTAATGGGCTTCTGTGATTTTTGCATTATATAACTTTTATTTATGTTGTCTGCTTATTATGTCACAAATATAATACAAGAGTATTGGGCTTCTGCTATTAGACGGAATAAAATGTTATTAAATTGAGAAAACATCTTTCAATTATAGATATGTCATTAATTTCAGGTAGCATTAATTTATAAATTACTAGTCATTCATTTTTTTCTTTGTTATTGTTGTTGGGAAGTCTATACCAAGCTAAAGAACCATGGTAAATATAAGCAAATATAAATAGTTCCTAATATTTTAAAAGAATTCAGAATTCCATACCTTCATTTCTATTGTATGGTAACATTTATCATATTAGTTTAGAAAAACTTCTCTCTGTCCTTTACTGGGGGGGAAAACCTTGAGAAATAAGCATAAAGTTTACTGGTGTACTTGACTATCTGAAATAAAGGATGGCATTTAACATGGAGCACAGTGATTGTTTTCCCATTTATCTCTTGTTCATTTGGATCTTTTTCAGTAAAATCTTAGTCATCTCAGATACAATTACTTAGAGTATTGCCTTAGAGATATTTTCAGATGCAATAATAACCTTGAGATACAGATTGATTGGTACGCATATATCCTTGCATTTATTTCACACTGAAAAATAACTTCTCTTTTATTAGCATTGCCTAAGTCAGAGTTTTCCAGACTCTGCACTGCTTTGACACCCTAAAATAATAGATTAATTTTGGATAAGCACACATGTACACAAATACACACACACACAGGGTGAATAAAAACTAATGAGTTTGGTCCAAGCTTTCCTTTCTGCTTTGCTTGGACAAGCCAACAGCTGGCATAATCATACAGAGCAAGAGAAAATACTGACAATGATCCATTTTTCAATGTATAAGCCATCTGGGCTAGTTCCTTGTTCAAAATATCTTCTCATACATTCAGTGGAGAACTAGAAGTATTTTGCAAAAGATCTGAAAATACCATTTGGATGTGGATTACAACTGATGGATTTCCCTAAACCAAGATAGCTATGATTGCTTTTGGGAGTCTTTGAACTTGTAATCATTTAAAAAGTGCTTTCAATTATTCGTACTGATATTAATAATGAGAGATTAGATTTTTGCTCTAATTCATATAGCCAAAAATATGAATGTACAAATATGAGACTATGACTAAAGAAAAGTCTTACATAGAGTGTGGCTGATAGTGGTAGTCTATTAACATACACTATATTGCCAAAAGTATTCGCTCACCCATCCAAATAATCAGAATCAGTTGTTCCAATCACTTCTATGGCCACAGGTGTATAAAATCAAGTACCTAGGCATGCAGACTGTTTTTACACATATTTGTGAAAGAATGAGTCGCTCTCAGGAGCTCAGTGAATTCCAGCATGGAACTGTGATAGGATGCCACCTGTGCAACAAATCCAGTTGTGAAATTTCCTCGCTCCTAAATATTCCACAGTCAACTGTCAGCTGTGTTATAAGAACGTGGAAGTGTTTGGGAATGGCAGCAACTCAGCCACGAAGTGGTAGGCCACGTAAACTCATCAAACATCAGTGTGTGACCTCACAAATGCGCTTATGGAAGAATGATCAAAAATTCCCATAAACACACTCCTAAACCTTGTGGACAGCCTTCCCAGAAGAGTTGAAGTTGTTATAGCTGCAAAGTGTGGACCGATGTCATATTGAACCCTATGGATTAGGAATGGGATGCCACTTACAGTAAGTTCATTTGCGAGTAAAGGCAGGTGAGCAAATACTTTTGGCAATATAGTGTAGCTTCTGAAGTTATTTTTTCTTGTAGAAGTCCTTGATGCTAGAGGATCCCTGAAATCAAGAATTGCTGGTGATCTATTAGCAAATAATCACAGCCAAGTTTGTTGCATACAGGTGGTATGTTTCTGAAGAAAAGAAAAAAACCACCCAAAACTATTTCTTGCTGTATGAATTTGGCCACAAAAACTTCATTCTGTGAGCTAAATTTAACCTTTCCAGATGCTGAAGCAGGAGGTACATACACTCTAAAGCTGTCCACTATCACCTTGATTGCAAATGAAGCATTTGCAATGAGTTGGCAAGCTGCTTTACCTACTTCCACTTGGTGCATATGGTCATAAGAGGTGGCATGGGGAATTGTTTCCCACTCATTTAAAATGAAGATGGTACAGTAGAAGCATTAACTACCTAGCTTTAATTATGATGGGGAAGAAAAGTCTATGTGCATCAGTGGTGGGTTGCAGGTGGTACGCCCTGGTATGGGCATACCGGAGCCTGCCCCGAGCACCGGTACCATTCTGGTATAGTGCTCTGGAGGGCCCACCCACCTGCCCAAGCTTCTTACCTGTCCTTTAAAGCCTTCGGCACTTCTGTGCACATGCATGGCGCATACAGCGCCTGCGCGACCCTCCACTGAGCAGCTGGAGCGTCGTGGAGGCTTTGTGGAGATGTCACTGGCAGGTACGACACACACACATTTTGCGTGCATCCATGTGGATGACGCCGGGCCCATTCCAATTGTACCAGTTGGAATGGGATGCGGAACCCACCACTGATGTGCATACACAATCTAAGCGAAACAGAAGGTACAAAAAGACAGCAAAAATGGAAATGAGGGAACCAAAGCCAGGCATGGCACAGCTGAATAATGAGTTGCGATCCTATTCCAGAGGTTTACAACCATTTCTCCCTTTAACCTTGTGTTTACAATTTGTAGAAGGAAATTATGCAAATGAGGCACTGGAAGCATTTCAGCTTTTGAAAATAGGATTGAACATAGCCAGAATCCTGTCAAACCAAACTGTTACTCTGCCTGGACCAGCACTTGTCCAAACATAATAGGAACAAATAATAAAATCAAGCTTATTTGAGCAATATTTCTCCAAATTGTGACCCCTCTGGTCAAATTTGTCCCCTGGTTTAAGAACCAATGGTCTGGCTCTAAGGCTGTAAAATTAAGCAAAGATTTTTTAACCATTCTTCCTAGGAAGGTAAAACTGACCATACTATAATTCCAGGTTTTGCTACAAGATGTTACACAATAATGTATTTCCTTTACCTTATCAAAGACATTCAGTCTACAAGGCCTATTTAGAGCTGCACAAACCCTTCTTTCCTCCTGCTTTTTAAAATAATATGGCCCTTCCTTTCTTCTTTCCTAGCTTAAAATGTTTCTATCCATGCCTAGTTTCTAGGAAAGGAGCCCACGAAAATTAAACCTTGGGATAGGACCTGTCAGCTGGAAGGGCTTTGGGTAAGTGGCAATCTTACTGCTGGATTGGATGCAGACCCCCTACTCACCGCAGTCTATATTTTTTCTATTTTTTTTTCTTAGCTGTGTTTGTGTGTGTGGAGAGAATGGAAACTGGTGCTGGACCTTGCCAAATGCGAGGCAATGCAACATGAGGCAGGGTGAGGCAAGACTGATGGAAAATCCCAGAATAATCAGCAACCTGAACACTGGTAATTAGATGATGTAAACTGTTGCCCCCTTAGGATAGGTATGCAATCCCTGAACAGAATGCACCAGCAGTTTAGGCCATCAGGACTGCATTGGGTATTGTATTTGTAGATTTACCTGACATTCTATGCTATAAGGTAAATAAATATATTTTTCCTAAGGCCCATTGGATAATAGTTGGGGAATATGAGTTATTTCATTAGAGACTGTATCCAGATTATGGATTATTTTGCCATCCTTTGATATCAATACAATACAATAGCAGAGTTGGAAGGGACCTTGGAGGTCTTCTAGTCCAACCCCCTGCCTAGACAGGAAACCCTATACTGTTTCAGACAAATGGCTATCCAACATCTTCTTAAAGACTTCCAGTGTTGGGGCATTCACAATTTCTGGAGGCAAGCTGCTCCACTGATTAATTGTTCTAACTGTCAGGAAATTTCTCCTCAGTTTTAAGTTGCTTCTCTCCTTGATTAGTTTCCACCCATTGCTTCTTGTTCTACCCTCAAGTGCCTTGGATAATAGTTTGACTCCCTCTTCTTTGTGGCAACCCCTGAGATATTGGAACACTGCTATCATGTCTTCCCTAGTCCTTCTTTTCATTAAACTAGACATACCCAGTTCCTGCAACTGTTCTTCATATGTTTTAGCCTCCAGTCCCCTGATCATCTTTGTTGCTCTTCTCTCATTCTTTCTAGAGTCTCCACATCTTTTCTACATTGTGGCAACCAAAACTGAATGCAGTATTCCAGATCAGATCATTTTCTATTAGTTAATAAACATATTTAGCTATATTTGAACCGCAACTATACTTGTACTTATGCCTATATCTAAGTCTGTCCCTGTGTCATGCCTCCCACTCTAACAAGTTTTTGCTTGAGCTGTGTAAATAAAATAAATACTTAAACAAAAATACAGGTTAATAAGTCAGTTGTTATTATCAAATAAGACAATTGTCTCATTGAAAGCAACATCAATAATGAAAATAAATTCAAGAGTAAACAGCTAGTAGAAAAAGTTCCTTCTTTGATTAAATGGTTATAAATAATATTCAAATTGTCAAAGTCTTTCTAACCCCCACCCCCCAACACACACACAAACCTAGCCTTGAATGGGGTGATTGAGATGGAGAAAGGAGAAAATTCCTCTGTCTGATCTGACACTTCCGGACTGTAAGATTCAGGATATGAAAATTGCTCCATTGGAGGAAAAGGAGAATCATCATCAAAAACTGAAATGTTTTGTAGCTGACAAAAAACAAATCAGGTGTCACATTTTCTTACTAACAAATTGTATTAAGAGGAATTTGTGAAAGGATTTTAAGATTATTTTCAATGTAAGACTGAACAAGAGATATGAGTTTTATTTCCCTGACTAAAAAATAATTGTCTTCAGCGATCAGATAAATTAGCCAGATCTTCCACCATCACAAAATGTCATTATTTCCCTGAAAGGAGTTTAAACTCATACATCTTTGGAGGCACTGTAAAATTTCTTCAGACAATTACAACATTCAAGAGATTGACTTCACATAATAGACTGCAATCTTCTGGGTTCTTCCTTTAAAAAACCTTAATTCATTCTGTATCACATACATTATAGAAACATACAGTCTACAATTCAGTTAATTACCTTTGTTTCGTGCCACTCTAAGCCTTCCAATAGTTTCTTCCTTGTGCTCTTTATGTTGCTATTTTTTTCCAATCAGTATATATAAAAAGAATTCCTTCTCATGTAGAAGTAATTATTAGCATGCTAAAAAGGGGCTCCCTGAGTGAAATGTTTATAGCATCAAGGTGGCAGTTGTAGGTGTGTTGAATTCAAAATGCCTCATCAAGGTATATAGTTATTATAGCTTGATTAAATGGATGTTTATGTTCCAGCTTGAAAGCCTTATAGGTTAACCAAGTTCAGAAGTGTTCTTTGAAGTGTGGGAGATCTTTTTTTCAAGTTATCTCAGCATATTTAGGTGGAAGTCAGGTGAAAATAAAAAGATAAGAGCAAAGAGTAAGTTTTCAAAATGAAAGATGCTTTCACAAATTGATTTTAATATTCTGTCCTCCTTTTACTTCATTACACAACATATTTCTATTAATTTTAATCAGAGAAATGGAGACTTCCATCCATTTCATCATGAAAGGTGCCCCACCATCAAGTATGTCTTCAACTAATGCATAGAGGAGAATTCTGTTATATTTCCATTTCAAACATCACAACAAAATCACATCCCTCTCCTAGATATAATTTATATTAAATAAATTAACACACATTGTTCCAATCTGGTTTATCAAAAACAGTTTTGCAGTGAAGTCTAAATACTTCTTTATCTAATGTAATCCAAAAATCTGCTGAAAAAATGATATATAAAGTCAAGATTTTATCTAAAACTGATTTTTGAAGGACAAAAGTACTTCTCTTAGTTCTCCTAAATTTACACCACACATTAGTCTGAAAATCATGCCTACCAACATAGCAGATTTGGTGTTATATTTTTCTGTTGCACTTTCTGAATAGTAGTTGTATCTGGAACAATTATCATCCATAAAATTGTCTCACACCCAGCACTGACTATTTAGAAATACTGCAAGTTATAGAAGCCGCTATACAATAACGAGTAGTCTTTAGTTACATCTTTACAAAGGATAGTAGAAAATAGAAAAAAACAACTATCATGCAATGTTTGCATTCTCTATGGGCCCTGATAACACCAGTTCCAAAGTGATATATTTAAGAAGTATCTTTTTTTCCTCCTCAAAACTTTTATTAGATTTAGAAAATACAAAATAGCAAAGAAAGAAGGAGAGGTACAGAAAAACAGAAGTTGCGGTGTGCAGACAAAAAGCTATAGAAAAATAGCTTCCTACTGTTTTCGATACAGATTAAAACCTAAAAATCAATGAGCCCTTGAACTAAAATAAACCATAACAGTTCTATCATCATAAACAAATCTAATCATCAAAACTCAAAATTAAAATTTTATTTCTTTATTTTTCAAATCAATTTCCTTATCTCTGTCAATTTCTCTAATTTCACCATTCATTCTTTCATTATGGATATATGTGAGTCAAGTGGTGAAATTCAAAAAATTTCCCTATTGGTTCTGTGGGTGTGGCTTGGTGGGCGTGGCTTGGTGGTCCTGTGACAAAGTGGGTGTGGCTTGGTGGTCATGTAACTGAGTGGTGTAGCTTGGTGGTCATGTGACTGGGTGGGTGGGCATGGCCAAGTTAATGTCACAATGGAAAAGCAGCTGGACTTCACACAAAATGGCCCCTGCACAAGCAGGAACCTCACAGAGTCACAGAAAGCTCAAAAACCAACTATCACACTTTACACAAAAATAACACAAAAGCTGCACAACTGACTCACACACAATGTGAAAGCAACTGGACTTCACACAAAATGTCCCCTGCAACAAGCAGGAACCTCACAGACAATCAGGCACAGCTGACTGTTGCACAGCTGATGGTTGGAACTTTTAAAAAAACTTTTTAAAAGCATTTTTTACTATAGGTTCAGGCGAAAAAGTAGTAAGAAAATGCTAAAAAAAGTTTTTAAAAGTTCCAATGATTGTGCAGCACAGAGAATTGTCGCACAGCTCGTTGTTGAAACTTTTTTTAAAAAAAATTAAAGCATTTTTTACTACCGGTTCTGGAAAATAGGGAGTAAAAAATGCTTTAAAAAGTAAAAAAAAAGTTCTGACGATTATCCAGCACAGCTGATTGTTGCACAACTGATAATTGGAACTTTTAAAAAACTTTTTAAAGCATTTTTTATTACCAGTTTGGGTAATCCAGCCCAAACTGGTAGCATTTCACCTCTGTGTGTCAGTCCTTCCATCTCTGTGCATAGCAAAGTCTTTCTGTTGTCATATATAAGAACAAAGTTCCATGCTTTTTTTCTGATCTGTTTGTCCATCAAACTTAAAAGAAAAGCCTCTGGCTTTAGTTGTACATTCAGTTTAAGAGTTGTCTGAGTTAAAATACTGTACATATTTGATTCCATTATATCTTAGCTTTTCTACATGTCCACTACAGGTTGCATAAGAAGTAGCCTACTAAAGCTGTTCAGAATATGTAACAAAGGCATGTTGTGGCACCTTTAACGGTGAAGCCATGTGTTGTAGCACACTCTTATTCCTTCCAGCCCAATGAAATGTTGGAAGGAAATCATGCAAAGGGTGCTTGGCCGTCAGCTGGATACAGTAAGATTCCAAAAATAGATCAAAACAGGACTAAATATGATGCAGTGAAGGAGAAGGCAACAGAAATAAAACTGGATTGTAGAGAACATCAAGGCGGGAGGGAATCTCCAATGCATATTTTGGGAGAAGTTGAATAGCAGTTTGGAATACTATAGTTCCTTATGAAGTTATTTACTCAAATATTTTGAGTATTTGAGCATTTTAAAGAGGTTGACCTTCAAGTGGCCACTTTGAAACAAAGACCCCAGGGTAATGTACAAGTAAATAAAATCAAATTTAACTTCCATCAGCTAAGGTATGAATCATAGCAAAATTGGCTTTGGATACAAAGAAGACAAGGAATCCTGAATTCTGCATATTTAATTAAAATATACAAAAATGGTTGACAAGACCCTTGAACATTATCTGTAGAATCCTCTTTGGTTTCTGTGTTTTTAAGTGCTCCAGAAGTACCTTTATATTTTAGAGGTTTTTCATGGGTTAAGATACAGTGCTAAGGTGGTACACAAAGTTTATGAATACAATAGATCATTTTGTCTACAAAACTAGAGCAATCAGGAATGCAATGTATTATTTCTCCCTCAGGCACAATTAGGCTAGGAATCAAATTAATCTCAGCATTGAAATGTGTCTGGCAAAAACTGATTTCACTGTAAGAAAGAATAAATTGGAGATAAAAATTTTCATTAGCTCATTTTAAACTGAAATCTAAAAATGGAAGACTGACGAATTACAAACTAATTTAACTTCTTCAGAGATCTATCTACCTGTAAGTGCCACAACTTTTCTAAAGTATTATAGGGATGCTCATTTATGAGAAATTAATTACATTTATCTTAAAATCATTTTATAATCTGAGTTTTCTTATTCCACATCTTTTAATTTGAGCAAGAAAATAAGTAACGCTATCCAGTAGAAATATATATATAGTTCCACTCAGCAGGAGAATGAGCATTAAGCATCATCATTACCTTATTTTAAAGTAAATTAAAGTAATACATAAATTAAAGCAATACACACCATTAGATCATTATTTCCTGTTACTACTGTTTTTACTCACTAGAACTGGGCTCCAATTTTTCCAAAAGTACCTTTTGGAGAAAGATTCTAGCATTTTTCTTTTTCTTTTTTTATCCAACAGAAGTCCTTCTTACCAAATATGATATACAGAATTTATTTCTTAACTTTCCCAGAATACAGAAAAATGTTATTTGTAAATGGCCAATTGCACCTTTTCTTCATTTTCATGGGAATGCTTCCAATGGAACAACCATGAATGTTCCATCACTTAAGGTTTTCATGCAAAAGCTAGGCAGCCATTTTCTGAGATGGAGGGGATTGTCTAGATAATCTCCAAGGTACATCCCAACCTTTTCAGTCTATAATTCCATTATTGCTTAAACATTTATGCTACTTGTCTCATCTGGAGGTGAATCTAGGTGGCTCATAATCAAGAAACACAACAAGATGCAACATTAAAATAATAAGTATTAACACTATAATTGATTTTAAAATTAACACATTTTAAAGTAAGGGAGCAAGATGCACATGGGGAAGAGGTGGGGGGTCTTATCTTAGTCCATTAACCACCTCCAGAATGACACACCTGCATTGGGGCCATAGGCCAACTGGAAGAGCTGGAACCCTTTTGTAAGGCAAAAGGGTAGATGCAGACCTCACCTCTGGGCCCTATGTTCCAGAAGGCGCAAGCCACGCAGAAAAGCCTTTTCTCCTAGACCCTCCAGTTAGGCTTCCTTGAACAACAGGGTCTAAAGCATGCCTCTCTAACTAGTGTGGGTGGTGTGAGCCAATCCCATTGGGGTAAGGTAGTTCCTCAGAATGATGCTCCACTCTAATACATTCTGGTAGCAAAAAATGCTTTAAAAAGTAAAACAAATGTTCCGATGATCAGTTGTATGACAATGAGCTACGCCACACGATCATCGGAACATTTTTAAAGCATTTCTTAATTACCTATTTGCCCGAACTGGTAGTAAAAAAATGCTGAAAAAAGAAAAAAAAAGTTCCTACAATCAGCTGTGTGACAATTAGCTGTGTCGTGCAATCATCGGAACTGCTTTTTAGCATTTTTTATTACCTATTCGTTTGAACTGGTAGTAAAAAAATGCTTTAAAAAGTTTTTAAAAAGTTCAGATGATCAGATGTGTGACAATCAGCTGTGCCTGATTGTCTGTGAGGTTCCCGCTTGTTTTGCAGGGACAATTTTGTGTGAAGTCCACATTGTGTATGAGTCAGTTGTGCAGCACGCCCACCTGGTCACATGCCCACCAAGCCATGCCCACCCAGTCACATGCCCACCAAGCCATGCCCACAGAACCAATAGGGAAAAAAATTAATTTCACCACTGCCTTTATCTATTTCTGGAGGACCAGCAAAATCAACATCCATTGGCAACACTAAAGGATGTTGAGAAGTATGCAGACTAAGAACATTTCCCTCCCCACCTAAAAAATAATTTACTGAGACCTTAATGAGAACTTTTGCTCAGAAGAGCATGTCCCAAACTGAACTAAGCCTAGAGAAAGTTCCTCTTTTGCTTCTTACTTGAATATCCATGAACAAATTATCTCTGCTCTGTTCTACTTATCAGTAGCATAATAACATTTTAAAATATTGCTTTTCTGATTCAAATGCACAGAAATAGCAACAGGAAAAGTTCCTAGCTCAACTTTGTAATTTACAGAGAAAGGCAATGAAAGCTTATTCACCATGGCAAATTAATCAAGTGAATTTAGTCCTGATTACTTTTTTATATGAAAAGGACTATTAAAAAAGAAATATGTGCATAGGATCTCATCTACTGCCTACGAATGGTATAAGGCCAACAAATCTTTGTTGCACTAGCAGCTTCACTATTGGCTCTATTTCAAAATATTCAACTTTTTTTTCCCTTAAATGATCTACTATATAGGACTTATGCTAGAGTGCTGCTAGAGTGATGTAAGACTGCAGTACATTTATGTCATAAGAACTGCTACAGAGCAGTAAGATTATTATCACCCAATTCATTATTCCCTTTTGCTTGTTAAATGAGACGTGGTGCAAAATTCTATATATAACATTTATGGAATTCCTAATCTTGAGAGATAATGCAGTTTATTAAAGGAAATCAAAATTATTCTCTCCTCACAAATGTAACATTCAAATAAAAACTAAAAATATGTGCCATGGACCAGATATCTATTTTACTAGCTCCAGGGTCTATATATATATACAATATATCACTAAAAAGAAGAGAGACATTTGAGGTTAGAGATAACTGCAAACTATAGGTTATACCCTAAACATATATGAAAAAAATCATTGCTCTCTATATTTTAGAAGAAATTCTCCAGAGTATGTGTGTGACAACTCTGCCTAATTTACATCATTGATTATACCCTGAAGTACATTACTATCCATAAAAATGTTAGATCTTGCTCATGGCTAACAAACAGCTCCTGGCCTGAGGTAAAAAGAACACTTCACATGGAGCCATCACAGTGAATGTCATCCTTGGGGATCACAAAATGTATCTGCCAAATGCCCCACATCTAGAAGATCCTCCTTCAACAATATCCCTGAAAAGCTTTATTTAGCTATTCTACTTAAATGTTTCTTAAGTTTCCCAATTCTATGCAAAGAAAATGCAATTATTTCAGTTAAATCATGTTATGCAAGAGGATCATTAGTATTTTCACAGGAGAGAGAGCTTACCAGAACATCCACCAATCCGGATGACATTTCTTGAAAGGAGCTCCTTCCTCACTGTTAAATTGAAGTACTTCTTATCCCATCCTTGAAGCATCTGAAAACTCTTCCAACCAGTGACGTGCAGTCAGGGGAGGCAGAGCCTCACCACTATTATCATGAAAAGAAAAAAATGTAAAAGGAAAAAGGCTGAGGTAGTTGCTGCCAGAGTCACAGTGGATGATTCTGCTTAGTGCTTAACTGTTTAAAAAAGCCTCTAAAAAAGTGCCCTCTACAGGAGGAGGCAGGAGAACCATGTGCCTCGTTTAGTCTGACTTTATGATCACTCGAGCAGAGTTAAGCAAGGGTTAAAAGCTGAAAAATTCCTTATGTAGATGAGGCAAAAATTCCTTATGTACAGGAGGTTCTCTTGCCTCCTCCTGTAGAAGGTGTTTTTTTAGAGGCTTTTTTAAACAGAGTCATCTATTGGGGACTCTGGCAGCAGCTAGCCAGCCTGACCTCAGCAACTCTTGCCTTTTTCCTTTTACATTTTCATGATGGCAGGCAAGAGCAGAGTTGAAATCCTCTGTGAAACAGCTGGAAAAGGTATGTGAGTTGGAGGGAGGGGGAGGAATTCAAAATTAATGTAATTTGTAAGTAATTGTAAGTAATTTGTGTGTGTATGCGTGTGTTTGTTTCTTCACTCAAACAAACTCTCTCTCAATTTGTTTGAGAGTGAAGAGAGGGAAGGGGGTAGGAGAGGCAGGGAGGGCAGCCCACCAGCTTTCTTTCTCTGTGTCCACAGCAGCCTGCCAGCAGAGGCGGGTCTTTTGCCTGCCTCTGCTGGCAGGCTGCCGCTTTCTTTTGCCCAGAGGCAGGCAGTTCAGGTGAGCTGGCGGGCTGGTGCTTTCTTTCACCCACCTGTCAGAGTCAGGCAGGCGAAAGAAAGAAAGTGCTTTAGACAGTGGGGTGTCGGGGGGGGGGTGAGAATGGGGTGTCGGGGGGGGCTGAGCATTCTCTCCTCTCCCCTGACACCCCACTGTCTAAAGCGTTTGCTTTCATCCACCTGTCAGAGCTTTAGATAGTGGGATGTCGGGGAAGAAGACTGCCTCATCAGCCATAAACCTCACCGCACGTCACTGCTTCCAAAGTCTACTCTCAATCTTCACCTGCCTCAGTGGTCTCTAGTTCAAATCATTACAGTTCCACCATGGTAATAGATGACCAAGCCTATTAGAGAAGGATTTAGAAATAAACTTGAAGCTGCATTTTCTTTGGGGGGGAGGTTATTTTATTATTATTTAAGAATGAATTAAGGCTTTCTCAAGGCTGGAGATAAGACAAAGGCATATGGATATGGTGAAAAATGTGTTGCTAGGGAAAATAATACAGAAATTAAAGTGCATGTGGGAGAAGCCTCTGATCTCTTAAACAGAGATAAGCATTCTATTATCCAAAGAAAATGTTTGGACTTCACCCCATTACAATCCTGACACATACAATTTAATGCTGCTGCTACTTTTCCCATCAGTGTATTTTCTATTGTCTGAAATCATTTTTAACGTTGCCATATAGCACATGCCTCTTAACATTAGAAAATGTATTCATCTTAAAATCTAAATTTATCTTAAAATTCAAGGTCTTTTCCTTCTAGGCAAGACAGAACATCTGCCACATATATCCTTTTACATTTTAAACCTAACAAAAACACTGACTTAACCTTCCCATGTAAATGGTTTTTAAACATAGCTGTATGAAAACATTAAAGTTATAAAAAATATCTCTGAGCTGGAAGTTGGCATATCCCCAGTCTATATTTTTGCATTCAGGCATGGCATTCTAATATGTTGGTGTGCCTTTGCACTCCTCAGTGTATTTTTATATACATCTATAGCTTTGTATGTAGGTATAATATAAAATATTCCAGAAAATAATGTGATAGATCCTATTTTGCTCAAATGCTATAGCTTAAAGCCTGAAAGTTAAGCATTCTTTATTTTTAAACACCCAGTTGGTACATTTATATAACTTGTAATTATTCTCTTTCTATACAGCATTTTTTCTCCCATTTGTTCTCCCAACAGTAGATTTTCACCAGATGAGAATATTTATCCTGACCCCTTTTACTATTCAACGTACCCATTCAACTATATGTTTTCATAGATTTTCACGCAGTGACGTGCGGTGAAGCTTATGGCTGGTGAGGCACAGTGCTGGGCTGGCTGCAGGCTGGGGCAGTAAGCAGGCAGCGGCATCAGTGGTGGCGTGAATGTCGGCCTCGGCGGCGGTGGGGCACTTTGCATGGTGGGAGCCGCCAAGCGCCTTTGCTGCAGACCTGGGCCAACCCAGCACCATACCCGGGTCTGCAGCAAAGGCACTTGGTGGCTCCCGCAATGTAAAGTGCCCTGCCGCCGCTGAGGCCGACATTCACACCGCCGCCAATGCCACCGTCCGCCTGCTGCCCCGGCCTGCAGCTAGCCCAGCAGTTAAGTCTGTGGGCTTTACTTCTCAGTAGCCCCACATTCGCTTACCATGTTTGCTGGCCATAAATTCCCAAGTGGCTTCCATATGCAGATTGCTTTAATTTCCCAGGTCGGGGATGATAATAACAATAATGTCTTAATGCAGACTTAATCATTCTTAAGGGAGAGTTTTTGAAATAAGAGACCTGTAAGTCTTCTGACTATAGATGGTTCTGCTCTTGGCGGCTCCTGCAATACAAAGTGGAGAGTTCAACTTGCTCAGAGCATGAACTTTTCCTCTAGTGACTGCACATCCCTGTTTTCACAGATATAGGTATGCTGGTCTTGTTGTATTCGGGTCTTTTCCTGTGTAAGATTGAGATTGGCAACACTTTGGCGAGGTCCCACTCACCATCTTCAGCCTGAAGATGGCGAGTGGGACCTCACCAAAACGTTGTGAAGATAATCTCAATCTTACATGGGAAAAGACCCGAATACAACAAGATCTGTGTGTGTGTGTGTGTTTGTGTGTGCATGTGTGTGTGTGTATGTATACACACCCACACATATATATGTACACACATATACCTATAGACTAAGCAGTAAATGCATGTGTATGCAGATTAATAATTTAGCATTTCACACTGAGCATGAAAGATGAGGGCAATTTTAGAAAGCTACACAGACAATTGTTAATATCTTCACATATTAGCATTAGTTCAATACACCTCAGGACTCTTTTATAATTTAAATTTCTCAACATAGAATTGTCATAATTGCTAGGTAAAGTTCTGAAAAAATACAATGTTAGGATGATTTAGTAGAGGTGTATCTATTTCAATAAGGACTTTATAGTAGTCATAATACAATAAATGTGAAAAACAAGTAGGGAGAGGAAAATATATAAGCTACATCACCAAAAATTTGCTGTTGAATATTCAGTGCTACCATTGGGAATTTTATATTGGGAAGTTATGAATAGGAAATTGAGATGCTGCATGTAGATAAAAATTGCTACATCCTTCTCAATTCACTTTCCCCCTCTACTTTGCACTCAAAGCAAATAGTCCTAAACATTCCTCAGACAGGAAAACTGCTTGGAAGTTTTGCTAACCATCAGAATTACTAAAAATCTCCAACTATATCACTAATTCTACTTGATTTCCTTATTTATAAATTAGTAGAGTAATGTGAAATCCATCACTGTGAAACTTGCAGCCTTTTTATCTCAGTGGTATATGTAATTCTGTCATACACTGGAATTTGTTTTTAAAGTGCCATACAAAGGGATTTTTAAAGGCTTTTTAAACACAAGGATATTTTTCTTCCAAATGGGGCCAACATAACTTTTCCTCTTATTAAAATAAATTCAAACTCCTGATTTGGGCTAGTTCCATGTGTACCTTAAATATAACAATTTTGGATCCAAATCCGAAACTAATTTTAATACTGAAAATATTGCTCAACTTAAATTGCTAATGTATTTTTTCATGCATAATTCCTAGTTGTAAGTAATCCATAAACAATCGTTCTTAGAAACAATTAAAATATTTAATTAAGCTAGAATTAAGGGACTAGTTTCAAGTCTATTTCTAAAGCTTCTTCTGAGCCCAGCATATACTCTAGACCAGTGGTCTCCAACCTTGGAAACTTTAAGACCTGTGGACTTCAACTCCCAGAATTCCCCAGCCAGCTATATAGGGAGTTTAAGTCCACACCTCTTAAAGTGGTCAAGAGTTTTTAGAAAATAAAGCTAAGGTGGTTTGCTCTTTTTGAACTTCTCCCAACTGCCTTCTCCCAACTATAAGTTCAAAGCATGCTGGTAATTTAGAGGGGATGGTGGACATTAACTTCACTTCTGTCTTTGGATGATGATGATGTTGATGATGATGCTTTGTGACTCACCAAGCCCACCATGGCAGCCATTTTGTAGGCTTTCCCAGATCCTCAAATATGCCTTCAAAAACGTATTAGAAATTCATTCTATAAGTTCTTGTTTTCCATGTTTCTTAATGAAAGTAACTCAGAATTCATTACTCATATCTAAGGTGACCATATTTTAACATTGGTAAAGAGGGACACCATTGACCGGGGGGGAGGGGGGGTTGATTAAAAAAAAATTTTTTTCACTTAACAAATGTGGCAAGAAAAATTGTAAAATGGGGCAAAACTTAATAAATTCCTCACTTAACAACATAAATTTTGGGCTCGTGCATTGAGGACTATCTGCACTTGTCTTCAGTGTTATTTCATTCTGCTGTAGCATTAAATTTCATATAGAACAAGCTTGTTCTTTCAGAATTGTGGAATTGTTATATAACTGTCTACCTTTAGAAAAGTTTCTCTTGAGTTAAACTCAGCTCCTATAATTTTATTGATGTGTCGTAATTTTCTTAGCAGTAGTATGGAAATTGTCATTGTTGCTTTTGGACAATTTTTAATATTTTCCTATTAAATATACAATACTGAGATTCCCAGGTGGGTTCCCCTCCAATTATTAGCCAGGTTCAACCCTGCTCATCTTTTTGAGAGCAGGCAAAAACAGCGAGGTTACATCCCTACAAATTGAAAGCTCTCTCCCTCCCTCTCGCTCTGTCATTCTGTGTGTGTGTGTCTGTCTGTCTGTCTCTCACTCACTCACTTAATCACTCACTCTGTGTGTGTCTCTCTCTGTCGCCCTCCCTCCCTCCCTCCCTCCCTCTCTCTCTATCTCTCTATCTTTCTCCCCTCCCTTCCTCTCTCTTTCACTCTGTGTGTATATGTGTGTGTGTCTGTCTGTCTGTCTCTCACTCACTCACTCATTTAATCACTCACTCTGTGTGTGTCTCTCTCTCTGTGTCTCTGTCTGTCTGTCTTTCTGTGTGTCTCTCCCTCCCTCCCAACCTGCAGATGGGCTCCGGACCAGTGGAGCCTCTTCCTTGTTTTTAACCAGGTGATCTTTCCTAAGACATAACAAAGAACCTTAATTACAGGCTGAACAAAAGAAGCTGGAAAGAGATAATGAGGCCAAGAAGCTGAAACCTGGGACTAGAGAAAAACCTTTTCTATCCCCTTACCAGCCCATCCAGGAAGACGAGTAACATGAGGGCGATCCCTTCCCCCGTGGATGAGGCCAGCTGAGCCTCCTGGGACGTCGCAGCAGCAGCCCCAAGTGCACCAATCTTGGCGTTTTTCGCATCGGGGCGTGCTGCAAGAAGAGGGAGTGAGTGAAGACCTTTTCTAGCCAGCGCAAAGGACTTCCCCAGACTTGCTTTGCAGCAATCCAGAAAAGGTCTTCACTCACTCCCTCTTGCAGCCCACCCCATTCCCTTAAGCAAGGGAAACATCTGTTGCTTCAGTTAGAAAGGAAAGCAACTTCAGAGCTATGGCTGGCGTCTGGCCGGCAAAGGCTTCCCACTGACCTCCCCCCCACCTCCGAGTTCCTGATAGATGGAATTATTTCAGCAACATCTCCCCCCACCATGGCACCATGCTCCCCCCCACTGCACGTCACCTCCGCTCCGTTCTCCAGCAAGCCTCATGGGGTTTTTTTGCCTTTAGGAATAAGAATATTTAAAAGGCTTTTTAAAAAAATTTGTAAAAAAAAGATGATGCAGGTTCTGCAAGAGCAAATCTCCATCGCACAGCTACGTTTTTTTATTCCTTCAAATAATGGTCATCGCTTATTGTAGCGAGTCAGTCTTCAGTCCAGGCTCTGAAATTACCTTCTTTCCCCCCCCCCCAAAACCCGCAGAAACAAGAGGGAATCGGTCATTATCATTAGCACTCTCTCCCATGCCTGGCCTCCCCTTCGGAGGTAAGGGGTGGTGAAGAGCAGATCTCCTGGGGACACAAATATTCCCCAAGTGGCCACCACATGCTTCTTGTAGCTCTCCCCCCCCCCCAGAAAATGGGAGAGGAGTGAAATAATGCTATGCTTTGGAAACGCGGATCTCCAATGCCAGATCCACGCCAGGAGGTTCAGGGCTTCGCTCCAGGCCACCTGCACAGCCAGCAGCCGCGTCCAAAGGCTCCGTGGGAAAAGGCGGGCCATGGGAAAGGGGAGCAAGTGCGCTCCCTGCCTCCCACTCCAATCTCGCCCACCCAGTTCCCAAACCCTCTCTTCGGAAAGAGTTCTCCAGCAGCCTCTGGCAAGGTGTTTTCCCCGCCCCGCTCGGGCCAAAAGCAAATAAAGCAAATAAAATATAAAATGCTGGTTTACCTTTCTCTGCTGCTTCTCTCCCAGGCTGGAGCCGAGAGGAAATTCCTGTCCTAGTCTTCCTGCTGCCCTCGTGGCATGGGGAAAACGGATGGTACTTTGTCCCTTCTGTCTCCCCGTTGCTCAGAAAAGCAACTCCGGGAAGGTCCTTTGGTGGTGGCAGGCGTCCTAGAACCTGCCTGCTAGCAAAGGACCTTCCCGGAGTTGCTCTTCTGAGCAACGGGGAGACAGAAGGGACAAAATACCATCCGGCCAGGACGGGTATACAGGGCTGGGGGCGGGGCAGGCTTACTTCTGTGTCCGGTCACAAAAATCGGGACTTTTTAAGAACGCCCAGGGACGCGGGACAAATTGTGCGAAATCGTGACTGTCCCGCGAAAATCGGGAAGTCTCGTCACCTTACTCATGTCCACCACACCCCAATTTATCCATGGTAAATTATTAGAAAGCTTATTATTAGGTTATCTGACTCATGCTCACGCAGTTGCAGAACATTGGGACTGCCATGTTTGTTTGTTTTTCTAAAAAATAGGTGTTTACTGCATACCTTAAAAGAAAGTCAATTATTTTTAATTGTAATATATATAAAGGAAAATTACATTCCATTTTTTGAAATGAGAAAATTGAAGTCTTCCACCCCCACATAGACACATTTTCTTTTTAAAAAAACATCTCTTTGCTTGATGGGGTTTGTGAAATGTTTAAGTACTTAATTAGCTTTCCATGAAAGTGCGTTATTAAAAGAAAGAAAAAGGTGCTTTTTACAGGGAGGCAAAAGTATTTGTTTTTTTAAATGTCCTCTGATAAAATGATTGGGGAATTATTTTTGTCAGCTCTTAAGGTTTAAAACAATATCTTACTTTCTCAACACAAATAAGATATAGTCATAGCAACATCTGGTAGAATACCATTGTGATTAGCGTCAAATTCCTAAAGACCAAATCTGTAGAATAAATGAAAAATACCTGGAAAGAAATGAAGATCTGCATATAATAGTCAGAGTGTCTTTTTTCCCCTTTTATTTGCTAGAAAAATTAATGGAATAATGATATGAATATCTGTGATACAGTGTAGAGAAGCAGAGTAACCTTGAAAAAGATATGCAACAATTGTTGGGAAATTATATTAGCCTAAGAAAATAGGAAGGCATGAGAAAAAAAACCTTAAGGCAGTCCCACCTTGACTCTCTTTTGTATAAGAAGAAAGGGGAAAACATTGTCAGGATTTCAAGAGTCATTTCTCATAACTTCTATCAATAAAATACAGTTCTATTATTTCTCATGTTGTCTGTCTGATCTGATCTACTTTGAAGGGCTAACACATTGCATAGATTAAATTCATAGGGATTCCTATAAGTGAGAGATGTTAAATATCCATATGTTTAAAGTTAATGGAATTGAATTTCAATATTATTTTACTTATGTTTATTCAGAGGCCAGAGACCCTGGTCTACATTTTAGACAAGTCAACCATATCCCTGTTATCTTGAGCCTCTGCAACAATCAATGCAATTGTTGAGTGAATCACATAGTTGTTAAGCGAATCTGTCTTCCCCATTGACTTTCCTTGTTGAAAGCTGGCTGGGAAGGTCCCAAATGATGATCATGTAAGCACAGGCAGGTTGCCAAGCACTTGACTTTTGACCACATCACCATAAGGGTGTTGCAACGGTTGTAAGTGTGAATAAGTACTTTTATCAGTGCTGTTGTAACTTCAAACAGTTGCTAAATGAATGATTGAAAGCTGAGGACTATCTGCGCTTGAAATTTCCAATGCTGATGTCTAGCTCACTTCTTTAGCTAACTTGTAATTCTTCCCCCTTGCTGTTCAATTGACTTGCAAGTAGTTAATTGTTATGTTTTTTCTTTCTCAGCTTTATATCAGTGGGAGCATTTGATCTGCTTTCCTTCATTACATCCCTTATTCTGGCCAGCCTATTCAGCCTGTCCTGCCCACAGAGCCATTTCTTTATTCTGTTGTGCTGCTGAATAAGCTGAGCCACAAAAAAAAAACAAAAAAAAAAAACAAAACAGGGCAGTCAGTTCGCCCAAGCTGAGTCTCAACGTCAGTGCTTGAGATTCTTTAACTGTAAATAATTCAGTAGTAGATGGCAGCCCTGCCAGCTATTAATTTGCAACCTATTACTTTCCAACATTTGGATTTAGCTTCTGGCATCCCACAGTTACTTCAACAAAAGGAAATAGCCACAATGGGAGTTGCTATAATAAAAGTGCAAGAGCCAAATGTAAGGGGTGGGTGATGAAACGTTGGAAAAATATATGCATATTATATGCCTTGGTGGAACATTAAAGTTTTGTTCAGCTAAGAATTATTAAACTTGTGTAGCTTTTTGGATGAGAAATAGGACATTTAAAATTTTAAGGTAAAGGTTCCCCATGCACATATGTGTGAGTCTTTTCTTACTTTAGAGGGCGGTGCTCATCTCCGTTTCAAAGCCGAAGAGCCAGCGCTGTCCAAAGACATCTTCATGGTCATGTGGCCAGCATTTTTTTTTTAAAAAAAATAGTCATATTAGCAATTTAAAACAAAGTGTTGGTCTCTTGATTCTGTTATGTTTTTTACAACTGTTCACTGCAAAAAATGATTTTTTTTAAAAAAAGGACAAAAACAAGTGGACAATATAGCCCGTAAGTGTGACAGGCTGACCAGACTATGTCCTCTCCTTGGCTGCTATGGCAGCTTTTCCATCATTTTAAAACAACTTGAAACCTGTTCATGCATTCCTCAAAAGAATATATTGAGGGCAATGAGCAACTTCATCCTATTCCCTCCTAGGACCTTCTGTGTTGATTAAGATGATCTGCTATGAAAATTAACGATGTTCACATCAATGAACTTCACAGCAATGAGCCTCCCACAAAACTGAGACTGCAGGACTCAGGTTCCTAACTGTGTGGAATATTATGACTCATGATATTGCAAAGATGAAAGCTGGGTTGATATAATTCATTTGATTAAATTGTTTTATAAAAACTTGACAACACCTGATTTTTCTTTTCTTCCTCTTTTTGCTTAAACAAAATGGAAGAATTTGAGAGTCCCAAAAATAATTTTCAAGTAAGAGGAAGTGAAAGAAAAACTCCTCTTATCTATCAGTATGCCATACAAGAGCAGTAATCAGTGATAGGTTTCCTGAGGCTTCACATATAGGTGGCCGGTCACTTCTATCTTCTCCGCTTCAAATGTCAGACATTTTGGTAGGACCAGCAAAAAACTAGCCAGCTGAAGCTAGGTTACTTTTCTCAGTATATACTTTCTCTACTTCCCTTGTTGTGATAGAGTGGCCTGCTGAATAAGATTTCTGCTGTTCATTATTAGCTACAAATGATCAAAGCAAACTGTACTTTAAAACTCTCCCTGGATTCTACCATTTCAGAATAAAGGTTGGAGATGACATAATTTAATTTTCCAATGGAAAAATATATCTGCAAGAATATCAATATCATCCCAAGTGTCAAAGAGTTAAGTTCTTCCCTCAGGTTGTCCTTGGCATGCATTTTATTTCATGAGGGCTACATCAACCATGTATTTTCCTTCCTATAGTTTGAAGTATTGCCATTCAGAAATAGTAGGCTGGCAAATAAATCCTCACAACTGTATAAGTAAAAAAATCACCTGCTGGTGATTTCTTGCATTTTTTTTTACTGCTAATGCTATTTGAATTAGATTGTGGAAGCCAGTTGGTTATGTTAACAGTATGGTTAATAGTATGAGTTAATGTAAAAGCTACCACAAGGTCAAAGCTGATTATCTTCCTAATGGTGAGGACAATTAACCAGTGGAAAGCGTGCCTTCAGAAGTTGTGGGTGCTTTGTCACTGAAGGTTTTTAAAGAAAAGACTGGATAGTCACATCTGAAATGGTATAGAGTCTCCTGCTTGAGCAGGGGGTTGGACTAGAAGACCTCCAAGGTCCCCTCCAGCTCTATTCTGATTGATTGATCTGGAACGGAGAGAAATCTTACATGGAATCAGGTTAATGGTACTTGTTGTTTATCACTCTGATTTTTACAAAGGATAGGCAAAATTTCAATCATATTTATGAAGCCTACAAGCCACAATAAAGTACAACTGTTTTGGTTGTTTGTTTATCAAATTTATACAGCTGCCCATCCCATAAAAAGTGACTGGGAAACCTGCAGCAAAGGTTATGTTTTAAAGTTATGTTATTCAAGCCTTAAAGAGATTGCCACAACAATAACATAACATTAAATAAATAAAATAAAATAAAGACACTTTAGAATTATAAAGCAGGTTTAGCAGCTGTGACCTTGTATTTATAAAATGTAGTATGAAAATAATGTAGAAATATGTACATTACTGTCTAATGCATATTATATTTGGTTTTCAGCAAGCTGTCATTTATTGAATGAAGACCAATGTTTAACACTAAGCAGCTAAATTGGCTATACAATTCTAATTCATGATACCATTTCCCAACTATTTCCAAATAGACAACTCAGCTTTATTTTGATTTAGATTACTATTTCAAAGATTAGGGAGATATGCCATATGCTCAATAAATAAATATCATTCTGTGTACATGGTTAATAAGTCCCATAGGCATTATTGAAGTACATAACTGTATTATGTACAACGACCTTCAATACTGAGTAGATATTCAACCTGATCAGATTTGATAAACAACCGAGAGAAGAGGAAAGTAAGGATGGCTATAATCAATTGTTCTACACAGATATCCAACCATAAATAATCAATGACAGTAAAACAGATGCTGGCAGTAGTGAGTCATTTGTTAGTGTGCAACAAAGGACTGTCTAGGTTTGAATTTTCTGTTAAAATTAGAGTAGGATTATTATTGCTGCTATACATCACCCTTCTGCATTTTGACTGATCCAGCAAACAGGTTCAGATATCAAAATCTGCTTGTGTGTAAGTGGTGGCAGCTGGTTGGGATGTTTAAATATACATGTTGCTTTGTACTTTAAAAATTCAAGATTAAATGTAGTCATTTGAACCACATTTGTTAGAATAATGCTATAAATCTGCACTCAAAAAAGAATCCTGTAGGCAACATAAGCAAGTTTGCTAAAATATCAATCATAGGATACTTGATATTACTTTTCCCTTTGATGTGGAAATCATTTATTGGAAGCATTGGTCATGTGCAAGTCTTCAAATCTTGTTTAATAACTTTTACATTTCATAGCCCATTCAACTTATGGTTGTACAAAATCAAAAACATTATATTCCCCTTTGTTTATAATTTTCTTTTCTTTTATTGTTTCCTAGACCATTCAAGCATTAGAAATCCAGAGTCATTATCACGTCCATGTGTTTTAGACATCCTCTATCAATATCACTCCACTTCACTGTAGAATGTTGAAGGAGACAACAAAGATGATTAGGGACTGGAGACTAAAACATATGAAGAATGGTTGCAAGAACTGGGTCTAGTTTAATAGAAAGAAGGACTTGGGGAGACATGATAGCAGTGTTCCAATGTCTCAGGGGTTGCCACAAAGAAGAGGGAGTCAAACTATTCTCCAAGGCATCTGAGAGCAGAACAAGAAGCAATGGGTCAAAACTAATCAAGGAGAGAAACAACTTAGAACTGAGGAGAAATTTCCTGACAGTTAGAACAATTAATTATTGCAACAGCTTGCCTCCAGAAGTTGTGAATGCCCCAACACTGGAAGTCTTTAAGAAGATATTGGATAGCCATTTGTCTGAAAAGGTATAGGGTTTCCTACCTAGGCAGGGGGTTGGACTAGAAGACCTCCAAGGTCCCTTCCAACTCTGCTATTGTATTGTATTGCATTGTATTGTAAATTGGCTTTCCTGTATTCAAGGACCCTGCTAATGTGGTGTAGCAATATGAATGATAGCAGTATGTGTGCTGCCTCTTTCTTGCCAACAGCTGACTGCAGAAAACTAATGACACCGGAATGACGGTGTCGAAGGTGGCGATTATTCAGATAACCCTAGAGTGCTCTAGATTCATCAAATCAAACAAATCTTTATTATGATCATAAACCAGCATAAGGCATGAGGAAGGAATAAAGACCTTAAAATAAGTCATGGGAGCATAAAATGTATAAAAGGACATGGGGGACATAGGAGTATGAAATATATATAAAGCTATAAGGGAATATCAAAAACAGATAAAATATGTGACATTGAGGGTAAATAAGATAAAATATGAGATTATAACCTCATATGCTATAGATGCTCTTTGATGGCAGACCAGGGACATGCTGAGACTAACCTATTAGTTTGGGTAGTAAGCATGAGTTAGCACTTATTTTATGGCAAATGTTGAGCACTGCCACATGGTACCTGTGGAAGCTGCATTTTCTGGCAGGGTTAATGGCTGAAAGATGTAGAGCAGGGAGCTGTAAAACTGTTCTGTGTATCATGGATACTTCTATAGTAACTGCTGAATAAAAGTTGCAGGAAACATCTGTGTTAATTCAAGCAATGGAAGAAGACTAGGTGGCTCAGTGGCTAAGACACTGAGCTTGTCAATCAGAAAGGTCGGCAGTTCAGTGGTTCAAATCCCTAGTATAGGTCTTCTGTGTGAGCAGGGGGTTGGGCTAGATGACCTCTAAGGTCCCTTCCAACTCTGTTACTGTTCAAGACATACTTGACTGTCTGCATACTAAGAGTAAAAAAGGCATTATTGAGAAGTGTGAAATCAAGCCAAAGTAAAGGTCCTCCTGTATCGTGCATTTCCAGTTGTGTTCATTATGCCAGGTGAGAGATATTATATCTAAGATAAGAGAACTTAAGACTGGTGATCAATATCAGTAAAGATGTTTAATAAGGCTTTGTCCAACAGGTGGGTTGCCAATTTTTTTACTATGGGTTTGCTCGTGAATGCATGAGCGCTCGTGTACATGACACTTCTGTGCATGCGCAGAAGTGTCCAGGTGGGTGGGTGGAGTCTCCTACCACCACTACTACTGGTTTGCCCGATCTGGACTGAACCAGTAGCAGCCCATCTCTGCTTTGTCCTGATTCTAATCCATACTATGTAGGAAAGAGGAAGATTTTCACAACTGTTTCTAACTTGATTGGAAATCACTGTTTGTGGTTAAAGGAGCAAGACTAAAGGGAAGAATGTCTAAGTCAGGGGTATCAAACTCTCATCATCCCGGTGGCATCACATGATGTATTGGGACTTTTTCCCCCTTCACTAAACTGGGGGTGGGCATGGCCAGTGTGTGATGCATCTGGCCCACGGACCAGGAGTTTGACAGCCCTGGTTTAAACCAATATCTAAGTATGAACAACCATGCTTTTCTAATGAGGTCAGTCTTCAGTTGCAGCAGTAGAGACATAGTTGGGGCTTTAAGGGCTGCCCTAAGAATTGAAACTATATAAATTCCAATGGGGAAAATTGGAAAACGGACTCAGCTGAGGTCATAGAGTACCTATCCTGATTGGTTAGCTTCAAAGAGTTTAACAACTATGCATATTTATGGTCCACATCTTGGCCTAAGATTTTTAAGGATTGCAGATAAGTTCTCTGTATACCTTAAAAAATGTACCCCCCCATGAGCTTTCCTATTGCTGACAGAGTAACAAATCACCCACAAGTATTTGAAGAAGGCAATCTGCTCAATTTTGTGATGATTTGTAATTCATAGCTGGGTTTGGGGCCTTTTGACAAAGGCCATAACTTTGGTTTTCTGATAATTGAGTTGCAGCACAACTTCCTGCAATACTGCACCAAAGCCCTCAATGTTCTTTAAAGGCTAGTAGGACTCCTTGAGAGTGTCCCAGGTATGTGTGTTTGGGTGTGTGTGTGTACACATGCAAGTCTGAATTGTTAAGCTGGCCAACCATGGAATTAAAATTTGAATTTCTGAACACCTTTCTGTATTTCCGTAGCACTACTGATGTACTGTAAACTTGGAGTTGAACTTTACTTTGAGCAATATGCTTTCATGAAATATGAGCATTATGTATATAATAGGCACTGATCAACCAATTAAATTTCCACAATTAGAATCAAACACTGCTTTATCAGTCGGGGATAGAAAGAGGTTACATTACATAAAGGATATTTGTGGACAAGAAGCATTATTCTAGTTTTGGTAAGAATTACAATTAGAAATTGTATCTCCATTCAGGGAATGCAGCAATACTGGCACAGTATGCTACACGTACCTCCTTTATTTTTTACTCAATGTAATATTATCATTCCATTTGTTTGGTCTTCTGCTGTAGCACAATTCCAAATCTGGAACAAACATATATTGGGAGAATAGATGTTATGAAGCCAACTATTCTATAAATTGCTCAAATGGATTGCACATCCAATAAAGATAAATGGGATATATATATATATATATATATATATATATATATATATATATATATATATATATATATATATATATATATATATATATATATATATATATATATATTTTCTGAGGTTTTCGCGGGTGTTAGTATGTAGGTCTCTAGTTGTTCGGGTTTTCTCCCGCGTAGAATTGGAGATGTCTTGGCGACGTTTCGACGAAGTCACATTCGTCATCTTCAGGCTGCTGCTGACAACTTCAGGTTTGGTGTTTCCAGGAGTAGTGTGATACACTACAATATAATACAATATAACCCATTTATCTTTATTGGGTATGGCTAGCTGATGAGGTATGGGTATCCATACTTGGGTATGGCTAGCTGATGAGAGCTAAATAGCTTGAAATAGATCTATACTAGTCTCCCTTTATTTATTTATCAGCATAAATATAACAAATGTAACAAAAAAGGCAACAGTAAAAAATATTGGGTTTCTGTCTGGATGGACTCTTGTGACGAGCCTAATGACAGAGAGTGGAAGTGTGACCTTCCTCCCATACTTGGGCATACCAGGGGTTGTGACTTTAAGTATATACCTCCCACCCTGGCTGGCTGATAAAGGAGTCGTTCTCTGTAGCTCAAATGGTTAACTCCCTGCCTGGGAGGCAATAGAGCACAGGTTCGATTCCCAAAAACTTGGGTATGGCTAGCTGATGAGAGCTAAATAGCTTGAAATAGATCTATACTAGTCTCCCTTTATTTATTTATCAGCATAAATATTATATATATATATATATATATATATATATATATATATATATATATATATATATATATATATATATATTTATATTTATATTTTTATTTTTATTTTTATTTTTATTTATATTATTTATATTTATATTTGACGGAAGGTGATTCACAAATATAGTGGCTTTGATAGTAAAGCAGGATTTGGAAACAGGATGATGCTACAGCAGATCAAGCATCAGGATACAGGAAACGGCTACTATGCAGGTTTAAAGACTCAAGCTGCCACCATCTCCGTGTCGCATATATTTTACTATTTTCTGGCAATACAGAAAAGACTACAGGAGCCCCATGCTGTTTGGAGTAATGAGAAAACTAAAACAATTCACTGGATTTCTATGTATGTGTCAAGTAAGAATATGAAAAGACCGATGGTAGATTTTTTTAAAGTATGTGTTATAATAAAAGTGGGGTGATCATTGTCTCAGTTGATTGGGCAAGCAAATTAAAAGTTATATTTCTCAGCTTATGCAAAGTACATTATTGTACCAGCTGCTGTCTGCTTGAGTCTGAATAGCTTCCTTAATATCATTCTTAAATATCCTATCATTAATTTTAATAAAAGTGCCACTGATGGGATATAATGTAGTTTTCTTTCTCTTCTCTAAAATGTTCAGACATAATTAAAAATGGGGAATGTATAATAAATAATATTAATAACAACGATAACAACATCAGCAACAATAATTCAATGAATGGATGAATTTTCACTCATGAATTTTTCACTATATTGTATTAGAGATAATTAGAAATGTATCTAGAAAAACTCACTATTTTATGCACATGTATTTTAACCCATAGTTTAATGAATTATTTGCATACAAAATTCTTTGTACATATGTCCCCATCAGCTTACATTATGTGGGATACAGACTTAGACATATTAACGGAAAGATGTAGCAGAAAGTTGTTGTAGAAAAAATGAGTAGTCTCACTGAAAGCAATGGAAATCTGAACGAAATCAATGGTTGTGCTATTCATACATTATGACTAAGTATGGATCTAACCTCTTAATTAAAACAAACAAAAATATAGCATAATAAACAAATCCTTCTTTCAATATTAACTGAATGAGACAAAGAGTCAGCTGTAAAATATTGCAATGCAGTGGAAACTGCATTGTTTAAAAGCCCAGCAAATAAAAAGATTTCAACTAACACTTTTAAAAAAGTGCAAAAAGCATGAAAATAAGTCAGGACAGTACAATCCCTCCTAACAGGCATTCATCTCTTTTGACTCATGGGGCACATGGTTAAAGTGTTGTTTGCTTAGGAGGTGTTTTATTTAAGGTGAGAGAATTGAGAGATGGAAAGAGAGAAAATGTGGCACAAATATGAGGCAAATAAATTCTCTCTCAAAAGTCTCTCTCTTTCCAAGCTGGTTTGCACATAAATCCTACTTACCTATCTCCCTGCCATCCCATTCACCTCACATCTGGTTTCTCAGGTTCTTTGTCTGCATTTCATGTCTCTATATAAAACCATTAAGAATGAATATCTTTTCTTTTTTTGTCACCAAATATTTAATAATGCATGGTAAAATCACCCTGTAATAGCTGTTTACTTTCTTTTTGGTTGGCACCCAAAAATGACCCTTAAAATGAACATAACATTAAATAATCCTTGACTACATAATTTTCATTACATTGTCTCAGGAATTATCTAGAAGGTACATTTCATCCTAAGGCATTCTGAAGAACCAATGGCATTCACTTGCTGATTTTTCAGTTTTTTAATATATCTCTGTTAATTAAATGTTACATTTACCTAGCACAATTTTCACTGCTAATGAGTCAAATTCTTATGGCAAAATCTAAAACAATTTTCAAATAATTAGTCAGGCCTCATGGCTCACTTAATTATTACAGACAATTAGTCCAATTAGTCCAAAATCTAAAATAAGCAGAATGACCTCTGCAAGGTCAAATACTGATGAATAAAGGCACACAAAATATTTTTTAGAAAGCTATGCAACCACAGAAGCTTATATAGTCCCAATGACAAAATAGCAAAAAGGCAAATAACAACATCTACTGCATTGACACATGTTCAAATTATATTAAATAGAAGTTTGTAAAATTTATTTGCTTCCCTCCTCTTCCAGCCTACACCAGTACAATAAATCAAATATACCATTTCACTGAAGAGCAATAAAAATAGAGTGCCAATCTATTTCTGGTGCCAGAAATAGACATGCAATTGATATTGTCTAGTGTGAATGACAGGGCAAAATAATTTGCACATGACTCTGAGGGCAAGTTTCAGGCTCTTTCTGAAGTAGCTACAAGAACAAAAACTATTTTTAGAACTAAGACCCTGTTATATTCCAACTTTTTTAAAAAAACAACCATGATATTATAATTTATACTTTCTTTCTTTCATAGACCACTGCATAGATAGATATCAGTATAAACAGTTTATCATAACAGACACTAAACTGAAGATGTCTTCATTTTTGGGTGGCCTAACCTCTCTTTTTTTTAAAAAAAAAAAAGCATATTAATTATTCTGTGAGCTTTCTAATGTGACCTCATCCTTTGGGAGAGAAGGAGAAAGAAGCAAAGATGAAGGGAGAATGTAATTGCTTTAACCCTTAAAGGATGCTTACGTGAATAAATTAGTTTGGTGCTAGTAATTTGGAAGGCATAAGTAGACCATTCTCTGTTTGTCACAAACCATTTTAAAATACCATCAACAACAAATGAACACAACTTCCAAGATCTGTTACAGAGGTGGGTTGTTCCCGGTTCGATGCCTCAAATCTTGTTTCAACCCACACATGTATCAATGAACATGGCTGGTGTTGATAAGCTTTTATATTTTCTTCAATTATCTATGTCATACTAATATATGCATATATGTATATTCCAAGAACAAACCTATATTTCTCACTGCCATTGGAAATCCTTTTTTCCAAAACCAAGGTATTTGTGTGTGGGATCTGGGTGTTTTCCATCTGACATTGTGTCACTGTCCTCCTTGGCCAGCTGAGTCAATTTTCTTCTGAGTTGACCATTGTGGAAATCTTCCTTTTTCTGCTTTCCACTGCCAGAGCGTTACAGAATTTGGGAAAGCATCATTTTCCTACATAGTTGCTCGAACATCTGTATTTCCACTCTTCCTACCTTCCTCTAGTAAATATCACTGGTGACTTTATGATCAAACCTGAGCTTCATCCTTCTCATCAGTTCCTAATCATTTCCATGGTAGCTGTTTTGCTTCATTTTAAAGTGAATGCCTTGCTTTTTCATTATGAGGAGAATGTTGTAACGCTTGTCATATCCTGTCTCCCAGCTATTGGGGTCAAGTAAGCTATTCATTTGCTAATTATATTTTTTGTTAGCAGATATTCCTCCCCAGATGCCCTAGTTTCCTACTAAATTTTCTTGAATGGATTCATTTTTCTTTTCACTGCTATTGACTTTGCCCTTTAGATTGAAATAGGAGGAGCATAACAATGTCAAAGCATGAATCTATCAACACTGAGACAAAAATGTCTGAGATTTTAGATCTTCCACTGAATTGGTTTGTTGCTTGACAAAATATTTTATTAGGTCTGGATTATTGCCCAGCATGTTCCAACCATACATCTAATTTCCAAAATTATATTTAGAGATTAGATCTGGCCCATAGACAAAAGCTTGATTTACAACCAGTAAACCCCAAATGATAGTTTCTAAATTGGCACACCTAACATAATGTTGCATATAGCACACAAAAAAGAGCATATTTTCTTTGGAGATGGGGAATTCGTTCAGCTAACTAGAATTTTCAGCTTCTGGTTATTCTGCTTTGACTAAATAAAGAATATATAGAAATGTAATGTTCAAATAGTACTTTATTATGTAGTTGCTGTACTAAGAGATAACCTTGAAACGAAATAAGAAAAAACACACATAGAGTGTAGAAATTGACTTTTATATTTTTAGAAACTCAGGGGATGGAGGATGGGAAGAAAGAAAGAGAAAAAAAGAAAACCAATAATTCTGTTTTTTCAGTTATTAAAAGTTTGTGGGAAGTTGAAGCTATGCACTTTTGTTTCTCACCTCAGCCATCTTTTCTGGTTGCCACTGTAGATTTAGTTTTTACTCTTGATGCCTAGAATATTCTTTAAAAATATTTCATAAACAAGTGCACTAAAAACTGTACATTCCCAGCAAGTCATGAATATGAATATGATCCATTGCAAGAGTAGGCCTTAACGTGCACCATAAAATAAAGAAAGTAATAGAATAGAATAGAATAGAATAGAATAGAAAAGAAAAGAAAAGAAAAGAATAGAATAGAATAACAGAGTTGGAAAGGACCTTGGAGGTCTTCTAGACCAACCCCCTGCCTAGGCAGGAAACCCTACATGACTTTAGACAAATTGTTATCCAACATCATCTTTAAAACTTCCAATGTTGGAGCATTCACAACTTCTGGAGGCAAGCTTTTCCACTGATTAATTGTTCTAACTGTCAGGAAATTTCTCCTTAGTTCTAGGTTGCTTCTCTCCTTGATTAGTTTCCATCCATTGCTTCTTCTCCTGCTTTCAGGTGCCTTGGAGAATAGTTTGACTCCCTCTTCTTTGTGCCAACCTCTGAGATATTGGAACACTGCTATCATATCTCCCCTAGTCCTTCTTTTCATTAAACAAGACATACCCGGTTCCTGCAACCGTTCTTCATATGTTTTAGCCTCCAGTCTGCTAATAATCTTTGTTGCTCTTCTCTGCACTCTTTCTAGCGTCTCCACATCTTTTTTACATTGTAGCGACCAAAACTGAATGCAGTATTCCAATAGAAAATAGACAAATAGAAAAAGAACTACCGGCAAATAGTAATATACACCTTGGGTGAAATCCCAAAACAACTGGATCAGCATTTGAACACGAGCATGATTGACAAATTCACCATGAATCAATTGCAAAAAAGCGGCTTTACTTGGAACAGTTTACATCCTCTGGATGATATTTGTAACACCATCAAACATTCACCTCTGCCTATCTCAGGTCCTTGAGAAGAACTTAATAGGAGGACAAAAATGCCAAATCCAGTCTGAACATCTGGCTGACTGTGTGACAAACCAAAATAGAGGTAGTCCTCAAACTATGACCACAATTGAGCCCACAATTTATGTTGCTAAGTGAGACTTTTGTTAAGTGACTTTTGCCCCATTTTATGACTTTTCTCATCACATTTGTTAAGTGAATCACTGCAGTTGTTAAGTTAGTTTCACGGTTGTTAAATGAATCCAGTTTCCACATTGACTTTGCTTGTCAGAAGGTCACAAAAAGTTATCACTGGGATGCTGCAACCTTGTCAAACATCTGAATCTTAATCATGTGACCATGGGGATGCTGCAATGGTCATAAGTGTAAAAATTGTTGTGTTACATTTTTTAGTGCTGTTGTAATTTTGAATCGTCACTACACAAACTGTTGTAAGTTGAAGACTACTCTGCAATAACCTCATAAGGCTTACTTTTCAGCAAACATAATTGACTACATTGCACTGAAAATACTTAAGTCCAACTAAACTGCTTAAAATGTTCTATCCAGTAAAATTGCTAGTATCTAAGTAAATAATATACCCCATACTAAAGGAGTTGTGTTCAGCTTAATAATATCCTTACCACATGTTTATTTTCTGACTGTTTAACCCTTTTTAAATTAACAGATAGTTATTAAAAAGGGGGAAAAAACCATGGCAAATAAGTTTGAAAGGGCAATTTTGAGGGGAAAATGAACTATCTTCTCTTCACTTGCCATGCATTTCCCTGTAAGAATTATCCATGGAGGGAAGGGGAAGTAAAACATAAAGTCAAGATGTAGTTATAATCATATAAAGCTCTTCTCCATATTTCACCTCAGTGTTATTTGATTAATATCTTGTATCAGGAGCTAACAGAATTTCCCCACTCTCTCAAATTCCATTCCACTTCTTTTGGGTGGAAAGATACTTTTCAATTTGCTTTAAAAACAGGAACAAATTTAACTCAAGGGGTTTTATGCTGTACCGTGATTTTTTCTTTTCTTAAAGTCATCACATGATTTCATATTAGCAATGGGTATGCAGACCCCACAGGTTAAACATAGTCTGCAGGAGTTCTTTTTCTTTTTCCTCAGGCTTGTAAAAAGCTCATTCTTATTTCATATCTACTTGGGCAATAAGAAGGCTTGTTTGTTTTCTTTTTTTCAGATTTTTATCCCACTTTTTTCCCATATGCCCATTGTCCCAAGGTGACAACTTCCTCCTTCTATTTTCTCCATAACAACCACCTTATGAAATGAATTGACCTGAAAGAGTGAGACTGCCCAAAAATCTCTCTCTCACACACACACACACCACAAATATGGCAATTACAACAAACTCTCCATATAGTGATTCTTGTGAAGAATAAGCTGACAGCCCATTTTTTTTAAAAAAAAAATATGGCTTTTTAAATATTGCTGCAAACTCTTAATTGTTTTATTTGTCAATCCCTCTAAACAACTTAATCTACTCCAGGTATTTATATCATTATTCTTCTGTCTGGTGGCCATGTGAACTGCAGTCTGACAAAGATGTTGTGGTGATATTGTGTGAGGAAGACATGTCTATGAGAGGCATCATTGAATTTCTTTCTGAAGCTGGATTAGATTCAAATTGTGAAATGATCAATTTGCCATATCTATTGCCAATGTGTTAATGTATTGATGATTGCAATGCCTATGAGTCTTCCTTCATCGTGAAACAGGCTGAATATTTATATTTTAAACTAGGAAGATGTCCCATCTCATTATCCAATGGACCAAATGTCAAACACAGCTGTTAGCCTAAGAATCCTGTAGAATGTAAGCTGTTTAATTCCTAATTGAGAGAATAGCTGGCCAAAACAGGTACCTATGCTAGTCAGTGATTTATATTCCCTCCAGTGAGTAAGAAGTCCAAGCTGTTATGTTACTAGCAGGGCATTAAGGCAACCCTGCAGAGCAAATGTGTTGTAGTGTACTATATCAGGATATATTGTCTATAATCAAAAGTGTATCCCAGAGTAATGTATTTGGCACTATACGGAGGCTACAGGGACACTGTGCCGTCAACAGAAAAGGCAAGGAAATCAACAATTTGATTAAAGCAAGAGGGAGAAAAGCTGACAGAAGCACTTTCATTCCCCCCCAAATGTTAACAAAGCTTTCAGGAGTTATTTGATTTTTTTCCCAAAAGCTTTGATTGGATCATCCCAAACTTGGCATTTGCTTCAAAGCAGACAATCAAAATACACAGCTTTGAAACACTTTGTATTACAGATAGGACAGGTTCCCTGCTTGTCACATACAGTATACTTATACTACATTACAACTTCATTTCTTTATATACTAAATGCTGAGGAAGATATTAAGTGAAGTAATGGACTATCTAAAACGGACATGAATCACCAGTTATCAGTTATCTCATTAAATTCTTTGCCTATCAAATATCTTTGTGGCCAATAAAGCTAATGTTATTTGGGGCTTCATTCATCTTCTCAGTTCTCAGCTATTAAACTAGATTTCTCTAAAATGGTCAGTACTGATTGAATCCAAAGTTGATTCAATATAAGTTGATATTACTTATATAACAACATGGAACCACAGCTGCCAATTCTTCAGCTAGTTTTGGCTATCATTTCCATTGTGTTCCCCCCAAATGTCATAATGTATCAATGTAGTATAAGTGCAAAAAAAGCAGTATGGTCTTTATAATTGACAGATGGACACCCAGTATGCCAGTAACCACTGGGACTACTGTGTTTTCCGTAAAATAAGACAGGGTCTTATTTTCTTTTGACCCCTGAAATAAGCACTTGGCCTTATTTTCAGGGTGGTCTTATTATTTTTGAAGTGCAGCGAGTGTGGTCACCTCATGGCTGCTGTTGTGTTACAATATTTGGGGGGGGCTTATTTTGGGGAGAGAGCTTATTTTAACACATGCACTCAAAAGCCCAATTGGGCTTATTATCCAGGGAGGTCTTATTTTCAGGGAAATAGGGTAAGATTTTCAGACTGTGATACTTTGTGATCTTCTCCAATTCTGTATCTTCTATTCTACTATCCCCTGATATTGCCACATCAATAATGCACACTTTTTTCAACCAGTTAAATCTGAGATATTATGTGCTAAGACCTTATCAATTCATATTCAGAATACCTACAATATTTTAACCTGTTGATTTTTGACTACTTTTACAACTCTATGTTCCTAACTTTTTTTTTAAATTACTGGCACAGGGTAATTTTTGCAGATGTTTCAATGAATCATTTTTCCAACTGTGAGCAATAAACCAGTGGAATGGTTTGCCTTCAGAAGTTGTGGGTTCTCCATCACTGAAGGGTTTTTTTTTTTAAAGAATGGACAGCCATTTGTCTGAAATGATATGGAGCCTTCTGCTTGAACAGGGGTTGGACTAGAAGACCTCCAAGGTCAGTCATTATATTCAAGCATGCAATGCAAGCCTGTCAAATTGGCAGCCTGCAGCCCAGATACGTCACATGCAGGCCACGTCCACCCTGGCTCTGCAAAGGCAAAAAAGGTCACAATATGTCATGATCTGGCCATGACGGGGTTTGACACCCGTGATTTAATGCAATGATTTTTTTTTGGTCAGGTGGGGCTGTTCAGGTTGAAAGCTCAACCACATCTAACTTTAAAAATACATACCAATTTTACAATTTACAAACTCATAAATGAAAAATTCAGTATGAAGTATCAATGACTTGAAATGATCTTAACTATTCACCCTTCATTGGCCCTCATAAGAGCTGCACAAGAAACAATGGATGGAAACTAATTCAGGAGAGATCCAACCTAGAACTAAGGAGAAAATTCCTGACAGAATAATTGATCAGTGGAACAACGTGCCTCCAGAAGTTGTGGGTGCTCCATCACTGCAGGTTTTTAAGAGATTGGACAGCCTTTTGTCTGAAATGGTATAGGGTCTTCTGCTTGAGCAAGGGGTGGAACTAGAAGATCTCCAAGATTCCTTCCAACTCTGTTATTTTGTTGTTTATAATCAGTTTGTGTAATCTTCTTGCAGATTACACAAATCTGCTTCTGCTTGTTTGCACAATCTGCACTTTGAATCATTTGTTTTCCAATGTTGGCCTTTATTGTATTAGTTCAAAATGCTTGCTCTTGAGCAGGTAAAATCAACTCTTTAATTTCTTCCTTTTAATATTCTAGTTTTAAGTTATTGCCAAGTTTTATCTTTATCTACTTATCCCATAATATTTTGTAGAAATTGACCTTGTAATACTTTTCCTTGCCAGCAATTGCTTTATGTTTTTATTACATTATAGTAGTAGTAGTAGTAGTAGTAGTAGTAGTAGTAGTAGTAGTAGTAGTGTGGTACTATTAATTAAAGTAGATTTTTTAAAATTATTTTCATAAAATAAATATTTGGGGGTCAGTGAATGTGATGAGTGAAGAGTTTGGGGGTACCTATTCTAAACCATGGCCAACCATAAAACTTATCTTTACTCTTTCTTATACTCATGAAAAATTACACTTCTCTGCTAATCCTGCCTACCAACGTAGAACCTGAATTTCAAATTCAAGTTGAATATACCCTTAACAACACATTTTCTAAGGATAAGGGCCAGTTCAAACAGCCTTCATTTGTATAGCACAACAGAAAGAATATTCTAAAACGTTGTGCTCCTTTAAATAACCTGCTATTTACTTTAATAAGGATGCTTATATAAGTATCCAGAGATAATCTGTTTGAGTTCAAGGGGCTTTGTTGATTTTATCAAACTTGTTGGATTGCTCGTCATTTTGCATACCTCTTGCTCAAAAGGAGCCTTCAAATATACATTAAATTTAAAGGCTAATTCTATTTAATGAAGCTTAGCATAGTCTTTCATCTTCCATTCATGTTAAGCTAAAACTTATAACAATTGGTGGTTGAGTACACAATTATCTTTAGTGCAAATGTCAATATTATAAAACCAATTGTGATATATTGACCGAAGTTAAAAAGCAAACAAAAATATTATTTTTGACTAATTAATAAATATCTGATAAGGAGGAAATATAATAAGCAAGGGAACAGTAGTTTATATTTGCTATATTTGGCATTTATGAATATGGCATTGAAACTTTTATTGTTCAAATTTTGGAAGGTGCTTCAATAGACTTATTTCTTTATTGCAATACCAGCCCATATGTAATAATTCCCTTTGGTAACTTCAATATCCTATGATATATTTGTTCAATAAAAATAAATATTGGTTTTTGCCCAGATGTGCCATTAAGGTATAAAATAATTCACATTCTAGATATTGATATAGCGAATGAAAGAAAACTTAATACTTTATCTGGATGTTTCATTATGGTGCAATGTCCCTAGGCAGTTTCCCTAATCAGAAATATTAGTTTGAAATGTTTTAGAATTGCAGTTCACAGTGTCTCATAAATAACAGTTTCAATTTAAATTGCAGTACATATTTTCTCAAGCTGTACAGTGATGTAATGTAATTATCAGGCAATTGCTTATGTTATTTTGTATATGTCACTGCCACTCAATTCTTTGACTTGCTACCCTTATCAAATTTAAATCCTAACTTGAAATGTCCACCAATACCAGGAATCTCTGCTTTTAAGATCATCTGTAAACTTTACACCACACTGATACCTAAACAGTGAAGCTTACCTTAAAACAGCGGTTCTCAACCTGTGGGTCGCGACCCCTTTGGGGGTCGAACGACATTTTCACAGGGGTCGCTAAGACTATTAGAACTCTAAACTTTAGACTCCCCTTCGTGTTCCTCGAAATCCCCCTTGGATGGGCTCCAGAGTCATTGCCGGCCACGCAGAGCATTGCCACGGCTCCACGCCATGGAAAACATAGGTGGCACACACACACCATATAATTACAGCCTTGGAGACTTTGTAATGATGGGAACTTGTTCTCACTCGCCTGGGCTTCTGCAGAAGCTGCCGTCCGGAGCTCTCTGAAGCCCTCTGAGGGTACTGCTAGGTACTTTTAAGAGTGAGTGAGTGAGTGAGTGAGTGAGTGAGACAGACAGACCTTCTTTGCTAGTTCAGGTGGGTGGAGAAAGGAGGCATGCAATAGTCAAGGGCAAAGGTCCTCCCCTTTGCCTTTGGTGGCAGGGGTGTTTATCACAAGCCCCTTTCTTTCTCTGCCTGCCCAAATGAGTGAAGGAGGTGCTGGCCCCAAACCTCCCACTTGCCCACATTCAAACCAGCCCACCTTCTCCTGTCTTTCAGCAATAGCAATAGCAATAGCAGTTAGACTTATATACTGCTTCATAGGGCTTTCAGCCCTCTCTAAGCGGTTTACAGAGTCAGCATATCGCCCCCACAGTTTGGGTCCTCATTTCACCCACCTCGGAAGGATGGAAGGCTGAGTCAACCTTGAGCCGGTGAGATTAGAACCGCTGAACTGCAGATAACAGTCAGCTGAAGTGGCCTGCAGTACTGCACCCTAACCACTACGCCACCTCAGCATGGGCTCTCTGGAGGGAGAGGAGGTTATTTCCAAACACTGGCTTCTTTCCTTCCCTCCTGCAGCTGGAAAACAGACATTTTCACAACGGCAGCAGAAACACAATCCCGGGCAGTCAGTTCTGGCTCTCCCTTCCCCAAGCATGTCCTGTTGCTGTTGGAGCCGCTTTTGCTGAATTTGGCATGGCGGCGATGGCAAGAAGCGGTTGCCAGTGAAGATCTCAGCAATGGCAAGAGTCCCGCCACTGCACCCTATTCAGCAAAAGCAGCTCCAGCAACAATGGGACCAATAGGTGGGAAATCCATGCAGAGGGAGGAAAATGCATGCATTCCCCATCCCCTCCATTCGAAATGAGACAACTGTCAAGAGAGAGGATAGCCTCGCATGCCACTTGGGCTTGTGCAACAGCCGAAGAACAGGAGGCGAGGTGACCACAGTGTGTGTGAGTGAGTGAGTGAGTGAGTGAGAGAGAGAGAGACAGAGACAGAGACAGAGAGTGAAGAAGGGAGAGGAGAGACAGAGACACATAGAGAGATAGAGATGGGGGAGTGAGGAGAGAGAGATAGAGATACAGAGAGTGAATTACAGAGAGAGACAGAGAGAGAGGAAAGGGGGGACAGACAGAGACACACAGAGACAGAGATGGGGGTGGGAGGAGAGGGAGACAGAGATACAGAGAGAGAATTACAGAGAGGGAGGGAGGAGAGTGACAAAGAGCCACAGAGAGAGAGACAGACAGACACAGAGAGAGAGAGAGAGAGAGAGAGAGAGAGAGAGAGAGAGAAACAGAAAGAGAGAGAAAGAGAAAGAAAGGAAGAATTGGTGGCTGTTTTGTTTTTTCTTTCCTTTTTTTTCTTTTTAAAAGAAAGGCACTATTTCCACTTAGAGCCAGGAACCTGCTCTTAAACTTCCCAGACAAAATTTCATTTATTTGTAATTAGAAATAAATATTTCACAATATATAATTACATATTGTCTTTGTGATTAATCACTATGGTTTAATTATGTTCAATTTATAACAATAAAAATACATCCTGCATATCAAATATTTACATTACAATTCATAACAGTAGCAAAATTACAGTTATAGAGTAGCAACGAAAATAATTTTATGGTTGGGGTCACCACGACATGAGGAACTGTATTAAAGGGTTGCAGCATTGGGAAGGTTGATAACCACTGCCTTAAAGCAATGGGAGTAAAGGTAAAAATTCCCTTTGCACATATGTGCTAGTCATTCCTGACTCTAGGGGGCATTGCTCATCTCCGTTTCTAAACCGAAGAGCCAGCGCTGTCTGAAGACAACTCTGTGGTCATGTGGCCGGCATGACTAAATGCTGAGCACTGTTACCTTCCCACCAAAGTGGTCCCTATTTTTCTACTTGCATTTTTAATGTGCTTTCGAACTGCTAGGTTGGCAGAAGCTGGGACAAGTAATGGGAACTCACTCCTTTACTCAGTGCTAGGGATTCGAATCACTGAACTGCTGACCTTCTGATAGACAAGCTAATGGGAGTAAAGATACATACAAAAAACTGATCAAGTATTACTAGATTTTTCCCTTGCTCTTATTACGAGCTGAAGTTGTGATTCATTGTTTGGATCAACTGTAATACTAACAAATTGGAAAAGTATCAAATGCCAAGAGAAGTTAGGTAAGCAAGCTTTATTGATTTGATTTGATAGAACTGATTCATATGTATCACATACAGTATAAATCTCTATAAAAGTAATCTCTTAACTCAGTTGCAGAAGATTGGAGACCAAGCAGCAGCACAAAATTTTCTTAATCATCTAAGCTGCTCTTTAGAAGGACGTGTGAAAATTATCTTCCTCTTGTTTTCTCTGGGATATGATATTGAGTGGTTTATTGGCCCCAATCTTGATGGTAAAGTATTATAAGCATGGCTAACAACCAAAAAGAGCCTCAACTTCCATGAATTTTTCTCTTCAATATGTAAGAAATACTCCCTAAGTATTTTTCAGAAAGGAAAAAGGAAAAATGTATTTTGCACCTTGAAGAAACAATGCTCAGCTTTTCAAGAATTGCCTGAAAATATACAGTATTTCTGTATGCTATTGTTGGAATAGCCTGCTCCATTTGTGACTGTACTCATTTGTGATTAGTGGCTGTACAGTTATGATATTATACAAACATCAGGCAATAAAAGAATCACTCCATAATATACTTTCAGTAGAAGTATGCAGTATTTTATGTACCAGTAACTTGCACATTTAACTCAATGAAAAAGTATATGGCATCGTTACTGTCACCAAGACAGAAAATTACATTCTCACATGACCACACTAACAGAAATGTATGAAAGGGTGCTCACCAAATGCTGAACCAATGGCAACATTTGATTCCACTGTTTTTATTTTTTTTCAAAAAAAACACCTCTTACTTTCATATTCGATCTTATACTGATGGAGGAGAATTTTTTCTTCTTTATTTTCAAGGGGAAAGAATGGTATGCAGTTAGAGTGGCCTATGGACATGGATTAAAGCACTTCCTGCTTCTTCTGGAATATGAATAGGCCATGTACCATTTTGGAATAGATCAGTGGTGGGATTCAAAAATGTTTACTACTCATTCTGTGGTCGTGACTTGGTGGACATGGCAGGGGAAGGATATTGTAAAATCTCCATTCCCTCTCCACTTCATGGGAAGGTTACTGCAAAATCCCCATTTCCTCCCGATCATCTGGGACTCGGGAGACAGAGAATAGATGGGGGCAGGGCCAGCCAGAGGTGGTATTTACCAGTTCTTCAAACTACTCAAAATTCCTGCTACTGGTTCTCCAGAACTGGTCATAACCTGCTGAATACCACCTCTGGAATAGATGACATTAGGAAGAAGAACCCCCCCCCCCCCCAAATGTTCTGACTCTGCATGAAAAGCTGTACTTTCCCCTCCATGCTGGGCAAGCAAGTTATTCCCTCAACCTGGTGAGCTTTGTTACTGCATGCTCTAGACATTTGCCTTCAGTCCAAGGTGGGTTCCTACCAGTTCTGCCCGGTTTGGCTGAACCAGTAGTGGTATGCTGGCCTGGGTTGCAGAACCAGCAATGATTTGTTTTTGCAGACCATCTCATATTCAGCACTAATGTGCCTGCCATGAAAGCCTGTACCTTGGTAATCTTAGTAATGAATGATGGAATGATGTAGGAATTGACCAGGCTGAGCTCAAGGGAGAGATCAAGTGTATCATCAGCTGGAGTCCCTTCTCACTAACAAGAGATCAACATTTGGCCCTCCTTGAATTTCATTGACCCTTATTTACTACCAATTTGTCTTGACCATTAGTTAGTTCAGATTCTTATTTGGAGTAGCATGAAATACACTTGTATTCATTTTGGACCTAACCCTGGATCCCAATTTCTTGCATCTGACCAATGCCATGTTTTAATCACATTATGGACAGAATAGCTGACCATTACTGTGGCCAAAGTAGAGGAAAAATAGAAATCTGGAAACACCTCAATTGACATGAAGGGATAAAACAGATGAAGTCATAAGCATGGATACACCCTTTTATATAATCCTTTCTCCAGTAGCCTATATTGTCCCTAGTTTCCCCTGCTCCAATTAAACACCCACAGAAAAAGTTGCAAGGAACTCATTCTGCAGAGCTTTTTCATTGCATAACAGAAAATATAACTGGAATTAGACATCTCAGCCCTCTTCATCTCAAATCACCCCCAAATGATTGCAAGAGAGTCTCAAATACCTCTGAATAATGAAAAAAGCAACAGTTTTTTTCACAAGGAAAATATTTTTAGAAATTGCAAGGCTGATGTGGGTATAGGGGAAGGAATAGGTGCTTTTGATTACTGATAGTGCATTATACAAATAAATATTTATGGAGAAAGTTCTACTGTAAAACACCCCTACATCTAGTTTGTGCCACTATATTATTGATCAATTGGTTGTAAGTAATTAAACAAACATACTTTAATGACAAGCTGTCAATAAGTGAACATTTCAAATAAGCAGAACTCTCCTATTTTTCCCAATTTTATAAAATAAATTTACATAAGGTTGATAGAGTTTAACTTTCATTACTTTCTGCTACAGATTATTACACTAAACTTAATTATAGTGTAAAAGTAAAATGTCATTATTCCACATAGCATAAAATTGCATAGTTGGTACTTTGCAATTTCAAGCACTTCATTTTATTAAAAAGGCTCTCAAGCAATGCTATGGATCAAAAGTTATGCCATTTATCCATTGAAATATTATCTAGATATTTAGCAATGGCTGCCATAGAGAATAACATAGTCTAAATTTCTTTTAACCCTTTGGTAGATTAATTAAAATCTGTTATCTGGCATAGCTTTGAAACTGTACCTTTAGATTCTATGAAGAAGTTTAGCAGTCTTTTATTAGAATAAGCAGAGGTCTATTTGTCTAGCACCATTATTTTTTAATTGCATAATATTGAGCTGATCTGACATTACAAAACCATAGTACTTTATTTTTAATTACATAATATTAAGTTAATCAATTACAAAACCTATAGTACTTTAGGTATTAATGGTTCTTTAAAGTATCCTAAACTATAAGTATTGTAAAATTACTCTGTAAAGGCCTTGTTTACCATAATTTCAATGCTATAGCTCCTTCCTGATTGACACTTGGACATAATTTAGGAAAAGATGCCTGGAATAACTTCAAAAACTTTTCTCCACATTTGGCAGATTACAGATAATTTCAATAATGCCTTTATCCCCACTTCAAGGACATAATGGGGAGCTATATCACTTCAGTGACAAACTGATACAGGTGCTATCAATGAGTTTTTGTCCAACCCTACTCCACAATCTTTTTATGAATCCCTTGCAAAAGCAAATGGGGATGAATTAGATCAAATCCTTTTTTGGCTGATGAAAGGAGAACTTGCTTATGAGAAAAAATACTTTATTTTGCACCTTACAATGGTAAACTACTTGATAGATTTTGTGCATAAGGAAGGGAATTTTACTGAAAGAATTGTTCTGCATAAAAGCAAGAATTGTAAGAATTCAAAAGTAGAATCAGTATTATTTAGCTTGGCTTTCACCTACTGAATTGCTTTTGTTGCTAGCTGAATGATTCACTTTGATAATGATATTTTGATATGTTGAAGAGAAATTTTTAAGCTGCCTGTTAACTCATATTTGTCCTTCAAACAGGTTTTCTCTATCAGATAAGGCTACAGACTTAGCATGTGAACTCAAAACCAGCACTAAAGGCAGCAAAGAGACTCAATAACACTTATTAACTATTTCTTGCCATCTAGTGGTATTGTCAAACTTTTCAGGCAGATCTGATGGTCCTACTACTTCCAGATATGATGAACTACAACTCCTATCATCCCTAATCAACAAAGAGAGCAGCAGCTTGCAGAACATTGGTTTTTCTTATTTTTTTGCTCATATTGCTTATGTAACCATTTCAGTTACATTTTTACACATATTCTTTCTAACAAAACCTTATTACCATTGTAAATCATTAGCACTTCATGGCCTATAACCTAAATACACTCTTTAGGGCTAGGAAGAACAGCCATTCAACCAAGAAGAACTATCTTATATCCCTCAATTTTTCTATTGTTTACATTCTTTTTCTTGTAAAACATGGACCCAACAATCATGGCAATAAACATAGTTCTTCTCCTTGGTGTTGAGTTTTCTCTTCACGGTGAAACTAAGACATAGCATATCAATAAAGGCTCTTACAGGTTAGGCTGAACTCCTTGTCATCAAATGCAAATCCAGGTTAAAAAAAATTGGCAACAATTTAGAAATGGTTGATCTTGCCTTATTCTGGGATATCTTCTTCTTCAGGTTTGCTATTGAATCTTTAGCTCTTGATTTCCTGGAAAAATCTATTTCAAGTACTATCTAGCACTTAACCTGCTCAGCTCAAGACCAATTAAGATCAGCCAGATTCTACAACTTGCTAAACATCAGTTACATATTTATAAATGTCTTATAAAAGAATTGCGTAACATTGGCATTTTTTGAAAGAATCAAATATACACTGGGAATGAGAACTTTGGCCTGCTTCTCTAACAATGTCTTTATGATTCCTCAGAAATATATCAGATTTTTCTCTACTGATGATAGTATTTGCTAAAAGCTTTTATGAAGAATGTTTTATTGGCATCCACTGGTAACAACAGCATGCTACTAGATGAAAGGTCAACAGAACTAGTAATTAAGATGAGGGCATTTGATATTTTAGGTTAATGTTGAGATGGATGGTTGGCTTTGTGAAGCATAGAATGAAAGATCACTAGGAACTATCAGGATGGTAATCTAGACAAGGAAGATGAAAAAGCAGTTCCAAAGAAGACATTGGAGAATCACATTTGTATACTGTCTGTTACCATTTTTTTTTCATTTGATGCCAACTCAAAGAAGGCTTTGTCTTTGGAGAGAGGGAATGCTTATAAGATGATAGTTTGAATGCTAGACCATTACCTCCCATTTGAATGAAGGATCCAGTATAAACAGCAATAATGAAAAACATCATCACATACCACAACACAAATCTGGCCTTTCATATTTGCATTATGGCATCAGTCACAAGGACATAAACTAAGTGAGTAGCTACATTACAGTGCAAAGTACTTTTAATCATAATTTGCTCCTGCCTGTCAGCTGTGGACACCTCATGAACTTTTTAACTTGAGCACTTTCTATTATTATTCTTTTTGTAGGGGGTTGTTTACTAACTGGTGATTTAGTGACCATTTATAAGCTCATGTGCAAGTTGAACTTCAGCATGCAATCACATTGACAAAACCCTGTTGCTATGGAAGCTGAGCTTTGCCATTGTGAGACAAAAATAACATAGTCAAAACATAATATAAGGATTTTAGCCACATCATTCCACAAACACACACACACACACACACACACACACACACACACACACACACACACCAAATGAACCCATTTCAATAAAGAAAAACTAGTTAGTCCCTCTCCTTTTAAGAGATCCATCAAGAGTTTCTAGATTTTAATGATGGGATTGAACGGTTCTAACGAAAACAAAGTAACTTAATTAGATTTGCAGAACAGTTTGTCCTATTGCTAGCTAATCCACATTCAGTGTTCAGAAGTACATAATAACTCACTGCATTGTCACAGGACATTGGAAAGAAATAAGTGAAGATACTGAACTGCAGATATGATTGGATATTAATGGTGGGCAAGTATTTATACCTTACTTGATTGTTTTCTGAGAGGAGTGGGTCAGGATGGAGAACAAGCTTTGTAGGAAATGAAAGGGCTTCTGAAGGAGAGTTCTCTGTGAAGGTGAGAAGCTTTCTGGTGGAAGAGAACACAGTGAGGGAGAGCGCTCACAAAGAAATATTGCTGCTGCCTCAAGCAGGGTCAGAGAAGCATTCAGAATAAGCCGAAGGGAAATATATGACATCATGAAACATACAGTGCTGGTCTCAGAAACATTATTAGAAAATAGAGGGCTACCCCAGTCATGACAAATCAACCTTCCCATTGTTTTAAGATTGGACAGAGGATTGTGTGGCCAGCTCCTAGCAAAATTGTCCAGACTAACCATCAAGCAGGGGCTCAAAGAGAAGTTTGGGTCCAGCTCTCCACCGCTTGAAGCAGCAGCCACAGGTCCTTCTTCATTGAAAATTTCTTTGAGTGAATGTGGCAAGAGAGGTGAAAGGGAAAGAAGCTACCAGCTTTCTTACATTTCTCAGAAGTGAACTGTTAACAGTTGCTAGCCTTGTGAGTGTGTCTGAGGGCTACTGGCAAACGATTCTTAACAAAAGAAGATCTGAAGGGGGTGGGCAATCTTTCACCCACTCTTAGCTCTGATATATAGAACTCTAAGTGATTTTCTTCTTGGTGTACTCCAAATGGTGGGATACGACTGATACCCCCAATATAGGTGTACCAGTGCCTGCTGGGAGCACCAGGTACTGTTCTGGTACCGTGCTCTGGAGGGCCCACCTGCCCTCCTGCCCTCCTTACCTGTATTTGAGCTGATCAGGGCTTACATGCAAGGAGCATATGGTGCCTGCACGACACTCCGCTGACCAACTGGAGCATTGCAGAGCATCGTGAGCAGTAAGTATGCATGCATGCGTGCCTGTGGTGGACTCCTGGCCCCATCGCACTGTACCAGTTGCAACAGGATCTGGAACCCACCACTGATGTAGATCAGCTGCAACTTAATGGGCCAGGAAATGTGCAACTAGAATCAGCACATGAGAGATAGCAGTAGGAATTATACCATGGTTAGTTTATATCCTGGATTAGCATTTCTTAAAAGCATTTTAATAAAGCATTTTGAAAGATATGAGGGCACGAGACAGCTTTTGGATTCTCATAGGTGAACATGGGTGTCAGACCTGGAAGCCATCTTTTACATTTGGGCCTGCCACATTTTCTACTATGGGAAAATGAGAAGAGGGATTATACAGAGTGTGCCTGATATCTAGTCAAAATAACATTCTTTCTCAGAAAGTCAAGGCCATCTTGCCCTGCAGCTGCGATGTGGTGACTGGGAGGCATCTTCGGGTTTGAATGGTGACTGATTGGACCATGTGATGAACATGTGGGTGCTGGGCAGGGACTTGAACTTTCATTTGGGTGGGGAAAATCTGGAAACTTTCAGATTCAGGTTTTCCCAGATGTGCCAATATGACATCTCTAATAAAGTGTAACTTTGAGGAAACTCAAACCTCAGAGTTTTCCTTCATTGCAGGTGTTACTTGGAACCCTGACAATAGGATGATGCCACAACCATCCAGCTCAGATTATGAGCTCTACACACTCACTGATCATATAGTCAAGCAGCAGGAATAAAAGAAGTAAGTGGAAAAAAGGAAATTTTCTTATTCTGTGGAAGTAATATAAGGGATCAGAGAACTGTAGAGGAAAAGAAGTGGGTTGTAAGTAGCTGTTTACCAGCCTGCACAGTAAGCTGCCATGTAATCCCCACAGGCCAGGCACAGCTGAGCCCCATTTGCAGACTGGAGTGAAGCACTTTTCAAAACATGGCTAGCCGCTAGCAGGCATCTATCTGGAAGACCACTGCACACATTTTTTTCCACCTGTGTCAAAAAAAATGGATTAAATGCTACAGGACCTAATCTGGATGGATCAGCTTTAATAGGAGAAATAAAGAGAATAGTGTGTCATCTACTATCATATCTCTGATCCCTTAGTCAACTGCTGACAGTTCTCAATCTTTATGGAAGATCATTGGTCATGTGTGAAAAATACTACTCTCTTGTAGATGATGTGCTCTGCGGAGTAACATTATTGTGACAGGTTCTAGATAAAGAGAGTTCCCACCTTTCCTCATTCTCCATGGGAAAGGAAGTAACTGTCCAGCTACCATTCTCCTCATTTTTTTTGTATCCTTGAGACCCACTTATCGTTCTTGTTATGGGTATCAAAAGCAAGGGGGAGAGAAGTCAAGGATAACAACTTCTTTGGAGTAAAAGAGCTCCTTTGAAGAGTGGGAACGGGAAGCAGGAGATCCACAGGCACCAATGATAGTTTTTCCTACTCTTCCTCTGTCCTTCAATTCTCTTGCAAAATAACAGTTGGAAATGTGGGTAAAAAATAAGCTAGCATACTTGCAAACTCTTTCACTGACCGTAGAGAACCACTTTAAATCTCTATTCCAAATGCTGTCATATCTATCAAGGTTGCAACAGATTTGAAAAGGGGTAATGGTTCTGTTCTTAACAAGCTCTCGGAATTTTTAAAGAAAAGAAGTAGAACTATAATAGATACAAGACAGGAATAGATTGGAAATATCCATCCTTGACTTTTGAATAAGAGTCTTCAGAACTGACTAGTTGAAGTATCTATTTCCATTTTCTAAAATGGCTGGGAAATTGGGACACTTGGGCAGGGGTTGAAAGGCCATCAAAAAGGATTTGTAATGCCTATCAGGTTTTCCTGTATGCAATTATAATAAGCTAAATTGACAACATTATTGTGTTACTCACTGCAATAAAAATATCTTAGCAATTTATATCACCCAGTGTTTTGAATAAAGATATAACTTCAAAATATGCATTTAATAAAACATAAAGCGCGCACGCACACACATCTCCCTATAATAAATAACTAAATGATAATAAACATTTAAATGCTGTTCTAAATAATTCTGTTTTGAGCAGTTTCCAAAATATGCAAACTGTAGACTGTATTCTGATCTAAAGGTGTCAAGATAATCTGCTTCCTGTAGGATGCTCTGTAACTAAACACTGAAAACAGATTACCAATAACAATGATTACCAGATACAGGCACTGAGAAAATATAAGGAAGAACATTATCAACTTCAGATAGAGCAAAGGAAAGCCATTTGAAAATTGGGAATGCCACGGCCTTTTCCACGACTACTAACATCACCCTTTTCCATTAGGAAGAGTTGTCTACCAAGCTAGTAGAGCACTTCCAGAATCCTCCAAGATAACATGAGTAGTAGAGATCATACTCATAAGTGGTCACAATTGAAAGAGCACTCTGTCACATTATCAGAGTTAATAGGGCAGAAGCAGTTTCAGATAATGTGGTCAGACTTTCCTTCAGTCTCCATAATGGATTCTACCCCTGAAGAATCAAGATTTTGGCAACTTTATTGACATAGTGCTGTGCTAAATAGCCAGATGAAATCTACCTATTTCCCCTTTCCTGAAAAGTAATACAATTCTCTAGACCAGTAATGGTGAATCTTTTCAGCACCGAGTGCCCAAACCAGAATGTGCATGTGTGAATGCGTGCACATGCCAGAGCGCCAGAAACCGAAAGACCAGGTGGCAATGGTGCATGTGCCCACAGAGAGGGCATGCCATAGGTTCACCATCACAGCTCTAGACAATATGAGGTCCACTCAACCTCTCCTTATTTTCTGGAATTCTCTCAAGACACGGTGATCTCAGAGTGATGCTGGGGGAACTCCATTGCTAATCAAATTTCTTGTCTATGCTTTATTTTAAATATATAACTATTTGACATGTTTATTGTTTTATACTTTTTCTTTTTCACTGTATGCTGCCCAGAATCACTTTTTTAAATCAGTAGCCATATAACTCAAATAGATGATAGGCAGATGATATAGATAATGTTACTACAAGAAATACCAGATTAAAAATGAACAGACTTTAGCTGAACATTAGTGGTTTGCTCAAAGCATCCAATAATAAGAAATTAATAATAGGGCTATCCAAAATACTGTAGAACAGGGAACACAGAAAGCAGTGTCCTTATTGAAGGAGGGTGATAGTGGAATAGACGAGACACAGTAGATTTTAGAATTTCTTCTTAGTTTCATCCATCATACACCAAGCTTTCTAAAGTAGACATTTCTTCAGCGGTGTCTCAGATAAGGATATTAATATTTTGTAATCACTAAGTGTCAACACTAGCTTGACGGAAAATAATAATCAGATAGCAGTAAATATTCTAAAGCAAACAGACTTCAACATATGTCAAAAACTACCCTTCTATACAGGGCACCTGAGTTTATTGGCAAATAAACATACATATGTATTTTATACAATCTCTACAATAGGGGTGCAAAGTGGGATCACATAAAGTGGAAGTGATAAGCTCCATTACACTCTGTTTTCCATGCTTACGATGTACATATGTTGGGGGCCTTTTTGTAACCAGAATTCTACAGCTGGTGGCAGCTATTAGCTTTCTTAATATGAAAATGCCATGAGCCTCCAAGCATTTCCTAGTTTTATAGATACCAAATCAATTTCTGAGATCTTGAACTGACAACTCATTTGATGTTTGTCAAGCTGCAGTTAGCATTAGGGATAGGAGGGGGGAAATATCCTGAATTGCCTAATTAGAAAAATAATGCATTGCACATTATCAGTTTGCTCAAGTATAATGACAACAAAGAGCCTGTTGTTATGAAAACTCAAATGACTGTATAATTAATACAGCCTAGAGAAATAGATCTGAGTCTTACAAAAGCAAGGGTTTTTCAAAAGAAATTGAAAAAAAATTTCTTTTTAAGGACTGCTTCTAATCCTAATAGAATTTTGTAGCATTCAAAATCCCTAGAAGCATTAATCTCATTGAGCAGAAGTTCTCAAGCTGTGGTTTGGGACTCTCTGGGTGGCTGCAAGCAATCTACATGAGAATTTGTTGGCTGGGGATATGTGTGTGTGTCGATCACATTTGTATGGGCAAAGTGGGGTAATTTGGCAAAACTCAGCCTGAGATTGCTTCCTATTTTGCTCATTCAAGCCAGACAAAATGAGATCCAGTTTTTATACCATTCCTGCTTTGCATATAGGAGCAGTGTTCAATTAGTCACTCGATTAGTTTAATGGTGCCTTAGACCAGTACGCAATAGGAACAGTGTGAAAAATCCCTCCAGGTATTGCTCTTCACTTTGAAGCAGAGTAGAATAGAATTGGAAAGCACCTTGGAGGTCTTCTAGTACAACCCCTTGCTCAAGCAGAAGACCCTATACCCATAATGGTGAACCTATGGCACGCATTCCCAAAGTGGCACACATAATCATGCTACCTGGCACGTGTGGCATCACCTGTTCCTTTTCCTGGTTTCTGGCCCCCATGTGTGCGCAATATTCAACTGCCCATGGCGCATGCATGTGCTTGAAAATGAACTTCCAGTTTCCAGCATGCACATGCGCGCTGGCCAGTTAGTCTTCTGATTACTGGAGCACATGCATGTGTGACAATCAACTGGCCCTCCTGCATGCAGCAGTGCCGGAAACTGGAAGAGCTGGTCTGCCATTTTCCTGTGTCAGCATGCGGGCAGGCCAGCTAATTGTTGCATGTGCCTGCACGCCAGTAACCAGAAGACATTGTTCAAGCTTACAGCACATTATGATACTGTGGCATTGACTTTTATCACGTACAATCTACCAAAAAAAAAAAAAAAGAATCAATTTGTAGGGAAAGATCCACTACTAGAAAGCTCTAAAATAGTTTGTGGGTGGCACAAGGTTCCTTTTGTATCCAACGACTTTGCCAATAGGACAAATAAAAAACAGTATTTTGTGTAAGTAACATATGCTAGCAAAAATGTGGGCACAGTGTTGGATCTTCTGCCTTCCATTCTTGGCCATTCTTTCGATTTCTCCATCAGTGACATATTTTCTTACATTGTAGGTGGATTGGTAATGTGAATACCATTTTAATGCTTTTTAAAGATGAAACAGATTTCTGCTTTTAAAAAAGGAGTTGTGAGCCATATTAAGGAGGCTTTTTCTGCAATGTTTTGACAATGCAGATTACCAAATTAAACTTTAAAGAATATTTCTCAAGAGGAATTAGATTAGCTTTTATTTTGCTTGCTATGAAACACCTATAGGCAACCAACAATGCTTTATGCAGATAAAACAGGTGCCTTATCTGATAAAAAAGCAAAATCTAGGTATGAGAATATATACTTCCATCATATCTCAGAGTTGTGGCAATTTGTGAACTTATGATCCCCAAAATAAATTTCATATAATTCACTCCATTCATAAAACTAAGCTCTGGAGAAGAGGAAGAGCTTAAATAGATCACCCCAATACATTTATTCAATTTGGACTCCTGGTGAAGGGGAACAGGTTCTTGCAAATAGAGACCCCTTCCCTGCAAGGTCCAGAAAGGTTTTTTTGTGTGGAGGGGAGAGAAATAGGACTTTGATAAAATAATTAGTTTTACTGAGATTTCAGATATGGTCCAGCTGAGCTAGAAATAAATTGGCTCAGCACTATTGAACACAGCTGATGTTGTTGGATCCCAAAGTCCTAAGAGGGCTTGTAGACAGAAGTCTGTCTGTGGAAGCCTTTAGATCACTCCTGATCCAAAAATAGCTCTTGATTTACACTCTTTCTTAATCTCACTTCATCACATCAGTTATTGTCTACGCTTTTTAATTGAACAGTAAAAAACTCATCTTGTCACAGGCTTGCTCCTGTTTTGCTCCCAGGATAATTTCATCTTTGAAATTTTGGATTTGACTGATACTATGGAATCATTATCAGCTCTTCCACCACTTCAAATGTTTAAAAGCTACCAAGCATTTGGGGTGGGGTGGGGGAGATGGGATTCTGTTTGGATTGTAAAACCAGGGGGGGAGTGCACCAAATAGATAAGTAGCAGTTTTGGAGTGATTTATTATTCATTTATTTAAAACATCTGCAGTTTGCCCCTTATTAAAAATGTTAAGATGTTTACAACAAGTGTGTTCATGATTCATGTTGAAAAATGGGTGTAAGGTAGATCATAAACATCTTTGTGCTCTACAAAATCGTACCTACAAAAAATAGTAAGTGATGGGATATCTGATTAACAAATATTCCGCATTTTGTCTACTTGTGTGCAAAACACTCAAGAGTGAAAGTATACTTAATTATGTGGATTATTGCTTTTCAAACTATGGCAAGTCTGCAGATGAAATAGCTTTGGGGTAGGATTTGGATTGCACTGTGAAAATGTGCATTTTTGACCACTCCTGCAGAAAATGTGCATTTTTGACCTTTGTGAAAATGTGCATTTTAGACCACTCCTGCAGTATTCTCACTCCACCCTGAGAATACAGGTAGTCCTTGTTTAGCAACCACAACTGGCACCTCCAAATTAGTCATTAAGTGAAGTGATCAAGTGAAACTACAAAGATGTTTATGATCTTACTTCAGATTTCCTTTGCTCTACAGTCCTGTGAAGGCTGTAAACATGAACATTGTAAAGTTACTTTTTCATCAACATGATAACTGTGAATGGCCACTAATAAGGTGGTTGCTAAATGAGGAACACTTGCATATTCAGGTTAATTGCTCAAGACAGTCTTTTGTTTTAAAACAGTACGTACATATTTCATGTGAACTTGAGAGTTACATTTAAACATACTGGGCTTTTTTTCTGTAATGAATTGTTTTGTTTTTTAAAATGAGCAGATGTGTTAGTAATCAAGTCCAGTTTCTTTTACCTCTCTTGTAGCTTCCCTGCACAGATTTGTATACTGCATTACCATAAACATGAGTGTCTTTGTGACAGAAAGATGCATTTAAATTGCTAGTACATTTATTATTTTGAAAGATGACTGAGTCCTTGAGTCCATGGAAACTGCTGATTATTACAGCTACTCTTTCTTGCGGATTTGACATTGCTAATAAAACAGAATACCTATAGTTTGCCTGCAATTGGTTCTTGGCTTACAAAACATTATTCCTCAACAAAGCTTGCTTGAGTACATAAGGCTGGTTGCTCTTGAGATAGTACTAAACCGTATTATTTTTGTAGAACTGAAACTAAAAACCAGGTGGGGAATCTCTTGCCTAGGCTTTCTGTATATTAAATTCAAGGCTTTTCCACATTTATCATTTAAACTGCAAAATGACTTATGAAAATCCTTTTGGAACAGGATTGGCATTTTGCTGTAGATTGCAAACTATTCACTAGCATTCGCATGCTAGCCATCCTCCCATTTTTTAAAAATCCCCAGCTTTTCTGTCCCAGGAAGGCAACAGTCAATTGCTGGACACACAAAATTAAATTTATATACATTTACAGTATATGTCAACAGAAAGTTTTGCATCGGTAATGCCCTTTTCTGGATAAGGAAGCTCTCAGACTCTCATGCTTTGGTCATCTCCCATTTGGTCTATTGCAATACACTCTACATGGGGCTACCCTTGAAAAGAATCCAGAAGCTTCAGCAGGTACAAAATGTGGCTGCACAGAGCACTATCAGAATAGCACACATAACACTTCTGCTGCATAGTCTGCATTGGGTGCCGATTTGCTTCCAAGTCCAATTCAAGTGGAAAGTGGAAACTTTCTCTCTGCTGCAGAAAGATCTCAACCCTATGCTATTTTGGCAGTGTTGGTGAAATGAAATACAGCAAAATTAGAATGCATGAACAGAGCACAGGTAATGTTTTTGTCTTTATGCAAAGCCATATATATATAATATTTTAAATGCAAGCATTTCACCAACATAATGCAGTAATATCTGTAGTCGTTCTCACTGTACATTAACATAAAAATAAAGAAATGTAGTTTGCAATTAATGTTAATATTTTTAGTTTGCCAAACCTGTTGGTGGGGAAATGGGTCTTGATTTTTGACTAAGCTAATGTGAAGAATGAAGAACTTTCACCAGAACCTGGCTTCTCCAGTGGAATTCATTTTTGACAAGTGGCTTGAAGGATTGCGTAAATTATAAAACTTACTAAAGCTATTTGAAACTGTGTCTTAACTAGCTGAAAATTGAAAACAGGTCAAAGGAGGCCTTCTTCAATCATTTTAGTAATTCCCAGAAATCAGGAAAATTAGGGCCTTATACTGGAAAGAGTGTGTTTAATATTTGAAACTATGGTCTCCTAAATCATACAGAGTGTTCAGCAAGGAAGAAAAATAAAGCTCTTTGATATGTAATTTATAATCCGGATAAACTAGAGAGAAGATTCTATATTTTAAAGGTAAAGGTTCCCCTTGAACATATGTGCTAGTCATTCCTGACTCTAGGGGGCGGTGCTCAGCTCTGTTTCAAAGCTGAAGAGCTACCGCTTTCCGAAGATATCTCCATGGTCATTTGGCCAGCATGACTAAACACCGAAGGTGCACGGAACACTGTTACCTTCCCACCAAAAGTGGTTCCTATCTTTCTACTTGCATTTTTATGTCCTTTCAAACTGCTAGGTTGGCAGAAGCTGGGACAAGTAATGGGAGCTCACTCCATTACACAGCACTAGAGATTCAAACGGCCGAAATGCCAAAATGACGACTTTTCTGATCTACAAGTTCAGTGTCCTAGCCATTTAGCCACCGTGTCCCTAATCTATATTTTTAGGTAATCCTTAATTTTAGGTAGTCCTCAAGTAGTCCTTAATTTACGACTGATCAGAGTTTCAACGGCTTTAGAAAGGACACTTTGATTCATTAATCATTTCTGGCTGTCATAAAATGATGTACCACTCCCCCCTTCTGTAAATGGCAACATTCTGGATGCTTGGCAATTGGCTCATTTTTACAACTGGGTTCATCACCTATGTTAGCAATGTGGTCTAGTCTTAATTACACATCTTCTGTTATATTCTCAAAACTGTTCTTCCTATTCTCCCCAAAGATTAGTTGATTAGTGTAGTCAGTATAGGTAGAAAATACATAAAGATACAGATATATCTTGGACTCTTGAAAGAGGCAAATACAGAGCGTTGATTTCATTCATTTAAAACTATATATCACCACATTGGCACATTTTCTCATAAATACTGTATTATAAAGCAAATTCATTGGCCTGCTCACTAATGAATGATTGTGCTTATAGGGATACAAGTCATTTAATTGACTCTAAATTAAATGCTTCTATAGCATTTAATTATTTTAATGCTGGGGGTTGGCAAATATTAAGGAGATTGTAAAAATTTCTGCATGTCATTATAAAAATAGAAAATATGTCTTGATCCAACTGCAATCTCTTATCTCTATTTCTTTCTTTTAAAACTAAGGACAATGAGAAATGTTGGTTAGTTCCAAAGAACAATAAAGGCACATGTCCCACCCAATGTTTATTTAATAACAGTGGCAAGTGAAATTTGGAAGATACCCCAAACCTCTTGAATGTAATCACCCTAAGTATTAGTCATTATGACCAACTGCTCTTTTCGGTTAAATTGCAGAACTACCAGTCCTGAAACCACTGTACTTTGGTTGGAAGCTTTATGCCTCCAAATGTCATTTGTGGGAAAACAATGGTAGGATTTCATTTCTTCTTTGAGGTATCTGTTTGGCCACTGTGATGAACAAAATGTTGAACTATAATAGATCTTGGCCAGGTTCAACATACTATTCCTATTCTCTTATATTTTTGACTGGGAGTATTCCTTCACAACAGGTAGTTGAGTTGTATGACTCCAAATTCCCCCCAAATTTGAACACACTTAAATTATATAAGATCAACCAGTAGAAAAAGGTTGTCTGAAAATCATGCTGTTACTTTCTAAATGACAAATTTGCACATTCAAAATGTATCCTACTGACATGGAAGACTATTTTGAAGTAACCCATATTTGGGTAGTGATATTTGGTTTAGGATTTTAGTCTACATTGATTCTACAACTGTGATGATCATTTGCTACCTTCTGCTATTAGGAAGATTGAGTCTCTAAAGTGAAATATATGATAAAATATATTTAATATATAAATATATATAAAAATTCATATTTATATAACTGTCCTCTTATTCTTATCAGCAAGGCATTTATAGTGCTTCCAACTATCCTTCCATGGTATGATTAAGTGACCATTGTAGCATAAATTAACAATTTTGATAATGTTGGATTTTCCAGTTTAGCTGCCTAAAATGTGGAAGGATGCACTCTTTCAGTTTTCCACTGGCTTATTACATATATTTTTGTGCAGTAGTCTTGCTACATTTTGGGGAGCACAGGAAGATCCATTCGGAAAAATAATTCCAAAATATTAAACGTTCTGACCTTCAGATAGATGTTCCTTATAGTTCCATGAACTACAATAATAGCTCTGTGTAATGCTTCCCCTGTAGCAGAAGATGAAAAAAGTGAATGAAAAAATGTCCCTGAAGATTGCAAGCCAACAGAGCGGGGGAGTGAGAGAAGCTTAGAGCATTTTTTGCCAACAATATAATTTTGATAGCTCTTTGGATGATCTAGTCTTTGCATAATGCATTGAATTCAATTTAAAAAATTTCAATCCATTTCATCCTAGCTGACCAGATATTTGGAAAGCCTATATGAAGTGATATTCTCATTTAGTCATTAAAAAAAGGATGAAACTTTTCAAGATTGTTTGCTACTTGGCACTTTTCATTTTATATCAGGGGTGTCCAACATTGGCAACTTTAATGTTTACATGCTGGCTGGGGAATTCTGGGAGTTGAGGTCCATAAGTCTTAAAGTTGCCAAGGTTGAACATCCCTGCTTTACATAAAGGTTGAGCTCATATTGCTCTGATCCTAGGAAAGCCCCAAAAGTGAAATTGGCAAGCACACTATTAACTATCTACTACACCCCAAACAGGTAGAACTGAAAGGAAAAAGTAACAAAGAAATGTTCACTATATACATGTGTCATTCTATGAGCTTATGTTTTAGGATCCATCTACAATCCATCTATGAATTAACTAAACTGCAATCCATCTATTTATTTTTGGCTGAAGATTAGCATATTCTTATGCCACTGTCCCCTGAAATGTCTATAGAAGGATGGCAGGTGTCTATAAAAAATGAAGATGTCAAGATTGCTTTATTATAATAGATCAAGCTGGATTTCTTATAATCCAGCATCTTCTTTACAACAGTAGCTAATCAGATGCATTCGGGAAAATCACAAGCAAGCTTTTAAAACAGTTTGCTTCCTGGCTATTGTTATTCAAAAATGTTTAGCTTTTGAACATAATCTGGTCTGAATACTAGACTAAATCTGGGGAGGCCCAGATTTTCACTACCCTAAGACTTTCTGGATTTGGGCCAAACATATTTGTTTAGCCTGATAATGTTGTGTGGGGTTGTTATGGAAAAAAAGTGGAGGCAGCAGAATGGATGATAATGAAAATTACCATGAGTTGTCCAGAACAATATTTCTCAACTTTAGCAATTTGAAGATAAGTGGATTTCAGCTCCTAGAATTCCTGGGGATTGCTGGCTGGGGAATTCTGGGACTTGAAGCCAAACATTTTAAAATCATTGAGGTGGAGAAACATTGCCCTAGAGTAAATGCAGGATATATTTTTAAAACTACTTAATTTAAAGATAGACATACTAATAATGAATTAGCATAATTTTTTAAACTTATATATTGCAATGATTTACTCTTTCCTATCAATCTGAGATACACTCATGTGCACATACTGAAGTTAATGAGATTTAAGAAGCCTATTGTTACAAATTTTATGTGCTTAAGGAGGACTTCCACATTAGCAATTTATATTTTACCATCACTGTGGTGATAAATCATTATTGCAGGCTGTATATCACCACTGAGATTGTGGAGTGATGCTATAAATCACTAGTGTGGAAATTTTCATTAATCGTAAGCCCATAATGCAATGCTGGATAGTTTGACTTTCCAGGAGAATTAAAGGGCCACACAAAAGTAAGAAGGAACAGATTAGTAATATACTTAGTCCAAATAGGGATTATTATCACACCATAATAGAGAGGCTGTACTGTATTCAGTTAAACACTAAGTAGTAGAGTTACTTTACCATCTGAATGAATGTGTAGTCCACTATGGTGGCTAAGTACAATGATGATCACAGTTCTATTTGGAATCACCAATTTGATCATCATAAATAGTCTTGTGGACATGCCCCATACAGAGTTTAAAATGTAAAGGTTCCCCTCGCACATATGTGCAAATCAGGGGTGGGTTTCAATGGGTACGGACCAGTCCGGCCATACCGGATAGTGAAATTTAGCATGCCTTCCTGTACCAGTTGGTCAGGAGGCCCTGTACTGGAACGCTCCCTCCCCTCCTTTGCTCTTTCACTCGCCCCACCCATCCTCACCATGCTGCCGAAAAGTTCTCAGAAGAAGAACCAGAAGAAGAAAGAACTGGTGAGTGGCTGGGGTGGGGGTGGGGTGGATGTTGGGGAAGAAGGAAGAGTCAGAGGGGCTGCTAGAAGAGTGTGTGCATGTGCACAGGCTGTGGATTTTAAAAAAAACATCTGAGTGAATCCAGTAAGGGAAGAGGCAGAGGGGCTGGAAGATACTATAGGAACACACACTTCCAGCCCCTCTTCCCTCTTCTTGGATTCTCTTGGACGTTTTTAAAACTCACAGCCTGTGCACACGCACACACTTCCAGCTCCTCTGTCTCTTCCCGGATTCACTCAGACATTTTTAAAGAGTGGAAGAGTGTGTGTGTGCGCACAGGCTGTAAGTTTTAAAAACATCTAAGTGAATCCAGGAAGAGGGAAGAGGCAGAGGGGCTGGAAGAGTGTGTGCTGTGAACAGGCTGTGAGTTTTAAAAACATCTGAGTGAATCCAGGAAGAGGGAAGAGGCAGAGGGGCTGGAAGTGTGTGTGCTGTGCACAGGATGTGGGTTTTAAAAATGTCTTGTGTGTGAACAGGCTGTGAGTTTTAAAAACATCTGAGTGAATCCAGGAAGAGGGAAGAGGCAGAGGGGCTGGAAGTGTGTGTGCTGTGCACAGGCTGTGAGTTTTTAAAACTTCAAGTGAATCTAGGAAGAGGGAAGAGGCAGAGGGGCTAGAAGTGTGTGTGTAAGGTGGTCAATAATGTTGAAGACCGGCAAGGGCAGCCATATTTCCTCTGTAAGTAGCTGTTTTATTGTTTTGTATACTTATTTTATTCTTATTTAAGTAGTAAGTGCACAAAATAATAAATTTCTTTTTTTATATCTTATTTTTGTAGGTCATTCTTTGGGGCAAATAATTCAGTGACATTGACTTGGCCACTTCCACCCAGTCACATGACTGCCAAGCTACTCCCACCCAGTCACATGACTGCCAAGCTACTCCCACCCAGTCACATGATCACCAAGACACTCCCACCCAGTCATATGACCACCAAGACACTCCCACAAAACAGGCCACACCTACAGAATAGGTTCTAAATTTTTTTGAAACCCACCACTGGTGCTAGTCATTCCTGACTCTAAGGGGCAGTGCTCATCTCCGTTTCAAAGCCAAAGAGCCAGCGCTGTCCAAAGACATCTCTGTGCTCATGTGTGCACACTGCAGGTGCATGGAACACTGTTACGTTCCCACCAAAGGCAGTTCCTATTTTTATACTTGCATTTTTACATGCTTTCAAACTGCTAGGTTGGCAGAAGATGGGAGAAATAATGGGAGCTCACTCTGTTACGTGGCACTAAGGATTTGATCTGCTGAACTGCCAACCTTTCTGATCGACAAGCTCAGTATCTTAGCCATTGAGCCACCATGTTCTTTTCATTCAGAGTTGCCTATTCTTAAAACTCAAAATATTTGCTTTCCTGAGCCCAGTGTTAGACCATAGGTTCCTATGAAAAGTATTTGGAACTGAGTGAAAGATTTCAGTGTCTTTTGGGATAGCTAACACGTCTTGAGTTTATCTTCATAACCAACACTCCTGTTGCTGCTATATTTATTGTTAAATACTTTCATCTTGCTCCCATTATGATACATATATTAGAACAGGAGAACCGCCAATTCAAGCATAAGGAGTACTAACTGAACTCTCCAATTTGTCACCTTAAACAAAAAATGGAAGAGCATGACAATAATCATTTGCAAATTATTATCTAATCTAATGGTTTAAAAATTAGAAAATGTTCACAAGAATTTGCTGTATAAATACGATTCTATGATACATGGAATATTTGGATTTGTAAATAGCAAAATTATTCAGTCTCATTTTTAAATTTATAATTAGAGTCAATCTACGGAATCATTACATTTCTTAGATTTCAATTACTCTCATGAGAGCGAAATGTTATTTTTCTTGAAAAATAATGGAGACATAACTAATATGGAATTTATACAGGAAAATATATTTATTCTAGTTGCATGTTACATTTATTCCAGTCCTCTAACTTAAAATGCAATCTTTATAGGTATATAAAGTTAAGTGAGCATATACATTACATCTCTCTGTGTTAATGTGCTTGGTTTGAGCCTATAGAATATTTTCTCCTTGAAATTAAAAGAAAAGGAGAATTATTAATATTTTACTACTTGGTAAAAAAGGAAATGTCATTGTGTCAGCTACATATGCTAGATGACTTTTCTTGACTAAGAATGATTACTTATAAATAATAATTCTCATTCTGTGAGCTTCACTATAGATATTTACAAGCCTGAATTATTTACACTATAAATTTATTCAACAAAGGAATACTTAGTAAAGGTATTCTCGTAAAAGCCATACTTTTTTAATAACAATTTTCTATTCAAATCTCACCAGGCTCAAGGTTGACTCAGTCTTCCATCCTTCCAAAGTGGGTAAAATGAGGAGCCAAATTGTTGGGGGCAAGATGCTGACTCTGTAAACCACTTAGAGATGGATGTAAACCACTGTGAAGTGATATATAAGTCTAAGTGCTCTTGCTATACAGACAAGTCCATGCAGTTTTCTAGCCGCAGTTTTAGAAGTATATGGCATTGTCTTTGTCCTAAGGCTGAGAGAGAATGACTGGCCCAACGTTACTTAGTTGGCTTAGGTTTAGCAAATATATAAGCCATGAAATCTACATCATTCAGAAGATACAATATTTTAAAATATATAAAATATTATTAAGTATGATTTGAGCCCCCTCCTAAAATATAATGAGGAGGTTTGCCTCTGGTTCATAAATAATTGGTTATTAATGCCTATAACAGAAAAAGAATTGGTTATTAAATATAGAGTCCTTGGTGTCTGTGGGTTGGGCATTTTCTTGCAGATATTTCAATAGTCAACTACATAATAATAGCACTGGTGATGGCAAGGAGACATGGTGGCTCGGTGGCTAACACGTTGAGCTTGTCAATCAGAAGTTTGGCAGTTCAGCAGAAGATTGAGTCCCTAGTGCCGCGTAACGGTGTGAACTCCCACTACTTGTCTCAGCTTCTGGCAACTTAGCAGTTCGAAAGCATGTAAAAATGCAAGTAGAAAAATAGGAACCACCTTTGGTGGGAATGTAACAATGTTCTGTGTGTCTTCGGCATTTAGTCATGCTAGCCACATGACCATGGAGATGTCTTCAGACAGCACTGACTCTTCATCTTTGAAACAGAGATGAACACCATCCCCTAGAGCCGAGAACGATTAGCACATATGTGCGAGGGGAACCTTTACCTTTACTGGTGATGGCACTGGTGATATTACCTAGTTGAGTAATAAAACATCTGCAAGAAAATAACCAAACTCAGAGAGCACCAAGGACTTCACAGTTCAACCTCAAGTTACAAATATGTTCTTTTACTGGTTATTAATATTAAATAGGTTCTGCTTCTTTTAGGCAGGTACTATGGTATATATGGCAAACATAACCAACTTAGATCGAATAACTTAATGGCATAAGATCCAGAGAGTATTCTATACAGTATGGTATGTGTTTCAGTGGCAGACTGAGTCAGAGTCCAAATAATCTGTATTCTGGTATAATGTGATATGTCTTGTTACCATCATTCCTTTTTATTTTAGATGTATACACACTCTGCCATGTAAATAATGCATCTATGTCCTTTTAGGATGATGCATTTGGTTTGTTTTTGCTTTCTTTTTCTTTCATAATGCATAACCTGGTCATCCTATTCTCTTGGCTAAATCTCTGCTTCCACAACTGTAATGAAACTATGGAATCAAGCAGAAATGCAGGCAAATGTATTGTTGGAAAGAGATATTGTTAGAAAGAATGTCCACTCAACATGACTGTAATAAATTGAATAGAGGTTTTTTTTTTCCTGAAGAGGTACATTTTGCTTCTAATGAGTACAGTTAAAGCGGACCATAATTTGTTCAAGGAAGCCAGCTAATTTTATAGGTTCAGAAATAAGACACCGTGTAAATGAGCTCATGCAGTTGAGGGCATTCACAGAATGCTGAATGAGAATAAAAGTGACTGCAAAAAGATTTGCCAGACATAGCAGGGAGTACCCATGGACTTAAAGGAGAAGCAAGCATGACAGAAGATGGACAACCCAACAGAAAGCCTGCATTAATGTGATGTCTGAGAAGAATCTAATAATAGAAATCCAAATGAAATGCAGCAAAACAGTTAAAAATATTTTAGCAGAAATTCTGTTGGATTATTGAGATTAGGAAGGATAAAGAACAATGTTAAATCTAACAGAGATTTTAAGAGCTATATTGCCATAAATCCTTATAATATGCTGAAAAGAAGTCAAGGAGTCAAACCCTCTTTTATGATTCTTTGCATGGTATTTTTTTTTTAATCTGGGTATCAATAAAGATCTCAATGTTTTTGAATGCCATAAAATACTAGTAGTCCATTGCAGTCCACCAGTCGTTTCTTTGGAACCTAAAATTAGAGTTTTTATTCAGTTTCTGGATTTGACCAACCAACTGGCATGAAACATTTATATGTTTATTTATTCTACTTTACGCAATCCTCAGAGCAGACAAAATCTTTCAAAGCAGTTCACAAAGATAACAGAAAATGGTGTGTACATATATAAACTGGCATATAAAAAGATGATATGAAACTGCTGTTATGTGATCTAATCCCTTTTCCCTACAGACCACTGATACTAACTCTCAGACAACCCAAGAATGACATAACACAATTAAGCCAAAGTTCAATTCTGTATTCGCTTACCCCTTATAGATGGAATCTTGCTAGAGTTCAGTAAACCTATTCTACCCTAATGTAACAAATGTATCCTAGGTGATTCTAGGGAGAGACAACCATAGATCTCTTCCTCTTTCTATGATCCAACTCCGGATTGTGCTGTCTTGCTTCCCTCCTTGGAATGGGCTCCTTCCTTCCTAGGACAATTCTTAGATCAATCAAATCTGTATTTAACCTGAGCATGAATAACTACTGAAGAATCAGTCAACTCTTGAGCTATGTGCATTTTCAGCACTTAATGCTGAATTCAAAAACATCCACAAATTGTATACCAAATCTGCCAGAGAATGAAACTTCGTCTGGCATCTCCACCAAGATCAGTATATTTCCCTAGTCAGAAAACCTCTGGCATACTTCTCTTATCTGGATTAAACTTGGTTTCCTTTCATCTATCCAACAATAGTCACCAATCCTTTTTTTCCACAGCTGTCCAAATATGACACATACAAAAAGCAAAAATAGCCCTTAGTCATAATAATAATAAAAATTTAAAATCCATTTGAGGAAATAACTTTATAAGGAGAATTTGAGATTACAAATTAGGATTAAAAAAAAAAAACACTGAAAAAGTGGATAAGACAGAATTTACCTATATTTTCTCCCTTATAGGATCTTTTTTTTAAACAATGAACTGGTTATTTGGGGAAGCTCAAGGAGAAAACTTTGAAGAAATAATAATTTAATTTTTTTTTTGCTCAATTTCAAATCAGTAGCTTTCAATATGCTATGGAAAGAGTGTAACAACTGTGCTATTTCAGTCTTGCACTTAAAAGGAAACCCCAGAAAGTGTGAGGAAATATAAACCTGTCCTTGGGAATGGCAAAGCTATGATCAAATGTTAAGTGTGAAATTTCAGAAGAAACTGCTCGGTACTGAGAAAGAAGAAAGCATGAGAAAGAAGCTCAAAACAGATCTGCCTTGATGTTTGACATAAATTGTGCTAGAAAGATACTCTGGTTTTCAAGATTCTGTTACAATGAAAACGTTTCAACATAAAGAGCATTTCCTGAAATACCTTAATACCTTCTATTCCTGTTTCATGACTTTGTCTATCTTGGAGGATCTGACAAGCAATATTAGAGAACCAGTTGAATAAATGTTTATTCTTCAGATAAGGAGCCAATGAACTGCTTGAGTTAGCTTGTAAGAAAATAAACCATACCAGCCAAAGAAGAGACGAATAGTCAAGGCATTGTAAGGGGCAAAAAATAACACTTTAGTACTCTATACTAAATACAGAAGATATTTCATATTGTCTGCAAACTGAAACTTGTCAGTGTTCTGCAGGTGTCTTTATTTACTTCAGGAATTTTTATGTAGCAGTCCAAATTGCAATGTGATTATATTATGCACTTCTCACAAGCAATATGATTACATTCTGTATTTTCACACAAATTAAAATGGATTTGAAACAACAGGAGCATTTTATGGCCATGACAATCACAGATTAAGAAGACATTGCTTTTCAGAGAAATAACCCCCTATTTTAAAGTATATGAAAATCAGGGGTCCTTGATGCTCTCTGAGCTTGGTTGTTTTGTTTCAGACATTTTATTACCCAAACTACTAACATCATCAATGCTAGTTAGATCTTACCTAGCTTGGATAATGGAATATTTGCAAGAAAACAACCAAGTTCAGAGAGCATTAAGCATCCTCATTTCAACACTGTACTACAAATAGTCTCCTTTACTGGTATATGAAAATCAATTGAAATTGTATGGAACCACAGCAATCTATGTATCATATGCATTTCATTATTAGTAAAGTGTCT